>NC_040903.2:88550995-88865175 GCF_004126475.2 Phyllostomus discolor
CCTCTTCCTTCCTTCCTTCCTTCCTTCTTTCCTTCCCTCCCTCTCTTTCTTTCTTTCTTTCTTTCTTTCTTTCTTTCTTTCTTTCATTCTTTCTTTTCTTTCTTTCCTTTTCTCTTTTCTTTCTTTTCTTTCTTTCTTTTCTTTCTTTCTTTCTTTCTTTCTTTCTTTCTTTCTTTCTTTCTTTCTTTCTTTCTTTCCTTTCCCTTCCTTCCTTCCTTCCTTCCTTCCTTCCTTCCTTCCTTCCTTCCTTCTTTCCTTCCCTCCCTCCCTCTCTTTCTTTCCACTTTTTTTTCTTAATCCTTTACTTTTTCACCCAGGCCTCCGATTCCCCCTCCCCTCTGACAGCTGTCAGTGTATTCTCTGTATCTATGAGTCTATTTCTATTTTGTTTGGTAGTTTATTTTATTCATTAGATCCACATACAAGTGAAATAATATGGTATTTGTCTTTTTCTGACTGGCTTATTTCACTTAGTATAATACTCTCGGGGTCTATCCATGCAAATGCAAAGGGTAAGATTCCCTTCTTTTTTATATAGCCAAGTAGTATTTCATCAATCCAAGCCCTTTAATTAGAATGAACAAATATGTATAGCTCCTTTCTAACCTCATTCTTTAATGTACTCCAAGCCATTGTCCCAAGGAGACTAATGGGAGCCTTGCCTCCCCATCTGGCAGCCTGACCAATCTTTTTGAAAATTTGTTGCTTCAGGCTTTGGCTTCTCGGCATGCCATGAACATCGAACTCACTGACTTTGTTCAGTAACATTAAGAGAGCAAAAAAGGCAAATTAGAGAGGGGGAGAAGATATACAAATACCAAATGGCTGGTATCCAAAACATACAAAGAAGTCCTAAAATCAGTAAGAAGAACACAATCCAACTGAAATATGCACAGTATCCCTTGATAAAAAGCATACCAAAATGGTCAATAGATATCTGAGAAGGAGCTTGATATCATTAGACATCAGGAAAATGGAAGGTAAAAACATATTTTTTGTAGGTTTGTAGTGGTGTGCCAGTGGAATGACAAAATCAGAAACAAAAACAGAGCAAACAAAGTATTAGTGTGAATGTGGAGCAACAAGAGCTCCTACAGATTAAAGGGGAATGGAGTATAAGTTGTCACGACCACTTTGGAAAGCTGTTTAGCAGTATTTAATCAAATTGATTATGTACGTACTTCATAATTCCTCAACTCCTACCTTTATAAAGTAGTCCGCCTTTACCTGTGGTTTTACTTTCCATGGTTGAAGTTATCACAGTCAACTGTGGTCCAAAAAAATTAATGGAAAATTCCAGCAATAAAAAACTCACGTTTTAAACTGTGTGTCATTCTGAGCAGCATGATGAAATCTCATGCTGTCCTGCTCCATCCTGCCCAGGATGTGAATCATCACTTTGTCCAGCAGATCTGTGTTGCAAGGCTCTCCATCAGTTAGTGACTTGGTAGTAGTCTTTGTTATCAGATTGACTGTCACAGTGTCACAATGCTGTGTTCAAGCCTTATTTTCCTTAGTTATGATCCCAAAGTGCTAGAGTAGTGATGCTGTTCACTCCAATATGCCATAAAGAAGCCATAAAGTGTGCCCTTTAAATGAAAAGGTGAGTATAGTATGTTAAGACATTTTAAGAGAGACCACATTCACATAACTCTTATTATAGTATAGTTATATTTTTTCTATTTTATTAGTAGTTATTTTTGTTAATCTTGTACTGCATATAATACACAAATTAAAATTTATCATAAGTATGTATGCATAGGAAAAAAACATAGTATACATAGAATTCAGTATTATCTGCAGTTTCAGGCATCCACTGGGGGTCTTAGAATGCTTTCCCTATGAAAAAGGAGGGAATTCTGTACTCAAATGAAATGTTCACAGGTACACCAAAGGAAAAATTCAGTAATATTTACCATGGTGTTATTGGTAATAGTCCTATACTGGAAACAACTAAAATGTTCATCAACATAAAATATTTAAGTAAATATACATACATAGTAATATTATTCAGGAAAGAAAACAAGAAAAACAACAGTTACACACACAAAAAAACAGGTAAGTGAAAAAAGTCAGATACATTATGTTAATACTGTTTGATTTCATTTGCATAAACTCCAAACTGGCAAAACAGTCACATGTTATTATAAGCTCTAAGAGTGGGTACTTTTAGGGAGAAGGGAAGGATTAATAATTGGAAGGAGGGTCCAAGATGAAAGAAAAGTGGGTGATTTCTGGCTGCTGGTAATGTCGTAAACTGTCATGGTCACACAAGTTTGTTTACTTGCAATAAGGCATTAAACTATACATTTATGAATTTTTCACTTTTCTGTATGTATTATATGTCAATAGCTTCTTTTACTTACATATTTTCAAATAGAGAAAAAAAGTGATCACCAAATTGTAGTCGTCAATTTTAAAGTTTTTGTGATGACAGTGTGGACTCAAAGGACCTTCTACAGTAAAAAAAAAAATCTTAACAGTTTGAGAATGTTTCCTCTAAGTGACATGTGATTTACATGTTATCCAATACATTCTCTACAAATTTTTAATGTGTCTTTTCACAGGTAAAAGGGAAAAAGAAAGAAAATGGATGTTTTGAAGCATAAATGCTACGTAAGTCACAATAATAGGTATTTTAATAATCAGAACAATACCATGGGTAGTTATTATTGTTCATATTTTTCAGATTAAGAAATTGAGACTCATAAATGTTAAGTAGCATGCCTGAGGTCATATATCTGAAGAATATGTGTCTGAGGACATAGCTAGTAAGTGTTAGAGTCTCATTTTTTATAAACCACGTGCACTAGAGATGAAACTGACATGAGAAAAACCTGACCTTTACTGTCTGGCTTTATTGTCAAAAGACCTGAACTCATGCTATTACTCCATCAGTTACACATGCAGAACCCTGGAGCAAGATACTTAACCATTATGAGCCTTGGTTTCCTTATTTCTAAGACAGAAAACTGGTCCTGACCAGTCTGGCTTAGTTGGTTAGGTGTCATGCAGTGAAACAAACGGTCACTTGTTCATTCCTGGTCAGGGCACATGCCTGGGTTGTGGGTTCTGTCCCTGGTCCCAGTATGTACAAGAGGCAACTGATCAGTTGTTTCTTTCTCACATTGATGTTTTTCTCCCTCTCTTTCTCCCTTCCTTACCTTCACTCTAAAAATAAACAAACAAAAATCTTTAAAACATAATTCAAAAAAATAAAACAGAAAACTGGAGGTAATTGGTGCCCCTCCCACATCCCCTTTACCATCCCCAGCACACATCTCCCACCTGCTGTATTGATTGACAAAGGCCCTGATCTGATCAGACAATTGCATCCAGAGTATTGGTCAAACAGGAACTTTCATCTGTCCCCAGAGCCCTTTATCAATGTCTGATGGGTACAAGAAGCTGGCTCATTGCATCTAGGAGATCAACTTTATAATGCAGTTTCTGTATAGAGCTTTTCAGAGACCTTCTTCTTGCTTAGCTTTTATTTACTGGCCTGTTCTACTTCCCTCACTCTGCTTCTGCTTAAGGATACTTTCTCAATTAATTCTTTGAAAAGAATCTGCATCTCGGGCTTCACTTTTAGATAAGCTGACACAAAAATATTCACTCAAATATTATGAAAATAAAATGAAATAAATATATAGGAAACACTTTATTAACAAGAATTATAAAAGCTTAATATTAATATATGCAGAATTATATAAAAAGTCAAATTCATTATTTTTATTCCTTTTCCCTGAATTACCAAAAAACTACCATCTTTCAGGTACTTAGTATACTTCTGTTCTGTTTTATCTCTCACATGTCAAAACAAGGAATTAGTGAATGCTTTTTTATACCTGGGTCACTCAGCTAATCTATCAAAGCATTGTGGGCTTAAGGTTGCCAGGTATTCATGAGTATGAAAGGAAAAAAATGGGTTCGGTCAGCTTGCCTCGGTCACAGTGCTTTAGCCTCGGTAAAAACATTTTGCTAATCTAGAGGCATTCAATGTTTTTTGCTCAAGTGCTTCCTAGAATGTTTTAATTATATTTTTTCAGGTTTCAGTTAAAGATTTATATTGAAGGTTTAATAGTTAAATATGAGTTTAATTTCTAGCAAGTTGTACATTGCATTTGTGTGTTAAACATTTTTCATCAAAACATTAAAACATCAAATTTAACTTATTTAATTTAGTTAATATCTTCCAAAGACCTTAATTGCTAAATCCAGTTCTTAATTGTGAAACCAATGATCTAAATTAGGTTTTTCTGTAAAAAAAATGATTTTGTTTTACAACCAAAACAAACATGTAAATATATGTCCCGACTAGCATCTCATCTGTGAATCCCAAGATATATATTGTACATAATGCATGGTTTTCAGGAGATAAAGTCACAGGAGTCCAGCCATCAGTTTTTCAGCTTGGTTAGAAAGGAAACTGTCCTCCCCAAGGTTTTTATTGGTGCTTTTGTAGCTTTGTCATCTTGTGGTGCTGCCTCACTGTCACTTCTCAAATTGTATCTTTGTTTGTTTGTTTATTTGTTTGTTCATTCATTTGTGACCCCAGAGGATTTCACATCCTGGGATAATGAACCATATTGATTTCAGACAAGTAAGAGGAAGGCAAAAGGGTCTGTGAAGAGAGATATGGGGAAAAAGAAGTGGCAGCTCACAGGACATTGACTGGCAACCAGTTTTAAGAAAGAGTAAGTATGAACTTGGAGGATCTAGAAGATTGTCCTCTGAAAAGTGTTCTTACCTCGGTAAACTTCTTATATTTCTGGGGCTATGCATGTCACCACCTTATCCTCTGGGTCATCTTTTGTTCAGCTGGACACCTGGAGGTAAGGGACCTCAACTGGTTTCTACCCAGGATTTCTCCCAGGCAGACTCCACAGCTGAAAAATATTTGTTACTCTTGGTTTCCCATTGTTTTTCATTTCTCGTGTACTTAAACTTCAACCCATTTCAGGAGAAAGTGGGAATCAATGATCAGAATACAGCGAGGTCTCACAGACCCCAAGGGCCATAATGCATTTGGGCATCAGGAACATAATGGAATCAGAAAATGGAATTTCAGTAGTGTTTCTTCATTAATTTTTGCTCTTCTCTGCACGTCTGATTCATGATTCTTTCTTTAAGTAGAAACTCTTTCCTTACTTTCCTGATCTATAGGGCAGAATAATATGGCTGCTAAAAATGCCTTGTGTAAATATGACCTGTTTTCTAGAAAAAAAAAAAAAACAATCCAATTCACCAGAGAAAGGAATCTTAGGGGAAGATGGCATCATGTTCCCAGTCCTGATACATGGAACTAAGGCCCCATGATTCATGGACAATCATGGGGATGAGTCAGGTTTGAAATAATGCTTCTGAACAGATGAAACATCCAGCATAGAGAAAAAGAGAAAAAGGAAAAAGAAAAAAAAAAACACCCGGCATATACCCATGCCTTGCAAGACTGGACAGAGAAGCTAGCCACAAATACCTGGAATAGAACTCCATCCTGAGTCAAATTAATGCATTATCTGTTTTAGGAATATTTTCACATTACTCTATCCATGAAGGGATTATATGCTATATTCTGAGACTTAAGAATTTCATATAATAGAGGAACATTATTTGGGGATAAGAAATGGAGCAGGAGTGAGGCCATCTGCCCATGAAACCACATCATACTCCCAGGATGGTAAGTCCATTTTGGAGGTGGGAGAAGTAGACTAATTTAAAATCTAAAGTGACATGAGAAGAGATGTGATTTTTTTTAAAAAAATGCATACCTTCAATGAGGTGATCAGGTCATTTTCCATTATCCTTCTATTCTTCACCCTTGCCTGGTGTCCTTCCCTTCCCTGTCACTTGCCCTACTTTCCTGTGGTTTTTCCTTGGAACATATTAAATAAATCACTTTTATATGAATTTTTATTTCAGGGTCTACATCGGGGAATTCCAACCTTAGATTCCTGAGTGTCCATTGGAATTACCTGGAAGTTGTTTTATTTGGGCAAATAAAAATCCTTTGCCTCCAGCCATGAGTGAATAAAGTAAAGTATATGTTACCCTAGGGAATTAAATTATAAACTTTATATTTTAATGAATATATGATGTGTTTTTATGTGATGTGATGTGTGTGTGTGTGTGTGTGTGTGTGTATAAAGAAATTTGAGGAACTGAGTCACACAGTGGTAGGCTGGTGAGCCTGACATCTACGCAGCAGACTAGCTGGCTAGAAACTCAGGCAGGAGCTGATGCCGCAGTCTTGAAGCAGAATTTCTTCTCCAGGGAACCTCTGTTTTTGCTCTTAAGGCTTTCAACTGACTGTATGAGCCTCATCCACATTATCAAAGGTCATCTCCTTACTTAAAGTCTGTTGATTGCAGATGTTAACCACATCTACAAAATACCTTCAAAGCAACACTTAGACCAGTGATTTTCAACCTTTTTTATTTCATGGCCCACATAAACTAATTACTAAAATTCTGCAGCATTTCTGCACATTCAGAAATGTATTTTGTGCCAATCTGACAAAAAATAGGTATAATTTTGATTCATTCACACTGGACAGCTATAGTTGTGTTGGCTGTTGTCTTTTTTCATTTGACAATCTAAGGGAAAAGAGATCAGTGCCCCTGACCTGAATAGGTATGGTGTGTTTTAAAAATTCTTGTGGCTCATGGGTTGAATATCGCTGACCTAAACTAGTGTTTGGTTAAAAAACTGGGTATTATAGCCTAGCCAGGTTGACACAAAAGACTTCTCATCACACTGTAGGCCTAATATAGTAAGAAGAAGAAGAAGAAAGTTTTGCTATGTCAAAATAATACCCAAACCTGGCCTTCACAGGAACTGCAGTATAATAACAAGTTTGCATATTACTAAATTAGTCATATTGACTTGTTATAAAAGGCAGTGACTAACAATAATAAACCCATACTATATACTGTTTATATCTATATATAAATAAATTTCTATTTCTAGGTAATCTGCTTATATCTTTCAAGATTAAAAAAACAGTGGTTCTAGTTGTGGCTAAGACACAGGAAGAGGGTTTTTTTTGCTGTCTAGTTCATATAACATCAATAAATGCCAACTTTTACCCAACATTGCCCATGTACAAAGGCACTAGAATGCTGAGAGTGAGGGAGCAACTAAACTTTGGTCTAAGGGGGAATTAACAAGATCATAAGAAGTAGTAGAGAAAACAAGAGTCTGTGTAGGATCACAGGGCTCCAGGGGAGATGTAGTAATGTCCAAACCTGTCCAACAGGAATATGCCCAATTCAGTTCAGTAGAGGCCATGCAACAGAGGTGGAAGGAGAGGTTCTATACAAGAAGCAGGTCAGGAGCTACAGTCATGCAGGAGTACCTTGGCTTTTAAAACAGAAATATGACACATGCCTTAGTCACTGGGTGTCAAATTGTAGCGTGGAGGTCTGAAAGGGTTAGGTGGGTTATTTAGAAATACTGATTGGCATTATTACCCTTTTAAAATATTTCAGTTCCCTCTAATTTTGGATATGTGGGAGTATCATATACCTCTGCTCCCCTACCCTGCTTGAATTTAGGTGTGGTTAACAAACATGAGGGTATTCATTCATGAGTGTCATTTTTGGGCAGAAGCACTTGATTGATGGAGCTCAGCTCTCCAGGGCTCTCCTCCCTCCTGGGTGACTATGAAAACATGCATTCTTATGGGCACTGCCTGATCACAGCAGGCTGGGATGCTGAGTCAGCACAGGGGACTGTTGCCCTGGAGAATGGCCCAGATGTACAGAAGACTTCAAACTTTGTTCAGCTCATGAGATATTTCAGTTTTTCCTGACTATAGCATAGCCTATATCCAGCCTGGTCATGACATGGAAAAAGGCACAGAGAATCTCTCTCTCTCCACACACACTGCTGCTGTTTTTATTGTAGCACTGGGTGTGCTAATAGAAACCATTTGCATGGGCAAGGATGGAATCATAATATAATCATGTTTTGAATGAAAAAACTTATTTCTAGAAGAACCACACACAGAAGCTGTTAACTTCTGATAACCTAGAGAGGGCATGCTGCTCTTTTTGTCTTCTGTATAATTTAACGAGGATTCTTCATTTTGTAAGGAACATAACTCTCAAACTACCTCCAGAAAATAAGGTTTATTGTAAGGATATTGAAGGAGAGCATGAATCCAGAAAAAAATTAATCAGCTAGGATTTAAGAAGGACAAAAAGGAAAACAGATTTAGGAATCTTCCTGTCTCTCTCGTCTCCTCTCTTTACCCCTGCTGAATCCCACCTTTGATCCCTTTGGATAGAATGGTTTCATCTGTTTACTCACCCTACATGTGAATCACTTGCTAGTGACCATCTTGGTCCAAGCCTGCGAGACCCTTCATTCAAACAACTACCACCAACTTCCCTCTGAATTTTTAGATTGAGCTCTTCCCAGCACATATCTGATTGGCTGAGCTTACTTCTGCAGATTTGGTGAGGGAAATTAAAAGTCACTGGCCTTTAGGTGTCCTCTCATTAGATGTTCACCCATCCTGTTCCAATGCCCTGTGATGGTAGTAGTTGAACCCGTGACCTGATGATCAGTTAACAATTGCTGTGACTGGGACATTTTATTTGAAACAGGAGGAAGGGCAAGGCAGCACCCTAAAGTCTATGTAGCACAATTTTCCCTACTGTCTGGGCATCTTTGGGCTGGGCAGGAGGGACACCCTGAAAGTGAGAAGGAAACTTTTTAAAGGCACTGCTTCTTAACAACTAAAATCCAAACCCTGCCTACTTCCTGTCTGAGAATTGCTAACGTCTGGCCTAACTTACCACCAGGGAATCACTTAGATATTGCAAACAATAGAAAGCTTTGTGTATTTGGAGAAACAGGAGTTATGAATAATACTATGCCCTCCCCTGGATTTCACACATAATGATTCTTACATTGGGGATATGTGAGAGACACACTTCATGCTAAATCTAAGTTCCTGGGTTCCCATTCCACTTCTCATCCTGAAGGCCCGAGTCCATTCTTTTTATTCTATGGAAGTTGATTTTTGTGACTTAAAAATTTTTCAAAAAGAGAACTAAACATGGATGTTAATTTTATCCTAAAAATGCTTTGAAATGTTTATTTCCCTTCCCCTCAGTTTTATTATAATATAATTGCCATGCAACACTGTATAATTTAAAAGTGTAAAATATAATTTGATACATATGAAAAATATATATTTGATGAACTATAAAGTCATTAACACAATAAGATTAGTTAATATCCATAATCTCACAGAGTTACATTTTTTCCTTATTATTAGAACTTTTAAGATCTACTCTCTTAGCAGCTCTCAAATATACAAGCAGTACAGGTAACTGTAGTCATCACGTTGAACATGACATCCCAGAGTTTGTTTATCTTATAAATGGAAGTTTGTACCTTTTGAACACTTTCACCTAATCCCTCACCCCCTTTGTGAAATGCTTATTTCAACTACTGAGAAAATCTGAAAAAGTAACCTGAACTAGCATTGTAAGTGAATATTAATTCTTGAAGCAAACATTTTATTAAGTTCCTAGTATGTGCTTGGCATATTATAGGCACTGGAGATTCAACCTGGAACAAAACAAAGTGCCTGCTTTCAGGGATCACATCATGTAGCTGCAGGAAGAGAAGCAAACACATTACTCACAGAGCACACCTACACATGCAATGTCAAGGAGTTACAAACAAGGAGAAGGAGCTAAATCAGTATAAAGAGGGAGAGAGTGATGAGGTGCTATTTTAGGTATAAAGACTACTTTGCTAAGGTCACCAGTGTCAAAGGTCCCTGTAGTCAAAACCAATTGTCATTTTTCAGTTGTCATTTTACTCAACCCATCAGCATGCTTGACACAACTTACTTCATTTGCTTGACAACAGAGACACCACCATTTTCCCCCAGAAGCTGCTCTCTTCACTCAGCTTTGTGGGTCCCTCCTCTTCTCCTTACTCTCTGAAATAAAGCCCAGCTAAGATGCCACAACTCCCAATTTTATACATCACCAGCCTGACTTTCTTCTCTCAAGTCCAGATTCATATATCTGTCTACCTACATGTCATCTCCACTTTCATGTATAATATGTTTCTTAAAGCTAACATATATAAAAGTAGTTTTAGATCTTTTCCACAAAATATACTCTCAGTTTCAAATGTTCTCTTTCTCTGTAAATGGTAACTTGTACCTTGCACTTGCTCACACCCAAAACCTTGGAGTTCTCTTTTTAAATGGGTCTTTTTTTATTGAATTTATTGGAGTGACATTGGTTAATAAAATTATATAGGTTTCAAAGGTACAGTTCTGCATTACACCATCCGTATATTGTATTGTGTGTTCACCACCCCAACTCAAGTTTCCTTCCATCACCATTTTTCTCCCCTTTGTTCTCTCCTACCTCCCCTACACCTCTTTCCCTCTGGAAATCACCATATTGTTGTCTATGTATGGGTTTTTTTCCCTTATTTACCTTTTTCACCCTGTCCTCCTCTCCCTTCCCCTCTGAAACCTGTTAATCTGTTCTCTGTATCTATGAATCTGTTTCTATTTTGTTTGTTTATGTGTTCATTACATTACACATATAAGTGAAATCTTATGGTATTTATCTTTCGAACCTTGGAGTTCTTGATTCCTTTTTATTTTTTCATACCTTGTTTCCAATCCATAAGCAAATGTTAGCTTTACTTTTAAAACATATTTGGAATCAGATACTTCTCATTGTTCAAACCATCTTATTTCTACCCTGGATTTTGACAATAGTCTTGTCAGCAGTGTTCCCATTTCTATCCCTGCTCTCTTACTACCCTTACATCCAAAGTCCATTCTTAGAAGAGAGTGGCCATTTGTTTAAACGTAAATCATATCATATCACTTCTCTAGTGAAATAATTTTCATTTCAACAGAATAAAACTCAGAATCTATTCAATAGTCTCTGAGACTCTATGTGATCTGACTTTATACCACCTCCTGGGCTTCATCTTATACCTTTTCTCCAGTTCACTCTACACTAGCTTTATTCACCTTCTTTGACAGTTCTTGAAACATGAGAGAATCTTACTTTGGAGCCTTTGCACATGCTATTCCTTTAACCTACAACACTCTACTTGAGATTGCAGCATAGGTATCTCCTTCACTTCATTTGAACCTCTAATCAAATATCACCTTCTCAGGATGTCTTACCTACACAGTTTGCCTACAATGAGTAGCACCCTTTGCCTATCACTTCTTCCAGTGCCCTTAACACTGTGGATTATTTTAATGTTTATTGCTTAGTCCACCTGAAATATTATATATGTGCTCTCCTGTGTGTGTAATTGTTTTTAATTATTCTTTTTTAATCATCTGTTTCTCCTCACTAGAATGTAAGGTTTATGAGGGAAGAGACTGTTTTCTTTTTAAGTTATATTCCCACTGCCTGATATGTGTTCAATGGAATATATCCTTTCTAATAACCATAAATATGCAAAATAGGCCTTCAGTTATTTGAAGCAAATGGAAATATGACTAATTTGAGTGCAAGACTCTTTTCTTATAATAGAATGTTTAATTTCAAATTTTTGAATTCTTTTTTTCTGTTTTAATTGAATTTGTTGGGGTGACAATGGTTAACAAAATTATATAGGTTTCAGGTGCACAGTTCTACAACTCATTATCTGTACCCTGTATTGTATGTCTACCACCCCAAGTCAGGTCTCCTTCTCTCACCATTTATCCCCTCTGTGCCCTCATCTCCCTTCCCTCTCACTCCACCTCTCACTGGCAATAGACACACTGTGGTCCATATCCATGAATTCTTTCTCTTTTTTCTTCTCTTTTTGCTCAGTCTCTCCATGACCCCACTAGACCTCCACACAAATGTCAGCCTACTCTCCATCTATGAGTCTGTCTCTATTTTGCTTATTAGTTCATTTTGCTCATTAGAGTCCACATATGAGTGAAATCATACGGTACTTCTCTTTTTCTGACTGGCTCATTTCACTTAGTATAATACTGTCCAGACCTATCCAAACTGTTACAAAAGGTAAGATTCCCTTCTTTTTTATGTCTGAGCAGCATTCCATGGTGTAAATGTAGCACAGCTTTTTTTGAGAGCTTGTTTGGAGGTTCTAGCAGGGGAGCATAGCTACTCATATACCCTTGACTGAAGAGCTGTCCTCTCCTGTAGTGAGGAAAGTTGTCCTCTTTGACTGAGCATGCAGCTTCCAGAGGGATGCGTATGGACTGGTGAAAGAGGAAAAGGATATGTGCCTAGCCAGTCAGATCAACTGAATTAACCCTGGTGATCAAGGAGGTAGCAAATGCCACAGCTAGATTGCCCTCACATTCTGTAACAGCTTTTTTATCCAGTAATCTCCTGATGGGCACTTGGGCTGCTTCAAAATCTTGGCTGTGCTAAATAACACTACAATGAACACAGGGGTGCATGTATTCTTTTGAATTAGTGTTTCCAGTATCTTTGGATAAATTCCCAGAAGTAGAATTGCTAGGGCATAAAGCAATTCCATTTTTAATTTTTTGTGGTGACTCCATAATGCTTTCCACGGTGGCTGCACCAATCTGCACTCCCATCAACAGTGCACCAGCTTTTCCTTTTCTCCACATTCTCATCAGCACTTGTTTGTTGATTTATTGATGATAACCATTCTGACAGGTGTTGAGATAATACCTTATTGTGGTTTTATTTTGCATTTTTCTGATGATTAGTGACATTGAGCACCTTTTCATCTGTCTCTTGGCCATCTACATATACTCTTTGGAGAAGTGTCTATTCAGGTCTTTTGCCCATTTTTTAATTGGATTGTTTGGGGTTTTTTGGTATTGAGTTTTATAAGTTCTTTATAAATTTTGAATATTAACCTCAATCAGCCTGTATCGGTGAATATGTTCTCCCATTTGGTGGGTTGTCTTTTCATTTTGTTGATGGTTTCTTCTGCTGTATAAAATGTTTGCAGTTTGATGTAGTCCTATTTGTTTATTTTCTCTTTTGTTTCCCTTGACCAAGGAGGTATCAGAAAAAGATATCACTATGAGAAATGCCTGAGATTTTACTGCCTGTTTTCCTCTAGGATTTTTATGGTTTTGAATTTAACATTTAAGTCTTTAATCCATTTAGAGAGTGTGTGTGTGTGTGTGTATGGTGTAAGAAAGTGGTCAGTTTCATTTTTTTTTTTGCATGTATCTATCCAATATACCCAACACCACTTATTGAATAAAGTATGCTTACTATATTGTACATTTTTGCTTCATTTTTCAAATATTGATTGAATGTTAAGGCATGGGTTTATTTCTGGGCTCTATTCTGTTCCATTGATCTATATGCCTGTTTTTATATTAAAACCATGCTGTTTTGATTACTGTGGACTTATAGTATAGTTTGATACCAGGTAGCATGATTCCTCCAATGTTATGCTTCTTCCTCAAGATTTTTGTGGCTATTTGGGTCTTTTGTGTTTCCATATACATTATTGGAATATTTGTTCTAGATCTGTGAAATATGACACTGTTAGTTATCTCGAGAGGAATTGCATTGAATCTATATATTGCTTTGGGTAGTATGTGCATTTTAATGATGTTAATTTTTCTTGAACATGAACACAGTATATGCTTCCATATTTGTATCTTCTTCAATTTCTTTCTTCAGTGTCTTATAATTTTATGAGTACAGATCTTTTATATCCTTGGTTAAATTAATTCCTAGGTATTTCATTCTTTTTTAAGCAATTGTGAATGGATTGTTTTCTTTAGTGTATTCTTCTGATAGTTCATTATTGAACTATTACAGTATAAAAATGCAACCAATTCTGGATATTTATTTTGTATCCTGTTTACTTTACTAAATTCATTTATCACTGCTAGTAGTTTTTTTGGTGGAATCTTTAGTGTTTTCTATATACAGTGTCATGTCATCTGAAAAATAGTGACAGTTTTACTTCTTGTTTTCCAATTTGGTTGCATTTTATTTCTTTTTGTCTGATTGCTATGGCAAGGACTTCCAGTGCTCTATTGAATAAGAGAGGTGAAAGGAGACATCCCTGTCTCGTTCCTGATCTTAAGAGAAATGCTTGTAGTTTTTGCCTGTTGAGTGGATTGGGCTGCGGGTTTGTCACATGTGACCTTTATTACATTGAGGTATAGTCCCTCTATTCCCACTTTGCTGAGAGTTTTTATCAGAAATGGGTGCTGGATTTTATCAGATGCTCTTTCTGCATCTACTGATATGATCAAGTGACTTTTATCCTTCATTTTGTTTAGGTAGTACATCATGTTTATTGATTTGTGGCTATTATACCAACCTTGCATCCCTGGAATAAATCCCACTTAATTATGTCATATAATCTTTTTAATTTATTGCTGGATCCAGTTTGCTAATATTTTGTTGAGGCTTTTAACATCTATGTTCATCATGGGTGTTAGCCCACAATTTTCTTTCATTGAAGTATCTTTATCTTCCACTGAAGTATCTGTTTTGGAATTAGAAAAATGCTGGCCTTGTAAAATGAGCTTAGAAGTCTTCCCTCCTCTTGAACTTTTTGGAATAGTTTGAAGAGGAGAGGTATTAGTTATTTGAATGTTTGATACAATTTGCCTGTGAAGCCATCTGGTCCAGGACTTTTGTTTGCTAGGTTTTTTTGATTATTGCTCCAATTTCTCTAGTTGTAATCTGTGTATTCAGATTCTCTGATTTTTCCTGATTTAGTTTTGAAAGATTATATGTTTTTAGGAATTTAGCCATTTTGTCCAGAGTGTCCAATTTGTTGTCATATAGTTGTTTGTAATATTTCCTTACAAGTAAATGGAAACACAATTAATTTGAGTGCAAGATTCTTTTCTAATAATAGAATATTTTCTTTCAAAGTTACAAACTTTAAATCAATAATGGGCAAAACTTACTTCCAGTAAAGGTAAATTTCTGCCAGCCTTAATGAGTGAAACTCATTTCTAACTACTATATTGATTTTATATAAGCAAATGCCCTTTTAAAGGGCTTGACGATTTTTCTCCTAAATTGATTTACTAGGTCTCCCATAATTGGGTAATACCTTTAGTTCGATTACTAAACCTTTTGCTGTTATTGTTGAAGTTGTTTTTAAAACACTTCAGATATAGACTTCAGGGCATTTTGGGTCAAATATTCTAAAATTCTGACCTTAGAAAAGCCAGAATACAAAAAGTTTTACAGTATGAATATTCCTTGGATTTTCAGTGTAATAGCACACACATATAGCTATTTTAAATGTAAGCTTTTATGATTTGGCACCATTAATCTATTTATAATTTTAAAATTAATAATAAAGTTACAATTCACATTATCTAGAAGAAAGGACTAATAAGGTTTTCTCCAGTGTTTATATATGTAATATATAGAAATGTAGATATAAGAAATATTGAAATATTAAAATATCTCTGAGAGCAAGGACTGTGGTACTTAGCCTAGTGCCTCACATATTGGCTGCTGATATCTTTTTAAAATTCACTCAGTAAAATTTGTTGAGCACTCTACTCTGTGCCCAGAAGTAAAATATGAGATGAAGATACACATATAAATAAAACAAATATGTTTATTAAATTCAAGTAAATAATGATCACTCTTTGTCTTGTCAATTTTTATGTAAAATATTTCATCTCCACATTAAACTTAGCATACAATGCCATAAGTTATAGTTTGGTCCCCGATGGAAAAAGTAAAATTTATTCCTGAATATATTGGGTATAACATAGTTTTATATATTTTGAGAAATAACTTTTCTGAATGAGTAAAATTGCCCTCTGGAAAAAAAAGGTTCAACAAAATTTCAAGAGCAATCCAAAGATAAACAAAAGCTCTTTTAGTTTAAACCTCTAATAAAATCTGTGGTGACTAATATATTTCATAAAGCATTTATTGTAAATAGGACAGAACTTGACATGTTAGAAATGAATGTCAGGGGAATAAACTGTACGACAATAAATCAAATTCTCATATACCTTGATGGACCCATTAGGATTGGCTGTCTCATCGGCAGGTTCTTCAGCACTAGGCTCCACCAGCTCAGGTGAGGATAGGTCAGACACACTGTCTACTACCAACTACTTAGAACAAAGTGCATTCTTCAGACAGTTAAACCCAGCAGTTATTATTCAGCCCTTTTAAAAAAAAATTTATTTACTTATTTATTTTTGAGGGGGAAGGGAGGGGGAAAGAATGGGATAGAAATATCTATGTGCAAGAGAAGATTGTCTCTGGCACACCCCCAGCAGGGACCTGGCTCTGAACCAGGAACTGAACCCCCCAACCCACAGAGCCACACCAGTCAGGGCTACTATTCAACTCTAATATCAAAATGATAGCAATGTCATCCAAGAATCAAAGTAAAGTTCAAAATTTCAAAAGCAGGTTTTTCTCAAAATAAGACATAAAATACAGTATCTTTAGTTCTTTTCTTTAAAAAATATGCCTTTAGATCTAGTAGAGCACTTAAGAACAAACTAAAATACTGCTCCTTTATTATGACTTGTGCCCAAGTAAATTAGCTGTGACTTGGAGCAACTGAATATGCAGATGATGCAAACCTTCAATATTTTCTCTTTTATCCACATGTATTTATCCTTATAATTAGTTGTGAAGTCAATAGTAAAATTAGTTTGTGTTCTTCAGTAGTGAGAGGAAGTTGCATCTTACATCTAAATTTCTAAATTTTTGCAAAGTTAATATGTGAAACATTCTTGTATAACAAGACTTTGAGATCTTTGAATGAAAGGACAAAATGTTTGAATCCTTACTCTATACACTTATGCATCATCTAGCATGGTACCTTGTACAGAACAGGTGTTCAAAATACAATTGGTAAATGATTAATTCATTTACAAGAAGTCAAAATTTGTTGCTCATGTATTAAAAGAAATAGGAAGAGTTTTAGCCTGGTAGTTCTATTACATAACAGAATAATTCTGAATTTTACTTTTGAACTAACATCTTAAATAACTTCAGTGTATTAATTTGGTAATACCAGCAACCTGAACAAACATATCTCCAATGGAACAACACAGTAAATGTTTACTTCTCCTTCAACTGAAAGTCTAATGCAGATTTTCCTAGTAGGTGGATAGCATTTCTCCATGTGGTAATTCAGGCAGTTAGCTCTTTTCATTTGGCATTATGCTTTCTCCTGGGCCCTAGAAGTTTCAGCATTCAGTTAAAGTTCAGGAACCCATAGGCTGGAGAATGTATATATGCTGCTTAACTGTTTTGGCCTGAAAATAATGAAATACTTTGGCCCACAGTTCATTGACCAGAATGTGTCACATGGACCCACTTAGATACAAACAGGAGCAGGCTAGGAAATGGTATTTCTACCTGGGGAGATGTTTCCCCAAGACAAATGCACAAAAGAAATGGAAATGCAATTTTTGTAATAGAAAGCAAGTTGTTTTTTGCCAAGGTTTTTTTTTTATGTTTATTTTTTTATAAGCAGAGGACATTGTTAGTCAGCATCCAGGAAATGCTTGAAAAATGTGTATTTCAAGTAAAAGGTAATCTTATGCAAGTGTAATATAATTAGTCAGTTTGGGCAGTCTAACAAAATTTAAAAACTGGTAGTAGCAGATAGTAGGACATGTGAAAAGAATATTGCATAAAAAAGATGAATTGGCTATTTCAGCAGGCCAGGTATGAGGACATAACCAGTCCTCAATTAACATGTTGTCTAGTTTTCAAACTAGACCCTTGGAGTAGGGTCCAGTTTTGTTTAAGAAGACATGTCTGTTGTTGCAGCCACATGGAACCATACACATGTACTTTAGTTACCTGATGATAATGTGTTGTAAAGTGATTATGATTCATAACCTTTTTTCCCACACATACCTTAGCTAGGAGGTGTCTCAGACTTGTAGCGGACTGAAGGGTGTGTCTCAAAGGTGTGCCTTTATTTTCTATCTGCATTACGCAAGTTTTACATGGTGTTGACATTTTAAGCATTCTGATCTTGATTCAAAAGTATTTTTCCTTAACCTGAAAACTGAGTCCAAAAACTGGTGGAAACTGTCTCTATTTTCAACCTGTGGGAAGGAGCATCATCATGATCTCAGAAGTGAGCATCCCTGGTCATGGTTTCCTGGTCTTTCCTCAAACAGGCTCTCTTCCTCACCCACATGTCTTAGCATCCCTGCCTGGCTTTGTGCCATCTGGCCAGGGACTGGTTTCCTAAATCTGCCTTAAACTAGCTCTGCCCATGCTCAGCAGGCTGTTCTCAACAACTCCTTCCTGAGATGATACAGTGCCTCTTAGAGTTCATATTTTTGATAGTTCTATTAGACTCTAGACTTTATTGAGGGCAAGGACCATCTTCACCCTCACCCCTCCCACACTTAAATTGTCTACCAGTGTCTGGCTTATAAAAGAACAATTCATATTTATTGAATGTGCTGTCTAATTACCACTCACTATACTCACTATCTTGGGTTCTGAATTGGGCAGCAGAATCTTGGAGCCAGTGGTAGCCTCGCTGAGCCAGTGGGACACACCCTACATGATCTCCTTTTAGGCTAGGAGGCCCATCAAAGTCTCATCTGCCTTCTACAGTAAGTTCCGACTTTTTTCAAGCCAAACTGTTCAAGTCATAGTCCAGCACCATCATCAGTCAATTCCTAAAACTTATTTGCAAGTTTGAGTTTTAATGTAATCCCTGTCACCTAAAACACTCAGGGCTCTATTTCCTAGCTTCTTAAATCTTTTATTAGGCCTTCGACTAGGCTCATGGTCCCATTGAGGAAGTAGGAAAAAGTCGATATTGAAGGCATCTGGAAATAAAACAGGAAGGATGGAGAGTGAGAAATTTATTTAGCTCTCTTCATTATTCCAAAAGAAACTCCAGCCTCCTTGCCAGTTCTTGGTGCTGACTGAGGTTGTTCTGAGAGAGGGGCTGTGCAGAGGGAGACCCACTCTTCATTCTGTGGAACGGCAGGTAGGCCAGAAATTCGCCTTTGGGCCACTGTCACCCATTGCTCTGTGCCTTGAATTCTCTATTCTCCTTCCAACTGGAGGGACCAGTGTGTGGATCCTCATAGGGCTTCAAGGCCCTGTAAGTATTGGTAGCATGAATTGGTGCCTGAAAACTGGAAAGAGCAAGGAAGGGAGGTGTGTCACGAGCTCCCAACCAGTCGCTCTGTGATCTAACAGGGAAAAAGAAACCCTCTCCGGTGTTTTCCCGCCCCCTCATTTCTCTCTGCAGATCCACAGGGTCTCAGAGTTGTCCGGGACCCTGTGGACTCGAGTCCCAAAGCTCCTTGGATAGCCCGGTCCCGCGCCCGGTAGGGCTCCGCACATTCCACCACGTTCCCGGCCCGCGAAGCTCCGAACGTCTGTTAGACCCTTCCTGGGAAGGTATTGAGACAAGGGTAGGAAACAGTAAGCAGACACCGCCCGCAAAAAAGGCCCAATGGCTAAAACAACTCAACACCCATCACAGGCAGAGGCCGGCTCCCCAAGGTAAGTTGTTTATTCGTCGACGCTTTGGCGATCCTCCTTGGACAGCTGCGGCAGCAACAGCAACTGCGGCTCGGGCCTCGGAACTCGCCGTGCTCTTCCTTCCTCCGCCCTTTCTAGGTCTCCGCTCACCACACCCCTTCCCTCCTCTCGTGGCCTCCACCCTTTTTGCCCTCCGGCCGGCCACGCACACACTCGGAGACACCCTCCGCACTTGGCTACTCACACTGAGGGTAACCCAGCCAACAAGGCACGGTTACCGAAGCGGCGCGGGGATGTGTGCGGGGTCTAGAGGCGGAAGCCAAATGGGGCCATAGTGGCCTGGTACAGCCCCTCTCCTCCCAGCTGCGACCCCTGCCCACTCTGCTTCCGAATTCCCGGTCTGCCAGCAACAGTGACACCTGAGAGACACTGGGCAGTGGAGGCGCCAGGCCCGCTGGACTAGCAGCTGGGAGAAACAGAGAGGGGGGCGGGTCCGCAAGGAGGAGCGGGAGGCGGGCGGAACCCGGGGGCCGCCACCTGACAAGTGACACGTATGCTAACCAATGAACGCCCGCAACTTCGACGTCGGCTGGGAGCCGGAGGCGGGCTCCGCGAGGAGGAGGAGACTGACCTGGCGCTGGAGGCGGGGGCCGGGAGGAGGAAGGGGAGGAGGCGGGCGCGGTGGCGGCGGCTGTGGCAGCGGCGGAGGAGGAGGAGGGTAGCTTACGCCTGGGACTGTGTCTGCCGAGCTCCGCGGCTCTGCCTGTGTGAGTGAAGGAGCGGTGAGGAGAGGCACAGGCGAGTGGCGGCGGGACGTCTCCGGCGGCCGCGAACCTGCGGCGGTGCTCCGTGTAGGGAAGCAGCGGCGGCAGCAGCAGCAGCAGGCGCAGCGGCGGCAAAAGCAGCGGCGGGCGCCTCTCCGCCGCCGGGGACGCCGAGGCGCGGTTGGTGGCACTGACATCGGCGGCCCTGCCTCTCCTCCCTCGCCCCCGGCCCTCCCCATGTGATCGGTCTTAATCCCGGCAGAGTGCGCGCGTGGGGCTCCATTCCGTGGTGTCTGGTCTCCGTGCCAGGGTGGGTGCTCGTGTGTGCGCTTCTCCTCCCCATCCCCCGTCCCCAAGAATAAAAGAAGAACCTAGAGGCGTGCTTGGAAAATAAATAAATAACAATTACACACGCGTGCCCGGAGCAGAGTCGGCGGGGCTGGCGGCGGCGGCGGAGGAGGAGTGAAGGCGGCGGAGGAGGAGGAGGAAGAGGGACACGCGGAGAAGGCAGTAACTTTAAAGCCAGCTCAGAAACCAGACCTCCAACTGAGCGGTTTGCAGCGCGGCGGCGGCGCTGAGTGTCTGGCCCGCCGGTCCGGTCGGGGTGTGCAGTTTGACGGACGAACAGCGCGTCGCTGTACCCCGGCGGCTGGAGATGTCCGAGCCCAAGGCAATTGATCCCAAGTTGTCGACGACCGACAGGGTGGTAAAAGGTAAGCTGCTCCCGGTCGCTCGGGTGCACTGTGTGCCGCAAGCACCCGGCGGCTGGCCTCCCCTCCCCCGCCCCAGGTTCTCTCCCGGCTCCTGCCACAGACCTTCTAGGATATTGTGCAACCCTCGCCCCCCTCTGTGGCGCCCTTCCCCCACGCCTCCCACCTAACCCCACTTGGGGATTTTTTATTTACGGGGGCGTCAGTTGGCAAATGGCTGAGCCTTGGGGAGGCGGCTGCGGGGGTGGCGGTGGCGGGAGGGGGCGCCCGGGGGGTGGTTGCTGGCAGGGTGTAGCTGCTGTGACAGAAATAGGAAGTGGGTGGCTGTTCACTGGCTTGCATGGGATCGGGTTTATGGTTTTCTTTTGCACAGGAAGGGGTGATTTATGGCTTTTAAAAAATTAATATGGCATTTTTATGTGGCCGTGGCTTTCCACCGACTGCCGAGCTCGGGCAGGGCTCTCTCCGCGCTCTATTGCAGCAATTCCCTCCGCGCTCCCTCCCCCTCCCCCTGGAAGGGCCTGCACAGGACTCGCGAGAGAGCGGGAGAGCGTGGTGGGAGCCAGGCGCTCCCTTCAGCGCGGGGCGGGGGCTACCTCAGGCCGTGGGGTGGCGGAGGGGACGCGCGGGGGCGCAGGAGGCTGGGAAGGACCCTAGAACCCTGCCGCTGCCACCGCCGCCCCGGGATTCCCCTGCAGGCCCTAGAGAAAGAAGGACTCGAAAAGCAGTTCTCCAACCTCCCTCGCCCCCGCCAGCCCTCCCCCACGGACCTGTCATTGCTCTTGAACGATTCTCCTCTGGAGCACACCTCCCCCGAGGTGAACTCGCCTCGCTCTCTACCTCCGTGCCTCTGTCACCCCCTGTTTAATGGGCTATTTGATTATCCCACAGCCCTACACTTTATACTCCTAGTGGGGATGGGTCTGGGTTTTTTGGCAAAGAGAAGCTGGGATGCATGGGGTGAAGAAGGGGAGAGGCAGTGGTCTCAATCGCACAGGGGAATCCGCTGTCCTTGTATTCCTTGGTGGAGTGGGGGAGGAACTATCCTAGGAATCCTGGAAGGATGAGGCAATAGAGCAGATCCGCCAGGATTAAGTAGTATCCATAATTCCTGGGGTCAGAATGCAGAGCAAAGCAGGGTTGGGCGTGGGCTAAGCGCAGAGCAGGCCTCTGAAATTGAAAACAAGGCTGACTGGTGTAGTGTGTGTGTGTGTGTGTGTGTGTGTGTGGTGTAAAACAGAGATAGGATCTTATGTGGCCAGAGCTTGCAAGTAGAGTGCAAGGCAATAAAGTCATTTGCATCATGAGCCCTTAGGTGAAGTAACCCAGTAGCCTAGGGACCGTGATAACAGAAGTCATTGGGGCTTCAGAACTGTTCATTGCTTCATTCAGGTTTACTCAGTTCCTAAAGTTTTGTTTGTGTATTCTCTTGATGATGGGGGAAATTGTGGTCTCCTTTAATAAGAAAAATAGAATAAAATATCTTTTGGTTTTATTGAAATATCTCCTACTTCAGAGCAGTATTCATAGACCCATCAAAATGAGGAAATATCTGAAAAAATGACTGGGACTAGGACTACAGATGCACAGCTATTTCTGCAGGCATGGATCCTCCTGTAAATAGTCAATTCAACTTCATTCAAAAGAACTGTTTGTATTAAGGCTTTTTGTTGACACTTAAAGATAACTAAGACTTTTGGCTAAAATATCAGAATAACATATCTCCATAATGTGTGAAGTTTAGTTATAACTCCAATCTGTATATTAAGATTACTTGTTTTCAAAACAGTATAAAACTTGCAATTCAAATGATAGCAGTGAATGGGCCAGCAATTTAAAAAAACACTTATATGCACACATGTAAGATTACATCCCCTGTTTTAAATTACAAGGTATGGATTCTAAATGTACATGTAAAATTGTCATCAAGTGAAGAATGTAAAAATGATTGTTCGTACATTCAGGCTTGTTGTCTTCACTAGTTAATGTGAAAGAGTCCATTCAACCATTCCATGGCTGTTTTGTCTTACTTTTTTTTCAATGCTATATTATGTATATTATTATAAATGGAGCTTTCTATAATAAGTATACACATCAACCCATAATTCCAAAAACTGTATTTACATATTATTGCATAACTGATATGCAAATGTGGGTAATAGACTCAAAGTAGGAAAAGTTAACTTTACATTTGTTTTGATAGGGCTCTCGATGTGAAATTTTGAGTGTGAAATTTATTTACAGAAAAAAAAGTTTTCTTGGCGAATCCTGATTTTTAAGATGGACACACCACCATTAATTTCTCTTATGCTTTCTTTCCATTGTTGGCTTAAAAGGCATTATCAAATGTTGGATTCAACATTTTGTCATACATATGGTTTTTATGATTGGTTAGATGAGATGATAATCAATTTTGATGATTGGTATATATGAAATAGCAGTTCCCCTTGAATATGTATGCACATGCTTAGTGAGTACAAAGTACATGTATAATGAATGGAAAACATTACCAAACAATTTTTACATTAATAAAAATGAGATAAGAGTTCACAAAACCATGACTTCACTCTAAGTTTTGCTAGAACTTCATCTCAGTGTTCTAAAATTGGCTTATTCTTTAATGCAGGGAAGGGATTATCCTTGAGGAAATTTCTGTGCTCCCTAAGCTTTCTCTCCTTTCACCAAGTCCAGTTAGAGGTATTTGCTTACAAACAGAAATAAGAGGTATTTGGATTATTATTACCATGGCTTGCAGTGGCGTTTGTTTACAGTTACCTTCAGGAGTGTACTCTGGTTTTTGTTGTATAACAAATTGCTACTTACTTACAAATAAAGCTGCGCTTGTCTTATGGTTGTGTTTGTAGTAATATGACTTTCTTGACTTGTATTTCCAGAATGCAACTTTAGAATGGTAGGTTGAGTTTAAGTTTCAACTAACTAATTTTTTCCGGTTTGCAGCACCTTCTGGAGTATGTTCAGAGACCATGATCATTTTCTAAGCCTCAGAAATGAAAGGAAATGAATGGCAGCATTGGAGATGAAAACCGTTCATTTAGACTATCTCAGGAAAAGTTATTTCATTTAGCAAAACTAGTACTGTTTCATTTTGACTGTTCTTGGATAAAAAAATGGAAAGTATAAAAATTTAGAGAAAACATTTTCATATTGCCATTTGTTGGAAATCAGAATAATTTTATCCCTTGGCTTTACATTTTTTTAAAGAAGCATTGCATAATATAAAGCCAAAGATGGAGGGCAATACATAGAAGACTGACTACTACCCTCTCCCCGCAACACACCCAATAGCTTGGTTTTTCTCTGCAGTGATGCTCCACAGGCCTTTTTCCAGACTTTGGCTTCTCTTCATTTCTCCCTTCCTGTTCCTGCCTTTAAATCCCTACTGGCTGTAGAACTTTACTACATGACAATTAAATATTTGGAGGAAATTAAACTGTATGTGATGAGTGAGTGCGTTCCCTTGTTCCATACTTGCCCTTCGCTCTGTTCCCATCTTCAGGCATTCTGTAGTTGTTCCCGTACCTTCACCTGAGCTGTTTTTAATGGTAGAAATTCCAGATACCGTGGCAGGTTGTTGAGGGGTGAATCCTTCGGAAGAGTTTTAGGAAGTTTCTCAAAACTCTAGGTAGGGCACTTCAGTGCTTTGTGTCAGGTTGCTTTTGCCTGTGGGGAATCCAAAAAAGGGAGCTTGTCTTTCTGTGTATCATCAGCTATATACTTTTAGTGTAGAAAAAGTATATGTAGGGAAGTTCTAGAAAGATATATAAGATCATATAAGCAAGAAAATGGTAGCTAAGTAAAATATTAAATAAGGATTCAAACCACCAGTTTTCTCGCTGAATGAGACTGGTAACACTACTTAAAAAGAAAACAGATATATGCCATTTCTTTGCAGTTGTCAAGAAGAGCTTATTGTGAATTTATTTTACTGATTTTGTTACCATAGGCTGAGTTATTCTATGTATCTGGTTTTCCATTGAGTATAGTAAAACATCATTAATTCAGGGTTATGTCTGATGGCTGAAGATTACATAAGCAGTTGATATGAAGAAAGGGGTCTGCTAATCTAATTATACTATAAACAACACGATTTGGGCATGGTCAGTATACTTGATAACAAATTCTTTTCAGGATGTAGTGAATAGCATGCAAATTAATGCTGTTAATTACAAATCAGATTGATCCATTCATTACTATAAAGTAAATATAACACAAGTGCATTGTTTTGAAAACATTCTGTAAACTTAAGGCTTAAGGCAGCAGTTGAGACTGGTATTCTAGGAAATTCCAATGATTCTAAAAAGTCATCAACTAGAAGAATTAACATTTAAAAATAATAGTTTTTGGAAATTGTGGAGAAGAAACATAGTTCTTTAAGTGAGCAATGTATTTTAAGGTACCCAGTTAAAATATGAAAAAGAAACACCTTAGAAACTAGTTAGAGATTTATTCAAACACTTGTTTATATTAGTTTAAAAAGATGCTTTTATACTTATCTGGCAGGAGAGATGCCATGATCACAAAGGTGGTTTTCCCAGGTCCAGGCTTACCCATTGCACTCCAGATGTGCTGGCCCCTGTGATTTCTCCCAGTGTGGGAAACTCGACTGCATAATCTGTGGTAGTGGGGGACTGTGTTCACTCTCTCCCCTGGAAAAAATATGCTTTTAAAAATCTCTTTCTCTGTTTTTACTTGTTATTTTAGAGACGAAAAATGATACATTGTACATTTATAACTTTTAAAATGTCTTCATAATGCTTTTCCTTATTTATTTATTTTTTTATTTTGTGTTAGCCCTGTATAAAGTTGAAACTAATTAGAAGCCAAATACACAGAATCCAGTTAAAGTGACCTCATTGGAAAACGGCATTTTTTTTAGACATATTGTCTTTTTAGCAAACCCAGTTGAATTGCCTTTTTGAAAGTTTTGTGAAGATATTGGACACTTCCAGGACATTAAAGAATGATAATGATTCATAATATGGAACTTTGATAAATACTAAAAAATAATTTTTTCAGTTTTTTAAAACATTTTCTTTTTCTTTTAAGATTTTATTTATTTTTAGAGAGGGAAGGGAGGGAGAAAGAGGGAGAGAGAGAAACATCAATATGCAGTTGCTGGGGGCCGTGGCCTGCAACCCAGGCATGTGCCCTGACTGGGAATCGAACCTGCAATGCTTTGGTTCTCGGCCCACGCTCCATCCACTGAGCTATGCCAGCCAGGGCTCATTTTTTCAGTTTTCTCAGCAATGTTTTGGGTAGCATTGTCTTGCCGTTCAAAAGGGATATAGTGAGATTTTCAGTTGCAACTTTCTGTAATTCCACTGATATATATTATAATGTCACTGGCCACTTTTCTCATGTAAAAAGGCAATAATTATACTCACCAGCACTTGTGAGAATCAGAAGATCATCAAGTGGGATTTGAGAACCTGAATGGTTACATTTGGGCCACTTGCCTGGGGATGGCAGTTCAGTCACTGCTGACACAGAGTTACAGATGACAATGTGCTAATGTATTTTCAGGGTCACTCACGAATAGTCAGACCATTAATGTTAAAATCAATGAATAGCTTGGGTCTACAACAGTATGTGGTGACACTTGTTTTATAGTTGAAATGGAGACAGAATAGCTAGAGGGGTTGGTCACAGGTGGGACTAGATGGTAGGTAAGTGTAAGCAAATTCTTTAGCAGAGGTGGCTCTCTGGATTTGTAACTGTCACTCCTTTTGGTATATTTAAGATACCACTTTTTTGTATAAATTTTGCTTTACTGAACTACCAGCTATATATGTGAAACAGTTTTATTAGGAGAAGAAACTTGTATCTCTGTATTTAGCAGAAATACAAATTCTGAAGATAAATGTTATAACCTGGTTTGATCTTGGAATGAGGTTCACTAAAGGAAAACTGTTAAGCATTGCCTTCTATTCAGGTAAATATATACGTAGAAGTAGAAATAGCATAGTTGTCTCATAAGGAGTTGTTATTTACTATAATTTTGAAGGGTGTTACTGTAAGCCTTTGTCATTATCTATAGTGACCCATACTGTTACTCTGGTTTGAGGATTTTGTTAACTTCTAGCAAAAGTTAAAGCAAAAATTTTAGCCAATGCTTCTTAAACATTCTAATTAATTAATTAATTAATTGGAAGGAGGCTGCAGAGAGAGAGAGAAAGAAAAAAACATTGATTTGTGGTTCCACTTATTTGTGCATTCATTGGTTGATTCTTGTATGTTCCTTGAACAGGGATTGAACCTGCCACTTGGTGTATCGGAATGATGCTCTAACCAACTGAGCTACCCAGTCAGTGCTCCACTCCTTTTTAAAAATAGTCATGAGGCAGGAATGATGTAAGCACTGAACAGAATTTCAGTTTTTAAATTAAGTCTTTAGTAGTCTTGACATTTTCAGCCCATGTTATTCTGTAATATTTTCATCTCCTGTTCATACAGGCTGTATCATTGATAAACCGTCAATTATATTTCATATAAGAAGTCAAATAAAACATTTCATATCCCTACATAGCTAGGTGTTCTGCATAATGTCTTAAATAGATGAGCTATCAACCTGATATTTAGGACCTGTTGTTAGGAGCTCAAATTCATTTTATAAATGTACACTCAGGTAGCTGAAGTCTTAGATATTAAAAATATATAAATACAATACTGAAGAAGTAGTAATCACTTATTAAAATGCTGCATTTTTGGAATTAGATGGATTCTTATTGAGACCATCAGAGAAAGGAATAGAACTTTGTGAGTTTTTTCTTTTTATTCCTCTAATCCATGCTTTTGTCTCACAGCAAACTATATTATGACTATTTTAAAACATGGTCTATCTGACTATGAACTTCTGTCTCTTGCAACTGGAAATTCTGCACATGCCCTCTAAAAGCAAAACAAACAAGTAGATATCAGAGATTTATGTTAATAGCTGCCTTCAGATAATGACATACCACCTTAGGTGTGTGTCAATTTCAGGCACTTTCTCCAATTATGAAACTAGAAGAATGATGGTCAGCATTCAAAGAGAAAGTTTTATTTGAACTAAATTAAAAAAAATTCCATCAGATGTAAGATTCATATATTTAGAGTCTCTTACATTAACTGGACAGCCCCGATTTTTATTTTTGAGGGGAGGAGCTACTACTTCTGATACAAAATGTTTAGTTGTGTCTATGTAACATTAGAATGTTTTGGAAATTCTAGTATGTCAGTGTCTAATCTATGTCTCCCAGGTTGCTGCATATACTCGGAAGTTACATAATAATTTTTGTTAATATGCATATTCAAAATTTTCATTTGGGAAATATGGTCATTGAACCAGTGATGCCAGCTCAGTGCCTTATTATGTACTGAATGCACTCTTACTGAGTGGCCTGGGCATTGCAGAATTCTCATGTGCCCCCTGAAGCAATAAATGGAGAAAAATTGTGTTTATTTTTAGTGTACTAAGTTCTGATTCTTTGTAAATGGTTCTATGTGGCGACTGTCTGGTTAATTGCTTCCTTCTCCAGTCATATTAGGGAATGGAGTATGAGAAGGAAACATCAAAAAGGTGACATAGTTAGATTGAGAGCAGTTTCGTTATTTGGTCATTGAGACTGGCTTTGTGCCAGCTAAATTTAAAGGGCTTTTCAGCTTAGCATATTAGCTTCAACCTTAAAGCTCTCTTTCAGTTTCCTTGTATTTTCCCTTAGGTTGATCAGTTTTTGACAAGTGGAAAAGATATGTTAATCACTCAGTGTTTGATATATTGGGTGACTAATGTATTTTAATTATTGTCCATAGTTGGACTTGAATAGAAAATGACCTGGCAAATTTCATGGAAAAAAAAAAACAAACAAAACCAAATAAAATCCTCTTTTTTTCTTCATATCTCAGCTTATCATTTTCTGTAATGCTTTTGTAATCCAGAAGTGCCGCCTTGACCAACATAACCTCTTGGCCCCCCAAAACATCATTGGATGCTATCCAGTGGGAAGATATATGGGCTAAGGGAAGTTAAAAAAAAAAGGTGGCACCAACTTTGCTGATTCCTTATATCACCTAAGTGGACTTTAAGCCATCCCTTGACATTTGTTTTTAAACATTTTGTAAGCTATTCCATTTTCTCAAATTAAAAGCACAGTATGTTTTCTTAAAATGATGGAACCTGAGTCAGGACTTCCAGTTTGTGTTGTTGCTGTTGTTGTTATTATTAATTTGCTTTTTTGCAAAGGAATTACAAGTTTTTTTTATTATTAAACCTGACATTGTTGCTCTGCTATGCATATTTAATGCTAATAAATTAAAGTACACAAATATGTTCTCTGTGTGAGTCTGATTATTTGCACAGTAACAGTTTTCATTACTTAATTCTCATCATTCAATCAGTTCAAATGTCACCTCCTCTGGGACTCATATCTTGATATCTTTAATTGTAGTAAAGGGACTCAGTTTCTCACAGAAGATACCTTGAATAGAGCATGTTGCTGTGATTGTTTGTTTATCTCTTTGCCTCTCCTCCCCATTAAGGGGAGAGCCCAGGAGAGTGGTTCCGTTTATCTTTTTATCTTTAGCCTTGGCAGAGTGCCAACTAAGGAATAGGCATTTGGTGCATGGTTGTTTAATAAAAAGAGGGACTTAAATTTTTCAATCACAGGGTTCTTTTCTGTTTGAAATTTTGTGGAATTTAAATCATGGGCAGATCACAAAAATCTGATGAGTTTCTTGATTTGTAAGTGCCAATTCTATAGACAGGTTTTTTCACATGAGTCTTGACATGCTTTATTTTATTAATTGGAATTGTTTTTTGTGTAATAGCCAGCCTGCAGAAGCACACCTAGCTGGAGTGCCTTACTCAGGGAGTGCTTGGTTTTCAATGGGTCAGTGTCAGTTAAAGGGTGCATGGGTCAATCTTCTCAAAGGTGGGCAGTGTTTTTTTTCCTCAGGAAGACTCATGATAATACCAGGTTGGGGGGTAGCTATTGTGACAAGCATCTGAGAGGCCCAGATTGAATTTCACAATTATATAGCTTACTTACAAAAAATGTGCAAATGCAAAATAATAAGAGTTAATACACCTGGGAATCAGAACAGAGATGAAAAACATACTGCAGGCCCAGATATGAGGATGTCCATGTAATAGGAATAAAAAGATCTTGAGGCCCATGGCATGAGTACAGGCTGCTTGTGAGTCAGTTTCCTGGATGGTGTGTCTATCTGGTGAATGAATGGTTTGAAAAAAGCCAGACCTGGGATGACATCAAGAGGGAGGCAGTGTGGTGAAGCACCTGCTGTCAGCCCTATTCTCACAGAGGACCATTGGACCTGCACTGGCCCAGACTTGGTCATATGGCCCCCATTAAAGCAGGCCATCCAGGGCTTTCCAGGTCTGGTATATGGGCCAGTATTTAATCTGTCAGCCTAGTGCAGAGATACTTTCCTTTCAAGGAATTAAAGACTAGGGAAAGTCTAGTTTCCTACATAAAATCATCTTATTGTCAATTTCTGTTAATTTGCATTCGGCAGTCTGGAAGGAATCTGTCTGTGGCCCTGACCTGTGGTCACTATTCTACTTGAGTACTCTGTCTCCTTCCACATGCACTTCCAGAAAAGGTTGTGAGAAATTTGGCATATGTCAAGAAAAAAAAAGAACCCCAACCCAAGTGATAAAGACTTAAAATTGCAACAACTGAAAGATTATTGTCTTAAAAAGAAAAAGTTGAGTGGTGATTTAACTGGATTTCAAGTATTAAGTTTCTTTCACAGTGGATTACACTTAGATGTCCATCACCACTGTCAGCTGAATAAGAAAAAACACTATTTGGACACATCAAGGATTTAGGTTATTTTTTTTTAATCAGTCAAGGACATTTAACACTGGCATGAATTGTGGGGATCTTCTGAATGGAGAGAATAAATGATCCTCATTTATTTGGGTAGTAAATGTGATCTTAATCCAAAATCACAAAATTTTGAAGCTGGAAGAAACCTCGGAAATTTGTCTCCCCATCTGGCCTGGAGTCAGTCAGTCCTCCACTTAAATACTGGGGAGAGGAAGTAGGGATACTGAGGGAATGTTTTATTTCTTAACACTTGCTCATGTCTCAGCCTAAGCAAAACAAATAAATTAAACTCTTAGAATTGGAAGGTGCACCAGAAGTCTAGCTCAGGCCATACCCAGTGTGGAATTTCTGTTTGCCTCCCTGATGGATCGTAATCCTGTTGCTGCATGAACACGTTTAGTGGGAAAAAGCTCCCACTTCCCTAAGACTTCCTGCTGTATCCTGGCCTTTTCTGTTTGCCAGAATGTTTCTTCATGCTTTACTTCCATCTGATGCTCTGAAGTACACATTTATTGTTCCTACCATTGCCCTATAGAGTTACATAAAATGAGCTTTGCATCTTCCACAAGAAAGCTTTTTGGATAGTAACGACAGCTTTTATGTTTTCAAGTCTTCTAGCTATTCCCCACATGGCATGGTTTCTTGGTCATTTGTCATCCCAGCAGCCTTCCTTTAACGCCACATCACATTGTTAGGGTCTTCTGAAAATGGAGAAGTGAGCAAGGGTTTATCTTGGCCTGCCTTCTTCTGTGGAACCTTTAGCACCTTGGACTTGGGTGCTTCAGTACTCTTGCTTTGCCGTTCTGTGTTTTTGTGTTAACCTTTAAACTTCATGGAACTCAAGTCCTTCACTGGTGGGCCCAATCTAGAATTCTTTCTATGATGTCCTTTGGTTGAATGAGGACTGTCACTGTGATGCATTTACTCTTCATACCCTTCCTATTGCAATTCTCTTAGTTGTATTTTCTCCTGTTCCTCTACAGCTTTAAGGTGTCAAATACCTCATCTGCTTTATATGTAAGAGCTTTCCAGAAAACCTGGATAGCAGATGCACTTTAACAGTGATTTTCTAGAGGACTTGCTTTCATTTTTCTTGCCTTTATTTGTAATACAGGCAAATAATAAAGACAGCATGATAGCATGACACCATGGTGGTGTTAGCAGGGTAATTGAGGACAGGCCAGTTCCTTTGTTTACTTTTCAGATCACACCATGAAGGCTGCTCAGCATCCCTCTTGGCCAGAGCTGAACCTGCATCTTCTGCCTGCTCTTACTTCTGGCACCCAGTCCTCAAAGGTTGTTGATAAACAGCTCCTAAGGCCATTGAATTTGGCTAACCCAGTGAGTTCAGCTGTAATTTGATAACAAGCTTAAGTTTCACTGAGGCCTAAAAGAGGTCAGTGGCTTCCAACTGTGGTGTCACAACACATTTCTGTGTTACACTCAGCTGTGAGGCATTAACAGCTACTGATAACGTACAGAAGTTTGCAAATGTCTTACTTTAAAATGTCTACGTGTAAACTGGGGTAGATTCAAGTTTACCCATAAAATTTTACTTTCACTTGCATTCTCATGCAAGTTTCTCACACAGGAGAGAAAGGAATGGAGCTGCAGCTGTCATGGTGGGCATTTTGCATTGCTTGTAGTCTTCTTGATCTTACCCATATTCCCTTAATCATAGTGGAAATTCTACATTCTTGTAATCTGTGACAGTGTTTGCCATATTCCCAAGTGAATATCATGTGATGGGGGAAAAAAAGCTGAGACTTAAGACTAGAGAATACACTTGTGCTAGCGAGATTTGTGGATTGAATAGGTCATGTAACATGTTAAGCACCTCTGGGAAATTGCAAAGTACTCTGATATCTTCTGTTCTCAAACATCTTCCAGGGGCCATGCTGGAAATTCAGTGGTTAGTTTCTTTATTTAGGATAAGATTGGCCACCTTTGATAGAAGTTGCTAACTAAAGTAATTGACTTTTAAAAAAATAACTCAGTGTAAATTACCACAGCTTTTTTATCCAGTCATATACTGATGGGCACTTGGACTACTTCCAAATCTTGGCTATTGTCAATAATGCTGCAATGATCACAGGGGATCATGTATTCTTTCTAATTAGTGTTTTGGGGTTCTTTGTATATAGTCCCAGAAGTGGAATTACTGGGTTGTAAGGCAGTTCCATTTTTAATTTTTTCAGGTAACTCCATACTGCCTTCCACCTGGCTGCACTGATCTGTGTTCCCACCAACAGTGCATGAGGGTTTCCTTTTCTTCACATCCTTCCCAACGCTTGTTTGTTGATTTATTGATGATAGCCATTCTGACAGGTGTGAGATGATATCTCATTGTTATTTTAATTTACAGTTCTCTGATGATTAGTGACATTGAGCACCTTTTCTTATGTCTCTGGGCCATCTGTATGTCCTCTTTGGAGAAGTTACTATTCATGTGCTTTGCCCATTTTTAATTGGATTGTTTGCTTTTTTGATGTGGAGTTTTACACTTCTTACAAAATTTAGGTATTAAACCCTTATCAGATGTATTGGTTAATATGTTCTCCCATTCAGTAGGTTGTCTTTTCAGTCTGTTGATGGTTTCCTTTGCTGTACAAAAACTTTTTAATTCTATGTATTTCTATTTCTTTATTTTTACTTCTTTTTGTTTCCCTTGCCTGAGGAGATGTCAGAAAAAATATTGCCAAGAGAAAACATCCCAAGATTTTATTGCCTGTGGGGTTTTTTTTTTTTTTTGGAGTTTTGTGGTTTCAGGTCTTAAATTTAAGTCTCTGACCCATTTCAAGTGTATTCTTATGTATGACATAAGAAGGTGGTCTAGTTTCATTTTTCTGCAGGTATCTGTCCAATTTTCCTTATCTGAAGAAAACCAAAATACTTACCGGAAAGAATATATTCACCCCTGTGTTCATTGCAGCATTATTTACAGTAGCCAAAATCTAGAAAGAGCTCAGGTGCCCATCAGTAGGTGAGTGGATAAAAACGCTGTGGTACATTCACACAATGGAATACTGCTCAGCCGTAAAAAAGAAGGAAATCTTACCTTTTTCGACAGCATGGATGGATCTGGAGAATATTATGTTAAGTGAAATAAGTCAGTCAGAGAAAGATAAGAACCATATGATTTCACTCAGATGTGGACTCTAATGAACAAAATAAACTAACAAATGGAATAGAAACAGACTCATACAGAATACAGACTGACAGCTGTCAGAGAGGAAGAGGGTTGGGGGCTGGGTGAAAAAGGGGAAGGGATTAAGCAAAGGAAAAAACCCTCAAAGACACAGACAACAGTATGGCACAGGGGCATAGGGGATTACTAGAGGCACAGGATGGGGGAGGTATGAGAGATCATAGCAGGATCATAGCACTTTGGGTGGTGAACACACAATTCAATATACAAATGATGTTTTATAAAATTGTATACCTGAAACCTATATAATTATATTAACCAATATCACCCTAATAAATTTAATAAAAATAATTTAGCGAATTGGCTAAATTAAAAAAAATTACACTTATAGCCCTGGCTGGTGTAGCTCAGTAGATTGAGCGCGGGCTGCAAACCAAAGCATCGCAGGTTTGATTCCCAGTCAGGGCACATGCCTGGGTTGCAGGCCATGGCCCCCAGCAACCGCACATTGATGTTTCTCTCTCTCTCTCTCTTTCTCCCTCCCTTCCCTCTCTAAAAATAAATAAATAAAATCCTTGATACTTAAAAAAAATTACAGTCACTTGAGGACATTTTTTAAAAATTGATTTTAGAGAGAGAGGAAGGGAGAGAGGAAGGGAGGGAGAAACATTGATTTGTTTCCTTCTGTAAGCTCCCTAAGTGGGGATTGAACCTACAACCTAGGTAGGTGCCCTGACTAGGAATCGAAACCATAATCTTTTGCTTACACTATGATGCACCAGCCAACCGAGCCACACCGACCAGGGCTGACTGAATTTTTTATTTTTATTTTGGGTGGAAATGAATTTAGGAAAAAATCTGTATTTCAGGAGCATTTTTGAGACTGAACTTTTATGTCACTTTTAAAATCCATATCCCATGCTTCTTACAAGTGTTACTCAATTTTCTATACTGCTCCTGCAAGTATGACATAACTATAATATTCTAATTGGTAAGTGGATTAAATAATCTATCATTGAGATAAAATGTTGAAAAATATTATTTCCTTTATTTGCTATTTATACTTCCATTCTCTTCATGAATGCTTCAGAGTTTTACTGCCAACTACTTGCTTGGCTCTGTGCTATGTTTTGGGGGCTTCAAATGAAAAAGGCACTCTCTAAAGATTATTGTCCAGCATGAGGGGGTGAAAGAAAATCACAGTATAAGTTATAATTATTTTAGTAGCACAAGGTGCAACATGCTGGGGAGTACAGAAAAAGGAATAATTAACTGTCTTCATAGACTTAACTTTCATTATTTTTTGCAAAAGTAGGTGGAACCAATATTAATTTTTCTGTGCGAGATATATATACACACACACACATATATGTGTATATACGTGCTCATACAAACACACATACACAAGGTCTGTCTGGAAAAAGTCCAGCCATTGTTAATACAATGTGAATGGTTTGCATGACATCAGTGTAACTTGGGAGCCAAGGACAGTGGACTGGAATGTGCATGTGTGAACAATGATGACTTCACTGTACTAGTCAGTGGGAGCAGTAGACGCTGTTGAGTGAACATGTGTACTGTGTAGCCCTTATTCAAAATTTGTGAGCTAGTAGAGCATGAATCTGCACCAAATTTTGCATTAAGCTTGAACATTCCTCTATGTGGAAACTATTTGGATGATTCAGAAGGCCAAAGCTATGGGCAACTGGTGATTGGCAGTTTCATCACGACAATGCCTCTGGCTCATGCATCATGTCTTATGCAGTTTTTGGTGAAACATCAAATCACCCAGGTTACTCATCTCCACTACAGCCCAGATTTGGTGCCCTGTTACTTCTGGCTTTTTCCAAAACTAAAATCGCCTTTGAAAGGGAAGAAATTTCCAACTATTGATGAGATTCAGGAGAATATAAAGGGGCAGCTGATGGTGATTCGGAGAACTGTGTGAGGTCCCAAGGTGCCTACTTTGAAGGGGACTGAGGTGTCATTGTCCTACGTATAGTGTTTCTTATATCTTTTTCAATAAATGTTTCTATTTTACATACTACATGGCTGGATACCTTCTGGACTTTGTGTGTGTGTGTGTGTGTATTTAGGATGTGGGCTTATTTTTAAATGAAAGTGGAATAAAAAGTGCTACAAAAGGAGAGATGGGCCTTTTTATCTGGAATTCTGTGGTTATAATTCATCTGTGAACCAGGTATATAGAATCAATCATGTACTCTTAAAGGTGGAAGTGACTTTAAAAGTCAGCCAGTTTAACTAGCTTCCAGAAATGTTAAATGGGTAACAAGCTTTCTTCTGCCCCTGTCCCCTAGTATTTGCAGTAATCCAGAGGCAGCATGATATTAGGGAAAGAACATTGGTTTACAGTTTGACAAAACTTGCATTTAAATCTTGCCCTTTCTGTGTGCCAGCTGAGTGTTCATGGGAGTTATGTAGCCACCCTGAACCCACTTTTCTTACTGAAAAGTGGAAATGATCACTAGTGGTATCATTGCAAGGTTCTTGTAACTGTGAGAGGGATTGTTAACCATGACAGGGCTTAAATTAAAGAACCTTCTATCATGTTAGGTATTGTTATTTTATTGTTGGACATCTCTTTTGAAAGTGCAGCTTTCTGCTTCTACAAGTAACCTGTATTAAAGTACAATACTCCCTCATGCTACACAGTCAAATTCCATTATAGTTTGGGGACCTCTGTCATTCTTCTTAGACAGCTTGGCAAAAGTCACCAGTGACTGTCTACTTACTGGTTTCTATGATATTTGACATGAAGGGCTACCTCTTTGTTCTTGAAACATTGTCCTCATTGGCTTTCCTGGATTTCCTCTTTCTCTGATTTTTTTTTGACAGCTCCTCTTGACTGAGTCCTACGTGTTGGTATCCATTTATCCCTTTACAAGTTTGTCCAGGCAATTTATCTCCTTACGCTCAGAGGATTGACTGTTGCTTATAGGTTGATGATAAACACATCTGTATTTGCAACCTAGTCTTTTTTCCTAGAATTTTCTCTCAAACCTCGTATACAACAGTTGCTGTGGGTAGGTACGGAAAGGCCAAAGTGGGGTATTTGTTTTCCTGTGTGTCCTGTCATGGGCAATGTTACCACCACTCATGAAGTTGATTAGACCAGTTCAGTCCAGGTCTTTTAAATATTTGACCTACTGTTGCAGTGGTGTCCCCACGTCAGTCTCTCTGCTTTCAAACTTGCCCCCTCTCCTACTGCAATTTTGCTATGGCAATATTGTCACTAAAGTGATAATTTAAAAATGAATACCTGATTTATGCTAATCGCATATTTGGTGGTTGATCTTTTTTTTTCCAACTGATTTGTGGGAACTCTCTATATTATTGAATTCAACCCTTATTGCATGACTTTTGAAAATATTTATAATATAGCATACTTCACACTGTACTGAATTAAGTCTCTAATTTATTACAATGTAAATTCTTAAAGGCAGGAAGAACTTTTTTTATTCATATGTGTATTCTGAATGTTTATCTGTGTTTGCTGTATATAAAGTTGGTGGAACTAGTGATACCTTCCATGGCTTTGTATTTGCTTTACTGCCACGTGGAACACTCTTGCTTATTATTGTGTTCTCTTTTGTGTGAAACTTGTCTGATCCCCTCAGGCACAGCGCTCTGCAGTGCTCCACATGCTTGGTACACACAGTGTATCACAAACATTTGCAACAAGATGTTCTCTTCAACTGTGAAGTCATCCAGGGGAAGGGCTCATCTGCTTCATCTCTCCAGTACTTAGCATGATGCCTGGCACATAATTAATCATGTTACCCCCCCTCCCCACCCCCTGCCTGGCATCAAACAAGTTGACTGTAAACTCTGAAATACATAGCTGTTCACCACAAAAGTATAATGATATTAGTACTTGCTCCCCCTGCCCCCCGGGCATATACTTTTTATCAATATAGCCCAAATTGAATTGCTTTTTCTAGCACCCTTGATGTATGGAACACCTAATCTCACCCTCCTCACCAGGACTTTTCATGGAAACCTGTAAGCCAGGTCTCCTTCACTCTGGGTTTTACAATTATTTTATATAATTCTAAGCACAAAATTTTGAAGTAGCACATTTTGATTTAATCAAGTTTACCAAGTTCTTTGGTTCTAGGCTTATGTAGCTCTTGATTAAACATCTGGATTTTTTTCTCTCTTCTTTTTAGTTATTTGCTCTAATTTATGTCCTTATTAGATCTGCATAGGCCTTCACCTAAGCCTGGCAACCAAATGAATTTTTGGAGCCAGTCAATCTGGATGAGGGAGTTCATAAAGCTTTAGTTTAGGTTCTGTGTATGTAACATGGGAAAATAATCCTACTTGTGTTAGTAAGAAGCTAGTGGCTTCTATAGAAAGAAGGGGAGGTGCTTCAGTAATTGTCCTTAATCTTTTCCTTACATAATTAATGTATAATGTATTTTTCTATAGCTTGACTTTGGAATAAGAAATTAAAAAAAAGAGTCTAATGGTTTTGCCTACCCTGAGATTATTTTAAAGTTTGTCATTTCAGGGACTGGAAAAATAGTTTTTATTAAAGAATAATGACTAGAGAGTTGGTGTGTTTATTACTGGCACATGTTTGGGACTATGTTATTTCACACAATTATATTTGAAGGGAATTCTGTTAATTTGTCAGCTACTTTGCTTCTCTGTCGGATCTTGTTCAAAGTAAATACGTAATAAAGTGCCTTTATATATTTTTGAGCTTTCTGTCCTAAAAATTTTAATGACATTAATATGTATGCCCTGCACATACACTAGCTAATTTTATCCTTCCAATAACTCTGGCTAGGGGAGATTCAGCACCTCTTCAAGGTCACAAGTGGTGGAGCGGGTATTTGGACTTCAATCTTCACTCCAGATCCCAGACTTTTACCACCATAACGTTAAGTTGAAGTGCATACAGGGCCAAATTCATTAGGGAGTATGTATTAATTGATAGAAAATAAACTTTATTAGGGATTTTTTATATAAAATATTGGTGGTCCTGGAAGTTATTTTAGTGAGAACATAATTGGCCTTTTCTGTGGGAGGAAAAGCTAGCACTTTTGTGGAGCAGGTATTTCTGCTTCTTTGTTAGAAATATGTAGCTGAGGCTTACAAAAAATCGGACTAGACTCTAAACTAGGCTTTACTTGGCCATTACTGACCTTATCATGGTGTTATAAGACAGACTAATTTAAAACATAAAAAGTGCTTTATGAGTTACATGAAAAATACATTTTTATTAGACCTTGAGTTTTTCCTCTAGGTTAAAAGTGAAAAAAACAACCCTCCAAACTAGTGCTAGCTGTTGTATGTACTGGTGGCCTTTGTTTTAGAGATTTTGCTTCTTTATATTCATTTTTATATTTTTGTCACTAAAGCAAATAAAGGAAGCCACACATAGCTAAAGTGAAAGCCACTTCAAGGAGACGTCACATGAAACATTTTGAGGAGGGAGTTATGTGGTTTTATTGTAACATGCAAATGTGAATTGTTTTAAGATCAGAATTTTCATTTACAGTGGTAAATGAAAAATTCATAACTATTCTGTACTATGGTGGTAGTTTAGGACCAGCCTAGTTGTACTTTCAAATAAATGTTGTAATTATTTAAAGGAAAGGAGTTATGATTCCGAATCAGAATTTTAATGCTGTCTGAGGCAGGTGTTTAGAGAAACTTATTTCTTTTATTTATTTATTTAAATATATTTTATTGATTATGCTATTACAGTTGTCCTGTTCCTCCCCCCTTTATTCCCCTCTGCCGTGCACACCCCCTCCCACCTGTGTTCATGTCCATGGGTCTGTCATTCATATAAGTTCTTTGGCTTCTCCATTTCCTATACTATTCCTAACCTCCCCCTGTCTATTTTCTAAGTACCATTTATGCTTCTTACTCCCTGTACATTTTCCCCCTTTCTCCTCTCCCCTTCCCTGCTAATAATCCTCCATGTGATCTCTATTTCTGTGATTCTGGTCCTATTCTAGTTGTTTGGTTAGTTCATTTCTGTTTTTTTTTTTTAAGTTTGGTTGTTGATTATTTTGAGTTTGTTGTCATTTTTAATGTTCATATATTTGCTCTTCTTTTATGTAGATAAGTCCCTTTTTCTTTATTCACACAATTGCTAAACACATTTCTGATCCAGATGATTCTGGTTTGACTGACTGAGAAGACTGTGGTTGTGAAGTAGTTTCAGGTCAGGCTCAGGTGGAATGAAAGATTAGCACCTTGCCTTGATTCCCTGAGTCTGTAAATTCAGAGAGCTCCAATTTCATACTGGCACCTCTGACTTTCCCTTCCTTCATGGCTAATATTCTGTATGTGGAGAAATCTCTTCCCTGCTGGAATTAGCTTGGGTTCAGATTTTCCTTTCCTTTTTTTCCCTGTGGCATTTTCGTAAACCTTGGACTTAAAATATGCTTTTTTTTTTTTTTGTGAAATGGTTGTTTAAAGATGTTCTTTAACACATAGAAGACAAAATTGAATAACTTTAATTCTTAAATAGGTATACAACTAGGGTGTTTTATTGACAGTTCTTATTTTGTTAACTTATGTATATTGAAATGTAAGTTATTTCATTGCCTGAAAAAACAAAATATACATTACAGCTTTCCTGCTGTGCATGTTTATTTTAGTCCTTGGGTCAGACCTTGTGTGAAATAAGCTTTACCTTTTAAGGAAATTGATACTGAGATATAATTATGCCCAGTGTTGTTTATTGTACACACAGATAATTTGAATGTTACTAGTGCAGGAAAAATTGTCAGGTAAGTTTGTATTAAAGTAGGAATAACTAAATAAAATAGTTAGTGATGAATTATTTCATTCATTCCATGTATGAACAATGTGAGAAATACATAAGAAACATGGTTGGATACAGCTGTTTAAAACATAGCTTGAACTTGTCCTAAGAGTGAAATTGTAAAATAGAATACTAGTGTAAAGAGTACTTTTTTTTGAGAATTCCCCTAGTAAATGCAACTTCTGAACTCACTTCCCTGTTTTTGCCTTTTCTTGAACTAATGAGGGAGGCTTGCAAATCTGTAGTACATTCCGGGCTTTAGAATTTTTTCTTGTGGAAGAGAGGCATGCCCCTGGAGTCCCATTCGGTCACAACACTTGATTAAAATTCAGTTGGAATGGACGTAAGTGAGATCCAGTATGCCATTGCTTCTATAAATTCTTAAAACAAAAAGGAAATGTGCATTTAAGTTGTTTTCTGTACATCCACTATTTTTAATATTTTCCCCTTCATATGCTAAATTGTGTATTATGGAATTGTGTACTTTCCTTCTGTGCAAGGTTTATAACTGTGGGTTTTTGTGAATGATTTGATTTATTTCTGGAAGGATGGGATTGTCTCCAATAATGTATATATTTGAATGATCTTGCAGTTATATCATAATTATGTTATAGATAAAGGTGCCATCTGGTCTTGAACTTGTGTCTCCTTTAAAGAGATAGCACCAGAAATGATATTTTGCTTTTGATTATTTGGCATGTATTCAAAACATTACTTTTTTTCCTGAACTGCTATCAGCTGCTTTTTAGAAATTTTCATTAATGAAGAGAATGAGTAGGAAGAAAGCCATTCCTTGTGGTCAGGGTGATAGTGCGGGAGCTAGAAGTGGTGGTGTTTGTAGGCCACCCTTAGTAGATTTGTGTTGCCATGCAAGAAACTTTTTTTTATGCATTTAGCTTAGAACATGGCATTCTGGACAATTCATCATATGCTACTTGTTCTTATTTCTGATGGAATCTCATCTAGAATATTCAGAAAGAAGTAAGAGAAAGGACTGAAATAGTAGGATGATGGCACACCATCTTCGTTCTTCACAGACCTGCCTGTTTCTGTTTTAGAAACACTGTACCATTTTTTTTTGCTCTCTTTAAATTGGACCCATTTGGATTAAAATTAAATTTATCTTTATAATGTGACTGGTTGGTTTCAGTTATTTTTAAAAACGCTGTTTTTTAAAAATTTCTGTGGCAATCCATTTGAGATGGTTAATATGGAAACCTGATTTACTGCAGAGTATTTTGTGGATCAGAGAGGGTAAATAATCTGTTTATGATCAGAGAGCTAATCAGCAGTAAAGCTGATATTCCTAAACAGAACATTTAAAAATTATTTTGGAAAATTTTAAACACGTAGAAGTTGAGAGGGCAATTAACCCCCATGTACCTGTCCCACAGATTAATGATTGAGATATCCAGATTTCCCTGTTTGCTTTATTCCATCTTTTTTTCCTCTCTCTCTCCCTCGTTCTCCCTCTTCCTGTCTCCCCCTCCACTCCCTTCCTCTTTCTTTTCTTTTGCTTGCTGAAGTGTTTTAAAGCAGATCCCAGATACCACGTTTCAAATGTGCAAATTTTGACTTTGGGACAAACGTTTTATCTCTGTCTCAGATCCTCTTAGGAGAGAATGACGTAATATGAAGACTGTAAACAAATAGAAACCATACTTTGTAAGAGAACAAGTTTATATGTCCATTCAGTTTGCCCTTCATTTATTGATAAATTAGCAGTGAAACAGCTAATACTTTTCGAGTGCTGATTCTAAGCTAGGAATAGCCACTCCTGCTTCCTGCCTCTTGGTTCACGTAGTTCTCAATAACTCTGCGCTCAATAATCCTTTCTTGTGGGTTCAAGTTGCTTTTTAAACATAGGTATCTCTTTATGTAAAAGTAAAATATTTTATATTGTACATTACCTTAAATAGTAACACCTTTTCCACTCCTCACCCTTAATATTAATTATAACAGCACACCGATGAAGGTGTATTGATGGTTGCTGCTCAAAAATGCTGTCCCTAGCCCAACAGCATTGGCATTGCCTGGGGGCATGGTAGAAAGACAGCATCTCAGGCCATTCTCCAGACCTGTCCAATCAATCCGCATTTTAAGTAAGATCCTCAGGTGATCTATATGCATATTAAAGTTTGAGAAGCTTCTGATAGCACTTACACAGTGCCTCTCAAGCATGGCTACCAATTCCAGTCACCTGGAAAACTTAAAGCTACCAATGCTCAGACCAATTAAATTAGACTCTTTAATAGGCCCTAGGACCTTTATTTATTTATTTTCTTAAGTCTCCAGGGTGAATTTTTAAAGTTTGGCCAGGCTTTAAAGTGCACTGGTTTAATAGGGCTGGAATATCTTTCCATTCTGTTTCAGCTGCTTAACTCTGACCAGAATATTTTATCTTATAAATTGTATATTGAAACTGATGAATTGTATAAATTGTATATTGAAACATATAGATGAGAATTGAAGATGAAAAAAATTCTGGACTTAGTCTTTTTGGTGATGGTAACTTATTTACAACTGTATAGAAAATAATTTCCTTTTATGTAGGACTGAATTTCACTGTTCTCTTTCTTTGTCACTAGGGAAGAAAATGCTGCCCATATTTATTGCCTATTCTTTGTTCAATTCTTTCCTTCAGGTGAGTTACACAGAGGGAGACAGGGAGATACGGAATACCAAATGGATAGAAAGTGGACCAAGAGTCATTAAATTTATGAGATCATACTAGAGAGGATCCTAAGTATTTTAATTTTGTTCTTAAATTTTTTCCTGTGTGTACCTGGATATTTGCTTTTCTTTGAGTCAGTGACTACAATTCTAGGCCTATATTTTGTTCATTCAGCTGCAGTCACTGAATGCTTAATAAATGCAGTCACAAGAACAAAGTAATGTTTTTGTGCTCCTTACGCAGTTGCATGTAGTGGAGTGGTTTAGAGCCCAGACTCTTGAGGCAAACTACCTGCCTGACACCCTAGCTAGCTCTGCTGCTTATTTGCTGTGTAACCAGGGGCAAGTTAATTACTTGCCTCAGTTGTCTACTTTTTTGTTTTCTATAAAACAGAGTGGCCTCACAGCCACCTACCTGTAGAGTTGCTGCAGTGATTAAATGAATTACTATATGTGTAAAGCACTAAGAAGAATGCCTGGCACATAGTAAGTGCTATATAAATTTTTGCTGATAGAATTGTTACTATTAATTATTCCATATCTCACAGGTAAAAGTGGCTTGTATATGAAGGCATAGACTCTTAACCTAATCTTTGAGATTCTTTAAGTTAAAATAGGACTTTTGTGTAGGGAAATTGGCTCCCTGATTAGAGACAGGACTCCAGAGGTTCAGACATGTATTCCAACTGCATGTATTTCTTATTTTATTGGGTAATTGGGCTAATCAGTCCACCTCTAACTGAAAGGGGGGGTAGGGAGAGTGTGCAAGTTAACACTTATCTCATGGACACAATTAACCTTAGTCTGTTGAAGTATTTTATATCCCTTGAATAAGAGCCACTGAAAATTTCAACTTTTCGTTTTTAAAATAATTGCTTTCCCCAAAGCTGTATAGTAGCACATTTGAGTATTTTTAAGCCATTAATTAGATTAGTAGCATTTTATAGTTGGGCCTTATTTGAGGAATGGCTGTAGACATGGAGGAAGTGTGGCAGACAGATTGGAAGGCAAGCATGGTAGTCTGCAGTCATCAGAATATTAGAACCATAGAGTGTGGATACCTCAGGGGACTGAAAGATTACATTTTAGTCCAGTGCCTTTATTTCACAGATTGGAAAGTTGTGGCTGAAATGTGAAGATTTTGATGCTATTAATGAAATATACACATTCTAGTTTTACTTGTTTTTGATACTTACTAATTAAATGCATTCTATGCATGCGTGTACATATATATATATATATATATATATATATATATATATCTCAAGTGTGGCAAAAGCAATGTAATAGCAACATTGCATATTTTTCTACAACAGAGTTTTCTTGTGTCTGTTTTTACATATCTCTTAAAAGTTGTGAGATCAACTGATATTCAACTAGTAATTGCATGCATTTTGGAATAGAATATGGTATCTATTTTTTATGGGCAAGATTGGGCAAGTTTTTCTTGGCATTGAAAAAATTGCTATGTGAAAAGAGTGACTATTATTTATTTAACATTTAACCTGAAAGTTAAAATGTGTTCAAAACAGCTCATTTGACAGTCTGAGTCAGAAGTATGAAAGGACAAATGAAACAAGGATCCCTTATTCTTCATCAGGGAAAGGCCACCCTTCTGCAGGGGCAATGCCTATAAATGGTCTTTGCAGGGAAGACGTCCTCTGTGGCAACAACTGCCTTTCTGGTCGGCCTGGCTTTCCCCTTCCCTCACAGAGCATTGCTGCTGAAAACACTTTACTCTGCTGATTGACTCTTCAGTTTTCTCATGTTTGCTACATAAAATTAATTTTTCATTTTTCTGCTCTCACTTTTGAAGCTTTGTGCGGCCTTGGTACCAGCTGCTTGCCTTTGTTTTCATTTTTCCCCTTCTTCTTGGGGGCTCGTTCATGATACTCGACATCCTTGGGAGGTTTCCCTCTTTTCATGCCAGAAGACAACAAATGAATCCCGTTCCTTGGTCTTTTATAGTTAGCTTTTGGGGGAAGAAAATTTAGAGAAAGAAAATTAAAAAAAATTTTACTTTTGACATTCAAGATAGAATGAGAGTCACTCCCACTCATGGACTGTTTGGTCTCTGTTGATATTTTTAAGCCTTTCGGGTAGGGATTGCCTTTCCTACTCCCAGTGACGTTATGTCTCGTGCCAAGGTAACGTCCAACACTCAATTTACCTCTGAAATGCTCTTGTGTTTGTTTTTCTAAATAAAGGTATGTGGTTTTGAACTTTACTTTTTAAAAATATTTCTGTAAGCCAGTTGTACAAAAGGATTTGTGTTTCTGTTTTTTTCAGAGTTAAAAATGCACAAAACATAAACATGTATGGGCATGTTTCTCTCTGTAGATCGGCTGTCCTGGAGTTTGTTTATAAGCATTATCATCTGTAACATGCAGGTGAGAAAAATGAATCACACTTTTGGATCACACAGATTGTTGGTGGACTTCGAAGCACAGATCATGTATTCCATATGAGACTCTTTTAATAGCAAATACAAATCATCCAAAATAGGTTATGTTGTACCTGGAACTCCAAGGGTTAGATTTGGCTTTAAACACACACATTAGGGTTCTCTTTTTTACCCCTCTGTGATGTTTTCCTCTTAGTTGGCTTCATAATCATTCAGCTTTTTCCATGTTGTAGCAAAGAAAACTACCAGAAAATCCCGACTCACGTGGTCTTTTTGTTTGAGATCTTAGACGAGGCCTGACACAGTAGCCATAGAAGCCCATGCGATTTCTCTGAAAAGGTTTAATTGGAGCATATGCCCACTCGTGGATTAGTCACTGTGTCCAGGTGTGATGGGTCAGCGGATTTACAAAGTAATGACAGCCTAATTACAAATTGGAATATTGTTTGCTGAAGTCAAGATTAGAATGAAGGAGTAGCTGTGCTTGTGGCCTGCTCCTGTAGCTGGAAGCACTGTCCTTTTTTTCTACTACTGTATTTCTTTCTAAGAACCAGGACCTGTCGATCACCTGAGCCCTCTCCATTGTAGGAGACACATTGAAATGTTATTTAATATGCCATTGATCTATCCTATAGCGGTGCTGATCTGTTATTAAAATACTATCTTCAGCACCTAAACTGTTTTAATATCAATATAATATGTAAACAATTGAGGTTTGATTGATTACATTTCAGGGTAGCTGTTTTTGGGTTGTTTTTAGGGAATGCTTTTCTAATGCTAATACTAATCTCAAATGTATACTCTTCTAGCCACAACATGGGATAGCTTACTTCTAGATGCTTTAAAATCTACAAATGTGTGTGTAAATTCTGAGTAGTTTCTGTGAGAATAGGATACTATTTACTGTTCTTGTTTTTACAGCGATTTTTGTGTACTCTTGAGTAAGACTAGTTAGTTCATACAACTTGTAGCTGGTCTCGAAATTTGTTGAAATTAAGGAACAGTAAACAGATGCTTATAGATGTGAGTGAGCCTTACATGGAGTACCTCCACTGATTTGTAGGCTTTCCTTGCAAATGTGCCAAGCAGCTAAAAATCAATAAACTGTAACCTCAGTCACTTTTAAACTAGCATAGCACTAGCTTTTAAAAGTGATAATTAATTTGTACCTCATTCTTTTGAGGGACCACATATTATTGAAGGAAGGTAAGATAACTTTCTCTTCTTTTTTTTTAACCCAGGCAGCTTTTTTCAGTCTGATATAACTTTGAGAAAATTTTCTGCTTTCAAAAAAGCTCAATAGCTCATGAGAACTTCTGTCTGTGCGAGCCTGCTTTTCAAGTATATTTTTTTCATTATGTTCTCATTTGCTGCCAATTTAAAGATTTTTTTTAACTTTGTAGTTTGTAGTTGAGAGGCTGCTTATCCAGCAGAAATGGACCTAGTCTACCTCGAGAGGCATGGAAGCCTGTATAAAACATTTTTGGAATAAAGAGTGTTTGGAAAAATGAGACTCTCCACACTAATTATCATTTTGCATTTCTTAGATTCTAGATCCTTTTGAGCAAAGTTATGTGTAAGTCACTGGACAGAACTTTGCATCATCAGGATGCTCTGGAATTGATAGTGGATTTTATGTTCACATTGAAAACTGTAAGAGTTGTTGAGACTAAGTATAGGTTTTAGATACTAAGAAACCTGTTCAGTCTTAACCTCTTTCATCTGTAGCTGTAAGTGAATACTTTAATTACTCTGCTGGTAGAAGACATCTGTCATATTTCTGTTCTTGGTATCTCTCTGTTGCATACCTTTATCTTAGTCCTATGTGGTGGATATACAAACAACAATTATTGCAGTGCTGTGTACATACACAGTCCAAAAATATCATTTTAATAAGCCTAATTTTACTAATGTTTCTAGATTAATGGTTTATTTTAAGATTGGTGAGGTAAGTATGATAGCTACCTTTGATCAGTTTGTCCTAAATCTAAGCACATTATTAATTGAAGCCTATTTACTTACCACTTTCATGATCTCTTTCAAAAATACTTCATTATTAAAGAAAGAATAAATATTTCTGTGTTTTCTGTCATGGGAAAATAATTTTTACTTTAAAAAGATTTAATATTGAAGTTCCTTTTATGAAGTATGCTATAAACTTACTCAAAAGGAATCGTGGAATTGGTGTTAGGGTTTTCAGAGCCCAGTCTTTTATAAACAGGTGTCAGTGGGTTTTTTCAGTAGTTGAACTTTTTTCATACCATTCAGTGGCTTAAATTTTTCTGAATTCATTTTTTAAAAATACAAATCCAGTATTTATTCTACAACATGCATGCATGCTGTTATTGTTAGTGGGTAATTTATATTCTCAAATTGCTTTGGTATGTAATTTACTACATTAACCAATTTTTTTAGAAAGTGAGAAATAATAGTAGACAATAGTTGTTAAGTGGCTATATGTATCGAGTACTGTTATAATCTGTTTTCCATGTAGTAGTATATTTAATATTCAGAACAACTTTAAGAGGTACTTACTATTATTATTCCCATTTTCCAGACAAAAAAAACTGAGTTACAGTGGGAATAACTTCTAAGGTCACACAGTTTGTAAGTGGTGATGTAGGGATTTCAGCCTAGGGCCCATTGTTCAACTACCAGTATGCCTCTCAAAGGCTGTGTATGATTGCTGAGACTGCTATCAGGTTAATCATCGAGTGGACCTAAATCAACAAAATTGTAGTTTATTAAATAGTGTTCTCTGATTTTGAAAAAGTGAACAAATAATATTGTCAGTATCCAAATATTATTGTATATAACAAGTAATACTCATTATACTATATGTATTTAGCTATGACATTATTTCTGTGTTTAATTTTGAGCCTCCTATTTTAATCATGATCCTTGTAAATCTATCTAAATCTAAAAAATGACAAAATATACTCAAACACATAGAATGGAACCATATAAAATGAGTTGGAAGAGACAGGGAATGTTTAGTCTAGCATTTAGGTTCTGGGGTAGTTAAGGAAATTCATTTGATGAATTTTCACAAATACATGAAATGGAAGGAAAAATTTTACTGTCTTGACTATGGATCCAGGTAGTAGAAATTGTATCACTTTACCATTGGAGAAATTGAAGGGTTGTGTGTTTGTGTGTTTATGTGTTGGGATTGCTGATGAGGAGCTCCAAGACTGTTCAAGAGATAACTCATGACCTGGTTTTACCGTGCTGTGGACTGTTTGGATGGCTTTGTCTAGCTGTCTGCGGTCAGATGGATTCTAGAACGTGATCATTGGAAGTTGCGAAGGTTTATGAGAGGGAGGAGAGAGCAGGGTAGGGTAAATGCCACGACGAGTGGAACATTAAGGAAAAGATAGTTAAAGAGAATTTGAAGCACACTTACTTTGTTGAATGTGAAGTGAGTCCTCTATCTTCCATCACAAACTTTTATAAAAATCAACTTTATTTGGTTAGTGCTTTTGAAGTTATGTTTGAGTTTTTCTCAAATGCCTAATCATAAAAGTCCAACTTCCAGGAGAAGAGACTGGCTTGTAGGTCACAGCAGGGACCAAAAGAGCTCACTTCTGTTCGAGTTACAGGAGTACACATTGCCCGAGAGTGCTTTCAAGTAACAATGTAACTAGAATGTATTTGAGAATAGTTATAAATCTACATAAATACTTGGGCCTAGATTAATTACTGACGCACCTCTCAGATTTGATTTCTTATCAACATTTGCATTCTCTCCTGTGTTCTCTGTTTGGTTTATGGCCTCTCTTCTCTCTTCTGTATTCTGTTTCTGTCCTCTGGATCCCAGGAGAGTTCTAGAAGATAAATGACGGTTTAAAGTCAGTGGCACCCCCATTGGTAGAATTTGTCATCTAATATAATGCATTGTATCCGGAATCTGGAAAAAGATGACCATTTATAAAACAAATCCTGCTTGATTTTTGTCTGATAGACCCAATAATTCATTATGTAAATGGCGAAACTAAAAGTAAAATTTCCAAAATGGTGAAAACAAAAGTAAAACTTATTAAAAAAAGTGAAACCACATGTGTTCATTTTATTGTCTATAATGAAATGCTTCCAATGGCATAATATATTCTACCTAGGAAATTATACAGCACCTGTCCATTTCAGTCATCTCAAGTTACCAATATTTACTTGATAATATTATAAATAAATTGAAGACTGTATGCAGATATTTATGGCAGGTTCATCGAGTTGCCTCCAGATAGTCTCTTACCTTCCATTTCAGAAATAATAAAACTCTGGTCTTAGTTTAGCACTTTGCTGCTAGGCCAGAAAACATACATTTCCTAGTGTCCTGGTTTCCTTTATGCCAGGCAAGTGCATGTGACTATGTTTTATGTAGTAGGAAGAATTGAAGTATTGAGTGTTACTTGAAAAATAATCTTAAAAAGGAAGAGTAGCATGCTTCTTTTTTTAATTCCTTTGTCTTGCTTCCGGGAACACATGTGTGATAGCTGGAGCTTTGTGAGCCATTTTGGATGACAGAGACAAGCATCACACCCCAAAGGATATGAAGTGGCCAGCTGAAAGGAGTCTGGGTCCTTGATGACTATGGGATTGCCATTCTCAGTCTGGATTAACTACCTTGGCTTATTTTCTCTGAAAGAGAATTATGCTTCTATCTTATATGAGCCATTATTATTTTGGGTTTGTCAAATCCAGCTGAATCTAATTCTAGCAGATAAAATTACTTTCCCATACAGAAAAGCCAGTAAATAGGATCATTTTTGGAGAAAATAAATAAATACATAAAATCATATAATCTCACCCAAGGACATTTTTTCCATTGCTTTTAGACAGAAAGGAAGGGGGAGAGAAAGAGCCATTGATGTGGGAGAGAAGCATCAGTTGGTTGCCTCCTGTACACACCCAGACCAGGGATTGAACCTGATACCTAGGTATGTGCCCTGACTGGGAATCAGACCCACAACCTTTTGGTCAGGGGAAGATGCTGCAACCCACTAAGTCACACTGGACAGGGCTGGATATTTTATTTTATTTGGATATTTGATTCATTCTTTTGGGCATATTTCTGCATCCTGAATGAGAAACTCTGATTCCTGCATGTAAATATTAGTGAATATTTAGAAGCAACAAGTTGTATATAGAAGGAAGAACATGAACTTAAGTTCAGATTCTATTGGCTATGTGATCTTGGGGTAGTTATTTAACCAAATTGAGTCTCAGTTTCATCTTTTGTAAAACTAGGGTTGTAGTATTTTCCAAAAATTACTGTTGAATAAATGCTTGGCTCAAAGTGTACCACATAGTGGGCTCAGCATTTACATTTGTTACCTCCTTTCCTGTTTTTCCTTTTTATTAGAGATACGGGGTCATGCCAAATGGTATATTCCTCTGCTGGCACCGAGGAAATAAAGAGGCCAGAAAATGGAACATGTTAAGTCTGTTGGCAGAAAAAAAAGTAAAGGAAACTTGTAGCCTTGTCCTTGAAGGCTACAGACAAAAAGATGACTCAAGAATTCGGTGCAATGCACAATGAAAATTGGGTCTCTTAGGACCTAGTATTTATGTTTTAAAGCAAGTTTCAGGGCTTTAGAGAGAACAGCTACTTAATGATAAGATTTCTCTCACTAAGTAAGACTGGGATGCTTAAATGAAAAATCAGTTGAATCAAGAGCTAGTTGTTTTTAATGATGTTTTGAAAAAATACAAATAAAATATATTGTCCTTCTGCAGAGCAGTTTTGTAAAAGATGAGAATAAGCAATGACTTAATGAAGGAAGGTGGCCTTTAAGATAACTTGAAGTAACAGATTTGAGGAATTTTTGTATTTTATTTCTAGTCTCCTCTTTGTGGTTCAAATGAAAAATGTAGACAGCCTCTCATAGGGATTACTTTTATACTCTTAAAAAATATATTGAGTTAGATATTTTTATTAAGGTATTGAAAGTGATAAATGGTAACACGGGTACTTTACTGCCCTGTGGTTTTCACTGCAGAGAAGCAGCTTAAGAATTACCATTTTGAAAATTAAATATTTTTATAATTTAGCTGATAATATCTCCTTAGTTAAGATGTGATAAATTAGAAGCCTAAAGCCAAAACTTATTTTTTAAAATCAACATATGTTGAAATGTCTACAGTAATGTTGCCAGTACAAGTGTTGGATAGTGTAGTGCAAACATATTTTTGCAAATATCTGATTCCTTCCATTTCTGGATTGTGTCCCAGTTTTAAATGTAGGGTAGGTGATGAAATTGTGAGGCATTAAATGCACTTACAATTGCAAATGCATTCTAATTTTCCCTGACAATTGCTTGACAGCTTCTGACTTGTGTTTCCTGTTTCACAGTAATGACTGTTGTCTCCTAGCTTTTGCCCCTCAAGTGAAACACTCCTTAGAATAGAAGAGCTTTTGGGATCAGCTCCCCCATTTTTCATTTGGTCTTTAATCAGCTAGGATTGCCTTTAATCATTCCAATTTTTATATTCACAGCCATATAAAAGTTAAGCTTAATGGAGTTTTAAATATCCAAACAAGATGTATCTTATATTATTTATTTTCATGTAAAATTACGTTACTAAAAAAGCCAGCATAAGCCATTTGCTTATAGTAAATGATGCCTTCCTCTAGGAATTTTTAGTTTGTTCAATGGAGTAGACAGCTGTGCAGTCTGAATTGCCTTAGACTTTGAAAACATTTCAGATGTAAGGTTCTACCAGCATGGAGTGCTGATCTCCACACAGACTGTGTATGGGCTGGCTGGGAAAGTTAGGGCTGCGATGTTCTCCTGCATCTCAAAACAGAACTAAAACAGAAATTAAGAGGAATTTTATAAAATCTCCATTTCTACTATGTTTGCAGATGTCAGCTAAAAAAATAGGAACATTAATTTGAACTTTCAGAAAATGACCTTTTTATAACTTAATACATCTTAAACAGGGAGATAAATCTCCATTTACCTTAAGTCGGAACCTCATTGATATGTCCCAGAGATTAACTCCACATATTGGATTCACTAATAACTCCACATTTCTTGCTATTAAAAAAGGAGAGATGTTTATTATAGAAAAAATGCATTCCAACTCATGGGATGTTTTGGCATAAAGAATGATGGAGTATCAGGAAAATGCAAGCATTTGAGAGATCTAGGGTGAAGGATTTGGTTAGACTGGAAGAAAAGAGGGAAAGAAGAAATAAACTTTTGAAAATGCATTGGAATGCTCTTCTCAATAATTTGTCTTATATTTTAGTTTACATTTTGAAAGTGTTTTTTATGTATTCCGTTTTTTTTTTTTTCAGCCAGAACATTAATGTGTCATAGAAACTGGTTGTCCCTGCCACTACTTTTTAACATGCCGAGTGGTGCTGTCCTCTGTGGCAGGCACTTAGGCTCTGCTGTTTCATGTTTTGGTTTGTCCTCTATACATTTTGTTCTTTTTTTTTTTTTTTTTTTTTTGCTATTTGTCTCTAGAGTACAAATCTGCACATTTTATTTTGTAAAATTATTAAAAATTAATTGGAAATTTTAAATAAAATGATTATGCAGCTTAATTTTCCCAAACATTTTATTAAAGGAGCTATTTTAACTTTACTTGATACAAAATCTCTGTACATTAAGTGAATGGTCATGTATCTAGTCTAACAACTAACATAATTCATGAATGTTAGTTCCATAAGAATGTAAATATAGGATTCTAGATATTTTATTTCAGATACTTGCTTTTTCTTCTTAGAGAAAATCTCTTCTCCAAGGTAAATTTTCTATTAACTTTTTATTTATAAAATTATATTTGATATATTCTAGCCTTTTTTAATCTAGCATCACATAATTAGTTATAATTTTATACTTTCAATGAGATTGGATTTATTGCAAAGATCCATGTTACACAATTGCTTATTTGCATCACATAAGTATGCAAAATAGTTGTTTATTTCTTTGATCATGTGTGTAGTTCCAGAGTGTCATTTAAATCAAAAGTACACGTGATCTTTTTGTACTTTTCTCATTGACTTCTGCTTATTTTTTCCAACTGTTTAATAGATTAAGTGAAGTATTTGTGTAAGCCACCTAGAACAGTGCTTGACAAGGAGTAAGCATTCATAAAATGTCAACTGTTATTTTAATAATTAAATTGTATGTAGTAATATACAGCAACAGATGATAGAGGATTGAGCCTGGATAGCTTATGAATGGATTTTTTTGCCTGGCTCCATAACTACCTTTTGTGGGAAGAGGTAAATAGAAAAAGACACAGTAGATTGTCTGGCGTAGATGCAGCATTATTCTGGGAGATAGGACCCTAATGTGGAGTACTGCCTTATAGAAATGGAGAATAGTGTAGGGACCAGAAAACCTTATAAATGTTCGCATGACTTCAGGTTAACTTATCTAATTTTACAATTTTCAAATTCCTCATCAGATAAATAGGAGTAACACAAACTGATAGGACTGGTTATAAAGATGAAATGAAATAACGTGAAGAATGAGGCACAGTATACATTAGGTACTCAACAAATATTAATTTTCTTTCTCCTAGGACCGAAGAGAAAAATGGCAGGCGTATAATAGAAGAACAAAATTGAATACATGGCACTCTTTTCATAATTTTTAAAAAACATACATTAATCTTTTAGAATTTAGCTGTACTTGGGTTCTGTCAAAATAAATCTTGAAATAATGGATTATCTATTTCATTGCTATGACTTATTTAACATAAGTGAAAATTGACTAAATCTTGATTTTAAATGTCTCATTTTATAAAGCTTATTTTTTGCTTAAAACAAGATTTTAGTATTTTTTACTATTCCATTTTGTAGTAATTAACAATTTCTACTCAAATCTTTAGGATGATGAATTTCAAGTAATCTATTCCATCTCAAATAGATTAATATAAGATGTATCTTTCCAAGTAAATGTATAATTTTTATTTAATTTGAACAAAGTCCTTATACTAAAAATGCTTATGTATGCTTTTATTGTACTGAATTTTGTCATGGATTTTATACATTAAGAACCTTGACAGAAAGCAAACCAGTATGTAGAAAATCAGGAAGTTAATCATGGAAAGTTTTTCTTTTTATTTATACAAATACAATTATTAGTAATATTATAGTTGGAGAAGGTACAAGTAATCTACTTTAGTTAAACTAAAGTAGATGTTAGATAACTTGGTAGTTGGTTCAGTTTTTATAATTATACTTAGAAAATCAAGTCTTTGTTTATGTACTGATGTTTTCATATAGGACATGGAATGCAGAATTAAAGTGTGGGGGTCTGGTGAATCATTAGGAGGAGCTGAAAAATATGTGCTGTTATTTTCAAACAAAAATATGTACCATATAATTTGAAGTAGTTTTATTACATCAGTGTAAGAATATCCTATAGAAACATTTCATTGTTTTACACATTAGAGAACATGATCTCCTTTGGTTCATTCTGACTGCTAATCATTCTTGCGTAGATTACAGAGAGAATCTATCAACAGAATAAATTCTGTTCTTCTTATGCAGGCACATCTGGATTTCTCTTTAAAAATTGTATAATTGGAATTTTGTTAGGGCCCTATATGAAGATACATATATATATATATTTTTTCTTTCTTTTAGATGCTTTATTTTATTCTCAGGTGGGGTCACATTGATTTTTTTTTTTAATTCATGTTTCACTTTGCCATAAGTAAGACAGTTTTCCATGCATCCTAGAACAACATGAAGTTTGTATGACTGTGAAGTGTCTGCCCTCTACTCTCCTCCCACTAACACACACATATTCTGCCTTTTGGGTTTCAAGTATTTATATGAAACCAACATCACACTATAACTGATTCAGAGTCTGGCTGCCCCCCTTCAGAAGTGTTATGTTTTTTACATTCTATTATATGTGGGTGAGTTGTTTCATAATATCCCTAGGAATAATAAAGTGCCTGACAACTGGAAGCCACAGGAAGCACCAAGGTAACACCTGATGTGTGGTATCGTTTTTTCCCTTCCTGTCCCTTTAGCTTTTGCACATTGTAGATGACAGAGGCCTTGCTCTCCAGGTGAAGAAGGGGAATGGCAGACGTTGGGGTTCGGGAAGGGAGAGTTTTTTATATAAAACTCTCTATTCTTTCTTCTGGGAAATAACTTCCTCTCACTAGTGTAAGTAAATGCTTTAATATCATTGTGTTTATGTATAAAATTCCACATTTCAGAAAGTATGCTTTAAATGAACAATGAAGTATTTTGTGAATGTGGAATAATTTTTGAGTAACACTATTAAAAATAATTCTGAAATGTCATCTTCAAGGGGATTTTGTGGACATTCTGCATGGTGGGTGTCACAGTAACAAAACCGCAGCCGGAGTGCACTGCACAGACTGCAGTGGTGACATGGGCGTCAGGTTTCTGTAGAGTGTTTGAAATCATAGTTTTGAAAGTGAGGATTTCTTTGGCTCGGGTATAGTCACCTTGGAAGAAAACAAGTCTTTAAAATTCCGTTTACATAGCATGAATAGTTTTGAATATGGAAAATACATTAAATTCTTGAGAAATAACTTCTAATTTCACATTCCAGGCCCTCTGTTAGGTGTATGGGTCTTAACTTAAGAGCACAAATGGAAGTCCATGTCCCATGTGCACAGAAGCTATTCCAAGGTGTACTGTGGAGTTGTTTGGGACACACCCAGTAATGAAATGGCCAAAGACTGTGAGATACAATTACAAAATTCTCCCTTGATTACTCAGTTTTTGTGCTTTACCATTAATTATTTCTGGATAACAGATTCAGTAGATTCATAGTAAGGATTCGTACTTTGAAGTGGCGGCTGAGTCCTTTAATGAAAATGAACTTACCATAGAATTGGAGTATAAATAAGACTTCAGAAGAAGTGTGTCCTTAAAAAAAAGGCAGCGAATACTTCAGTTATAACCTCATTGTTTACTTTGGTCTGTGAAAAAACATCGAGCATATTTTTTGCTCCTAAGGAAGGCTTCACATACCAGGCACCTAGTGTCCAAGGCTTGGCCGGAAGGCACATCTGGTAGATTTAGGAATGTAAGAGTAAATTCCAACCAAAAAAGTTGACCATGTTTTAACCTTTTTACTACTGCTGGTTATAACTACATTTTATAATCAAGATAGTCACCATTTGTCACATAATCGAGGTAAGTCATTTGTTAGGAGAAAACTTTTTTTAGAGAGTTGGTTTGTCTATCTGCAGGCATTAATGTTGGACTTAAAGAAGGTTCAGTCGATAAGTCAGCTAACCATGGTGACCTGTCTGGTTTCCTTGGTTTGTGCTGCCAAACTACATTCTTAGAATTGTTTTGCAGAGGTAAAAGCCCAGAAACAGTGAAAATATGGGAATTATTCATCCTCATTTCAACATACTCTGTGTTCAGATTCCCTAGGACTAAGGAAAAGCAAAGCTGTGATCACACCATTGACTGGAGCGAAAGTTTACAAGGCAGAACTCTGCCCTCAGATGGTCTTGCTTTCCATATATTGCCAGGTCATTTGTATAATACAATATGCCAACAGAATCTGGTTTTCTTTGATTTAAAATGAAATTAGGGCAGTGATTTCTTTTAATTTTATTTCAGATTCTTCGAATGTACAGCAGGATCTAAGTGTAGCGTGTTTTGCTGGGGAAAATTACTTGGTGGTTTGGAAGAACTAGCGTACTGACAACACCAGAACTTCAGAGAGAGGGAGAAGAGGTGGTGTGGTCACCTGGATCTTCAACTAATGCTCATGGAGCAGAGGTCAATCAATCAGGAGGGAAAGAGCACCAACCTTGACTTGCATTCCTGGTCCAGCTCTGCGACCTGAACCAGGTTTTGTCTTGCTTAGCTGTGCCATAATTCTCACATCTCAAACTAAAGGAGATGATAACAGCAAAACAAACAAACAAACAAAAGAAATGAGAGTACACTTTCAAAAAATAAGCAGTCCGTATAAAATACCGGATTTGGATTGGTACATCGTCTTCAGAATTACAGTAAAATTTAGAGCAAGGAGAAAAGTCTGTAGCTCAGCTTGTTTACTTTCTGATTTGCTTTTTGCTGAACACTTTTTCTCTCGGGTCAGAATATGAGCCTTTTTGTGTTCTCTTTATTCTGAGAAGTGAGGATGGTAGTGGGTATGCAGCCCATATTTGTTTCTTTTTTAAGTAATTCATATATCAGTTATTATTGTTGGTTTCTTGGTGGAAAGTTTTCTTTCACCCTCATTTTGGCTTTACCTCCAAATGCCTTCTTCTGTTGGCTGAAATTGAGCACTGCAATTTGTGGCTTTCCTGAGAGGGAACCTCCGTGGTCAGGTGGAGGAGGCAGGCCGCATTCCAACAGTGGAGTGGTAGGTGTTCCAAACAGAGGGCTGATTCTGGAGTGAGTTGGGGTGCGGGGTGAAAGTTGGCTACTAATTCAAGCCACACCTGAAGCAGTATATTTTAAACAGGAAAGTGCCCTCTCTAATTAGCTAGCCCAATATGCAATTAGATTAATGACAGCCAACCGATTCTGAAACCTCTTGCAGGGTGAGCTAACCAAACAATAGGTGTTTCAAGGATGTGACAAAGAGCTAATTTTCCTGCATTAAGGAATTTGTAATTTAACCTCTTGTAGTTGCTGTGGACTGCCTCATCAGCTTATGAAAGAAATGCACATTCTCTTTCTCTTTTTTGGGATGAAGTGCTAAAACTTTTTCCTTGGAAACAACTGTACTCTTGGAAAAAAAATAATCTATCATTTAAATTTACTTGTCTAGTAAATCCTGTGCTCTCAAAACGTGGTAAAAGCTTTGAAATTAACTAGCTTAATTGGTAGTAAAGTTCTCAGGTTCTGAAGGTGGATGTAGTTCCATCTTTTAAGATTGACTGACTATATATGATCATTTTTGTGAACTCTGAAAAACACTTAGAAAACTATATGTTTGTTAGGATAGATATGTTTGTTTAATGACTGTTAGATGCCAGAAGAAGATATGTGTAAAAGTTAAAAACTTTATCATCATCGATTTTTTTTCTAAACCCCTCCAAACCTTTGATAAGCTTTTGTTTGGTGCTTTTGAAGTAGGAAAATTGTGACAAAGGATTTTATTCTGAAATTGTACTTGAATAGAAGTTTTTGAATTTTATTTTATCCCAGCAAAAGAATACAATTACCTTTTACCTTTTATATGAAAAAAAGGATGATTGTTATCATTTTTCCTTCATACTTATACTCTAAAAGAAGCATTTTCTAGGCTTTCTCATCAGTTAGCCTGCCCTCAAATTAAATAATGGAAACAGATCATTATAATTCAAGTTTTCAGTACTTGTTGATTATTTAGAAAACTTCAGTTATGATTAAAAGTAGCCCTTTAAATTCATTTCACATTTTTTCTGAGGTGTGAAACATACTATTTCCATAAACCTTAACTTAGAAAATATTCTTTCTTTTGATCACCTCTTAAAAATATGACTGAAAATGGTAGAAGATGAGTAAAGAATAATAATACCTTTTGTAGTCTCAAGTAGATGCTGAGGAACCTTTTTGAGCCATTCCAAACTACTGGCATCATTTGCTCTGATTTGAGATAAGCAAAATAAAATAAACAAACTCTTGCCCTTGTGGAAACTGGTTCTGCTGTCTCTTGTTCTAACTCTGCAAAGCCTGAAGTTCTCCCCAGTATCTTTGAATGGGGCTCATTGTTTATTTATTGTGCTTTTCACAAGTGCTTGTAACTTCACCCTTGTTTTACTAATAGCTTTCTTCTAAAGTGGGTTGACATTTCAGTTAATTTTCAATGGCCTCAATGTTTTTCTTAAATTGGGCCAGACCAATGGGCCTATTTAAAGTTAGACAGCCTCATATAAATTGTAGCATATAAAAATAAGGAACGTTTATTAGAGGTTTTTCAATTTATTTGCCTATTTAAAAACTGTAAGGTCAAAGATAAATTTTTATTTCATATTCTTTAATTACTGTGTTGGCAAATTAAATAAATGGGTATAGAGTTTAGAACTTGAGGAAGTTGTAAGTTTTTATGTTAAAACCTATTAGGTTATGGAAATATATATTTTATTTTTAAATATAATACTGTTTAAAATCTTACATGAGGATTTTAGATTAGATTGATCAGTGACTTTCTTATCTAGATGAGAAAGTTGAACATCCTATACAACATTCTATGTTTAGATTTTTTATTGCATTAATTTTAAAAACCATAAGTGAAAGTTTTTTTCATCTATAGAAATTAAAATGAAACTGCAAGAGAACATTGTCCTTATAGCAGAATTAAAACATAAATTACAGTGCATTATTGGCACAGAAGTGAGTGCCAATAAGCAAAGTCCAGAAACAGGTTCTAGTACATTAATTTCTAGTGAAATTAATTGATAAAATTATATTTTAATTAAGTAGAAAAAGCATGGATTATTAAAAGACTAAATGGCTTAGCTTTTAACCTTATTTGACATCATAAAGACAGATACCAAATATGTTAACAACAAAATAAAACTAAAAAACAACTTAAGTGAAAAATATGAGGAGAAAACAATATTAGTAAAATATCCTGATGAAGGTGGCCTTCATAAGCTTGCTAAGAAACTTTGATTCACAATGTAAAAATTGCAGGTTTGGTTGCATAGAAAGTAAAACATTCTCATTTGCAAATGATGGCATAAACAAAGACAGAAAAATATTTACAACAATATGGTAGACAAATTAACATACTGTATAAAGGGTTTCAATACACCAATAAAAAGAAAAAGAAAACAGTTTAGAAAGGATATGAAGAGCAGGTAAAATGCAGATAAGGCCAGTGAAGATTCATAAATGTGCTCAAGCTCTTGAGAGTCAGAATAACACAAATGAAAATGGTGTCATTTTTATCTCTTAAGATTGGTTAACTTACAAGGACTTACCAGGTGTAATGTTAATAAGGATATGGGGTAATTGATATTTTTATATTCTCTTGATGAGAGTGTGAATTTTCTACACCTAAACAGTACATCACAGTGGACCTGTCCTTGTTGGAATCCATCCTATGGAAAATAACAACACATAAAGATAGAGTACAGGGATGTCTGTTGTTTGTGACCTGTATGTTGTTAATATAACTTGATTGTTGAAAAATGTATTTTATATGTTAAAAAATCAGTGCCAATGTTTTGAACCAAATATGGTATATTTAAAGTATGGAATATAATACAGTTGTGTTAAAAGTAATTGGTAGATGGCTATACACTTGGAAAAATGTACATATTTTAAAGTGAACAATGGAAATTGCAGATATTTGTGTATATATAAATATATGATCATGTATTATATATCTCCTCTGGTAATAAAAATTATTCTATAAAATGTACAATATACATTTGTAAAATGTATACATTAGTCAAAATATGGGTATTTTCTTTAGGGTGGGTCATTGTTAGATCGTTGGAGAGGCAGAGGTAAAAGAAATGTAAGTCTTTATTACATTTGTAATTTTAGTAGTACCAGTAAACTTTTAAATAGAAATTTTGACCATTTTACTTTCAGAAAATGTTATTTTGAAACAAGTCAGAATTATACATCTTGTGAACAAATTATTACTGAATTTAGAAGCAGATATACAAAACTATAGATTCTGCCATGAAGCTCCCTTCTCATTTTGGCATATTCACAGGGGAGAGTGAAACCCTGCTTGATTATGAAATGTCCTTGCAGGGTTGTTAATGAAAGGGTGGAATTTGAAGAGGGATGTAGCTTTGAATAACACTCAAACTAAATACTTTTCCACTTGTTTCCTGCATGTAGTTTATAATTTTGCCTTAGAGTGATCCAAGAGGTTCTTACTGCCTTGCTCCTGAAAGGCAGTGGCTGAGAGAGAGCCAGCAGCTTTTGACTTGTCATACTAGGCCCTGCCTTGCTGACAAAGGGTCAAATTACTCTCGTCGCTCCGAGATTCAACTTCTCTTTTTGTCAAGTGGGCATGATAATATTGAGAATTAGCTGGTTAGTACTTTTATGTTCTTTGGAGTTCTGTGTAAAAAAAGTATGGTAATGATAGAGATGGAACATTCTGTTAATTGTCTTCTTGTTAGTTTCTATAATAAACTGCCATACAGATCAAGAATTACTTATTACTCTGCGGTAACATGCTAATTTAGGAAAGTTTGTCTTTGCTTATATGGTGTTATGTAATACTAAGATGCTTACAATAATACTTCATTGCAACTTGCTCTTCTCATACATGGTGTAAGGGCCAGAGGGACCTGGAAGATGAGGCTGCAACTGCATTTTAAGGATGCTCAAACTATGTTGAATGCCTTGTCCATGGTTACATAGCTGCTTAATGACGGAGCTGAGAACATACTGGGAAATATTTCTGGCATAAATGAATAAATAGAGTCATCTCTTTACTTTCAGTGTAGGGCTTTTTCTATAATATTTCTACATTTTACTTAATAGTTCCTTATTTTCATACATGTAACAAACATTATTCAGAGGTTTAGGTAGTCTTTACCAGGTTGATTTTAATCTAGAAACAAGGTGTACCCTTGTAAAAGCTGGGTAGCTTTGCTTTCCTTTTTTCCTTCACACTGGAATTTCTTTGGGATATTGTCTAAGCTTTATTAAATGGATGAATTGTAGAAAACATGTATAAATTACTTATTTGCATATTTATTTTAATTGGACCATTATTTGCTGGGTTTCTTTGAGCTCATATATGATTTAAACACACCCACACTCATATACACACATATTTAAAAATATAAGTATTTTAATTAATCATGTTATTTGGAGTAAGCATCATATCATTGAATATGCAAAAAAAGTAAAAGGTAACTTGAAATGCATAAACCACCCTTTAAAAACCTAAACAGGCCCTGGTTGGTGTAGCTCAGTGGATTGAGCGCGGGCTGGGAACCAAAGTATCCCAGGTTCGATTCCCAGCCAGGGTACATTCCTGGGTTGCAGGCCATAACCCCCAGCAACCACACATTGATGTTTCTCTCTCTCTCTCTCTCTCTTTCTCTCTCTCTCTCTCTCTCTCTCTCTTTCTCTCTCCCCCCTTCCCTTCCTAAAAAAAAATAAAAAATAAAAAAAATCTTTAAAAAAAAAGGGTGATTAAGAAAAAAGAATAAAATAGACTAGCATAAAAAAAAAAAACCTAAACAGGATTACTTTACCTAGAATTGAACATGGAGGTTGCATTACTTGGATGAAAAATGATCAAGAGAATTGGATGAGTTATACACTGATTTCAATGGACATATTTGAGTTGGGGGCTAATGTGTAATAATCAGAGAGTATCATGTTGTTTTTGATATTAAATGAATTGAATGTTTTAGTCCCAGTAAATTTTGGACATTTGGAGGCATGAGTGCTTGTTTTATGTCGTGTATGTGTGTGTGTGTGTGTGTGTGTGTGTGTGTGTATTTAGTTATATAAGTGAGACATATTTTATAAACAAATTTATATAAATATAAATTTATAGGTAAGGATTTACATAAATATGTTTTCTATGTTGGTATTTAAAATGATTCTGTTTATGATGAATGATGATGACTTCTGTTAAGGACCTTTGAAATGGTTTAAAGTAAGATCCTATGTATTAAATTATTTCCTAACATTGAGATAATTTGTTTAATGTTTTTCCCACTTATTCTGTCTTTCTTTAAACCATCAAATTATCTATGAATAGTGATAGAAACAATGATATTCTTAGTATGGAGAGAACCCAGAATTACTCACATACTCTTCTTAACTTTTGGGGAGGCAGATAGACAGTAGTCTTGAATAACATTTAAGACCTCTACATGAAGTACTATCTTATGTGGCATAAAGTAACTTTAAAAATTAACTTAAAAAGTAATGAAAATATTTCATCACTGTGGTAACACTAATGCCTATTTCCTAGGAGACTGTCATCACAGTTTATGCTTTTGATCTGATTTTTTCCCTTTATGTGTCAGGAAAACCTAAGCCAAGGTGTGTTACTTTGTCAGTCTTTGATCCCAATGGGTTTTCTGGTGCACCATGTTTTATAATGTTACCGTAATTCACATCTTCTGGGTACAAAGTATTTTTATGAGTAGTTTGACTTGATAGCTTGAAATATTTAATGTGTAGGTACACTAATCTTAGATTCTGTTAAATAAAATTGGTAATATTTTAGATTATTTGTCCTTATGATCCAAATCATAAGTTTCTCTGAAATAGTGGTCACCATGTTGTTATACTGTTTTTTTACATTACTTTTTCCCCTCCTCCTTTGTTGATTGTGTTCCTGGAGGGCAAACACCATTATCTTAGTTAAACTTACAAACCCAGTGCCAAGCACAGAGCTGGGCACATAGAGAAACAGTGGTACCTCAGGACTCGTCGTTAATTCATCCTGGAACTTGTGACAAGTGCTGAAACCAATGAATACCGAACAAATTTTGCAAGCAATGTGTGATGAAGCAGTTCTCTTATTGGGAGGTGTCATAACTCATACAAGTTCTAGCAAGTGTGATGAGTGCTGAGCAAGTGCTAAGTGCCAAATCATTTTCTTCGACACAATGCGACGAGTATAGGGTTTGACACGTACCAAATTATGACAGTATGTGTACATAAAGATAAACGATAGACTTAGGTATTCCATAAAAGTGTTAAAAGAATGCCTTTTAAAGTAACCTCAGAGGTGTGCAGGATGCCTGTTCTTAATGGTAAAGGAGACTCTAATGCTTATAGCCTGATGAAAATAAGTTGGACTTCTTTCTAATAGAAATTATCAATCGTTTACTCAGTATCACTTATGTATGTTTACTCTATGCTTGTTAACAATGGGGTAGCAAGTCTCTGTCCTCTAGCATTTCACAGATGTAGAAGACAAAACTATAAAATTCTGATAGGCAAAATTAATTAAAAAAAAAGATCCCTACTAGATGTAGGGAAGGATGGCCAGTTTTGGGGTGATTTTGAATGAAGTTTTCTTTGCATCAATTCAGTTGAAAAGGGATTAAGGAGACTTTGTGGTGTTGACTGACTTTGGTTTCCACCTTAGGGACTCTTGAATCTGTTTGGGGGTCACCTTTCTGTAATGTTGGTGTGCAAGATGTGTGATCTGCTGCTTGTGTTGGTTTTAAGATCTAGAGGGGAAAAGCTAGAATCCTAGATTTTTGGAACTGAGAGGAACCTCAGGAGTCATGCATTGGAATTGGCTTGTCTCTGCTGAGAATACCCAGCAGGGATTTGCTCTGCACCCTATTGAGTGTGAGCAGAGACAGTTCCTTTAAGAGCTTTGCATCACCAGTGTGCTTTCACTCCTGAAGTGCTGGTGATAAAAGTGAAAAATGGCTCAACTCTTCAAATGGAAGGAGCTCTCACCAAAACATTATGATGAGGCAAGAAAAACCAATCAAGCAAAGTTTCCTTCATGATTTTACTTAAAAATGACTGAAGCAATAGGCAGCAGACCTTCCCTATCTAAGATTTAGGGAAAGGGATCCTCTTTTCCCATACCAATATTCCTGCACAAAACAAACAAACAAACAAACAAAAAACAGGGGAAAAAAATGCTGTAGAGGCTTCTGTTACGGTGGGTTTTGTCCAGATTATCTGCTACCATCTGGTTATGCAGGTGGGGGCTATGGCCTTTCCCAGGGTTCATCATCCAGTGCGTACCCCTTTCTGGTAATGGAGGCAGTTGGCCAGTATTCCGTCTGCATAGTCAAACTGTATGGTTTTTAAAAGACTTTGGGTCAGCTTCAATCACCTTCTATCGGTCTGCTGATGTTATCCTGGTTAAGCAGTGACCTGGATTACGAAGCCAATTCATGATGTCCACATGGTAATAACTTTGGATATGGTAAATAAGTGTGATGATGATTAGTTTTGCTTCATGCCTTTTGAAATGGAAGCTTATAGTTAAACTTACTATGTGTTATGCACTGTGCTAAAATCTGCACTATTTGTTACCTTGAATAAGTCCCATTGAAACTCTACAAGAAATCGATTAGAGAAGATTAGGATGGCACAGGGAACTTGTTACTTGCCAGTGTCATTGACAGAAGGCAACCAAACTTGATTACAAAGAATATACAACATGAGAAAACAAGGAAGGCAGCGATGTGTAATATTTCTCTTTTTGTCATTACGAGGTCTGCCCAGAAAGAATCCAGCCATGTAGTATGAAAAAGAGAGACATTTCTTATTGAAGAAAATACAAGATAGAAGAAACATTATACATAGGAAAATGGCACCTCAGTCCCTTTCAAAGTAGGCCCCTTGCGACCTCACACAGTTCACCCAGTGTCTCTTCCACTGTTCAAAACTCTGCAAAATCCTTTGTGGGTTACAGCTGCCCAGTTGTTCTTTCCTGTATCTCATCGGTGGTCTGAAATCTTTTCCCTTTCAAAGGTGATTTTAGTTTTGGGAAAAGCCAGAAGTAGCAGGGGCCAAATCTGGTTCACTGCTGGCGGTTTGAATCAAGTCATTAGCAACTGCAGCATGATGTTCCTTCTGCTCTGGCAGCAGAAGTTGCGGAACAAGTTTTGCCATGACACTTTTCATGCAGAGATCCTGCGTCAATATCTGGGACACAGTTTTTGGAATCCCCAGATTGGCTTCTAGTTCTCGCACTGTCAGTCGCTGATCTTTGTTGATTGCAATCCATGCATGTTCAACTTCCTCAGATATTGTGCTCGTTGTAGGCCTTCCTACAGCAAGCGAAAGTGAACATGGATCACTTTCAACAGGTTCTCGACCATCTTTGAAGCATTTGTGCCACACTTTTATTTGCACTGCACTCTTTACATCATCTCCGCAAGCCATCTGAATCATCCAAATAATTTCCATGGAGGAATGTTCAAGCTTAACACAATTTGATGCAGATTCATTGCTGTATTTGCTCAGTCATTTTGAATATGATAGACACACAGTACACATGCCCACTCCCCACTGACTAGTACAGTGAAGTCGTCATTGTTCACACATGTACATTCCAGTCCACTCTTCTTGGCTGCCAAGTTACATTGATGTCATGCAAACCGTTCTTGTTACATTAACAGTGGCTGGACTTTTTCCAGACAGACCTCATTTATTATCTCTGATGTGAGCTTATAAGTTCCTAGAATGATACTGTGTTTAATTGTGCAAATAGTAAAATTTTTCTAAAGAAGCTCTGGATATTTTAAATATATTGTTATTTTATGTATTCTTATTTAACTTAAAATATTTTCAATGTGGCTTGACTGCAGACTTGTTACAGAAGGAACCATAAAGGACACATTAAATGACTTACCAGTGTTTCATTATGAGTTACTGATTAACTTCAGCTGTAATTTTAAATCTTTTAGGTATATGATTGTTTATCATTGGTACTCACCTATGCATAAATGTAAGTTTTTTACATATGTCTACAATAATAAATAAACTTTAGAAAAGCTATCTTTCATTTTTTAAAAAAGTCATTTGGAAACAAACAGTAAATTGGTAGAACATCTCAGGAAAATAAGCCTGTGATTAAAATCCTTAAATATTATAAAATGAAATGGTCTCCACAATATATAGGAGTGATAGGGACATTTGGGATTCCATCTTTAAAAAGAGAATACATATACTCTACTTACCTCCTGATTATTTTTGAAGAGTTTAACTTAAAGCAAAAAAAAGAAGGTGAAATGGTTTACTAAAACCTGTAATGTAATGAATATAGTTCATTCATCTTCCTCTTATTCCTCCTTAGCTTTCTTACATTGCTATTAGTGAACAGTAAAATGAACAAAAGTAAGTGCTGGGAGAAATGTGGACTATGTTAAAATCTAGATGAATAATGCACTTAAAAATTTATACATATATAATGCTTATATTTGATTGTAGAAACAAATACATTAGCCTATTGATAATGGTTAACTATCTTTTACTGTGAATGAGACAAATTAGGATCTTAAATTATTTAAAGTTTAATTGAAATCAGGTAAATTTATTTGAGAAAGTACCCACTTCAACAAAGTTGGTAATTCTTAACCAAGTTTGGAAATTCCTCTCATGCTACCACATAAAAACATCTTTAAAATGCACGGTATTAGTTTTTTAAGCTTAAATAGTCAGTGTGTTTGCCTTTTTGACACATTTTACTCAAAAGATATAGTATTTCTTTAGAAATAAGAAATAACTTTGCTTCTGTTCAGTCTGTTACAAAGAAAATCTCAATGAGAAGGAACCATTCTTGAGGCCTTATAATTGCAAAGAAGTTTATGTAAAGTTCATAAGATGTTGCATTTGGTCCATTAAAAAGCTAAAGATCCCCCTCTCTAGTGTTAGACTTGCAGAGTTCGAGTGATTTTTCTTTTTTCGCTTTCCCCTGGTATTTAGAACTCCAGTTAAGGGGACTCATGGGAATAGATGGGAACATCTTTAAATTATTACAGTAGATTATGGCTACGTGGCAAAAAGTTATTTGTAGATTTTCTAATTATCTGGTTAATTTAATTAGTGTTGACTACAAAAAGCTATAAGTTAGACTTTTCCCAAAGAGAAAAGTTTGAAACAAAGTAATCATATCAAAACAGTTGCCAAGTTTCCACTTTGTTTTATTCTGTGTAGATAGATGTGGTCTTAAATTGTAAGATCTGCAATGAGATTCTGAATGAGGGCGTCCAGTTTTCCAAAAGGAAAGTGCTAGAAATGTTCAGGAACTGTTACTTAGAATTCCTTAATAGTCTTAGAACATGTATGTGCTCGTGTGTCTGATTATTCATAAAGTGTTTTAAACCACCAACAAATGAGTGAATATTCTTTTATATAAGTACCTCTTTCCCTTAAGTAATTGCCTATTGGTAGCATAACCCTACCTTATGTATGGTGGATGTTTGGTATCCTGAGAACCTAGATTGTTAAATTACTTCAATGTTTAATGTTATTCCCCTAGTGGTTTCCAGTGGGGTAGGGGGTGGGGAGGGCAGTAGCAGTGTCTGGAGATATTTTTTGTTGTTATAGCTAGGGGTAAGGCTCAGGTACAGGTATCTATCTAGTGAGTAGAGGCCAGGGTTGCTGTTGAACACCCCATAGTGCACAGGACAGCCCCTACAGTAAAGGATTATCCAGCCCAAAGTGCTAGTAGTGCCGGGGTGCAGAAACCCTACTCTAGATGGAAGGAACTGTCTTTCTTTCTCTCTTGCCATATATAATGTATTTATTTTTTTTATTAAAATTTCATGAAATATACTCTTAGCAAATGGTCATTTTAGAGACTAAAATTTAGCCCCTAATGAAGTACTTGAAGTTAGCCACATATAGGGCATAAAATTATAGCATCTAGTAAACATTTGGATATAAAAGTATAATGCTGAAGTAGACCTGAAGAAATGATAGAGATTTGGTAAAATTTGGTAGATATCTAAAACATATTGCTAAGGCTGGAAGGGGGCCTTAATGGTTCTCTAATTTGATGGTGATGTGTTGATAGGCATCAGTGTTTCAGAATTACTTGAGGAGATGCCTTCCTCAAAAAAAGTTCTTAGAGGCCCGCTCTAGTCAGTGCTTTTTATAAGTGGATCTGATGACCTTACTCCTATTCCCACTCCATTTCATCTTTGAGAACCACTACTTTCTTTTACTCCTTGTGATGCAGTGTTTCAAAGATGCTTGCTTCCTGTAGGTAGCAGGCCACATAGTTAATTAGTGACTGCTGAACTTAAAAAAGCAGATCATTCTTTCCTTATTTGCTTTTTTAAAAAATCTTTTTTATTTGTTACTCTTAGAAAATCTCATTTTTGACTGGATTCAGACTTAGAGGGAGAAGGTCTCAACGAGGACAGCCTACATCTCTTGGTAATCTATTCCTGGCATTTTTTTTTTCTTTTTTGCCTCTTTCATTCTTTTATCCAAAAGCTTGGCATATTCTGTGGACTCTTCCTTATTTTTCTTAGTATGTTGTTTCTTCAGAGAAATACACCAGGATTTATGTTGTATGACACATAGAGTAACAAGATGCTAGATCTTGGATTCTTTGCCCTAGGTTTCTTACCTTTGTTTGGGGGGTTTTCTCACAGCATATTGGTGGATGTCATCTTCTTTAGAGAAATTTAAAAGTTTGTGGATTCTGCTAGCTCTTTTAGGCCCCAGGCAACAAGGCACAGCAGTGTCAATGAGACCAGGAGTGTCTTTCTCCCCCTTTTTTACAAAGACCAAGTGGGGAACACAGGTTGGCATCCACAATGCAACCCTGAACAGATTGCACTTTCTCTCTCTGGTCCTCCTTGGTCTGTAACAGGAATGCCCCTTACTCAGCAGCAGGCAGACACGGCCATGGGTCAGGACACTCTGCTTTAGGGGGAAACCTTGTTTGTCATTCCCACCACTGATTTGAACCATAGAACCTTTCCATTCTTCACCCAGAGCATCAATAGTAACTTCTGTGGCCATACACTTTTCATCAAAGGCACAAAGTTTGCGTACATTGTCCCTTTCAATGAGTTTCTGGCAACCAGTGGCTGGGAAAGAGATACTCATCTTCACCTTGAAACAGCCAATGGCCCCCGAGGCACCACAAAAGAGATAGCCCTATTGCTTTAATAGGCTTGCTTTAAAAATGTTGAAATACTGATTTTCCTATCTATGTATGTTCATTCTCCTTACATTTACAGAATGCCCCTAGGTGCCTGGCAGGCCCAGTGCTAGCAATTGAAGATATGAATACAGTTCCAGCCCTCACTGAGTAGAACAGAGACCTAATAAAACAAATAAGCAAATGCAATAAAAGCAAATCTGTAGGAATAATTAACAAATAGGAATAAAAAAAATTGAATGCAAGGGACCTAGCAATTGCTTGGATTATCTGAGACCCAAGGAGTCAAAGTGACTTGCCCAAGGTCACTAATTACATGCCAAGGTGGAGATGGAAGCAGCTCTACTCTGCCATTCCATGTTTGCAGATGTGCAGGTTGGGAACAGGAGCACCCTCTGGCTCCGGGAAAATACAAGGGTGTGTACTGGGGTAGGAGCAGGTACTGCTAAGAGAACATGACCAGCATTCCTTCCCTTCTTAAGAGGACTCAGCCATGCCTGGGTTGGTTGGTATCCCTTGGAGGTCTGAAGAGTGAAGATTTTGTGAGCTTGTTTTATCCCTTGTGTCAGGCTCTGGGCAGTCCATAGCTGCCCAAATTGTCATATGGAAAAGGGGACACATGGGAAGGTGGAAAGGGGACTGGGGCCGTGGAAGAAGAGAGGAGCACACAGAGTGCTGGTGGGAGGAGGATGGAGAAAAGACAAGCCCGTTTCCTGCCCTGAGCTTCGGGCTGCACTTGCCCACAGGCCACACTGTAAACGTGGCTTCTCTTTCTCCGCCCCCTTCCCATAGCCAACAAAACCTGTAATGCACCAAACTCTTAATATAACATTTTGAAATAGTGCATTAGATTTGGGTAATATGGCTAGCAAGTTTGATCTGTCATACTTATAAATCATAGCCTTTAAATGACCACATAGATTTGGGAAAAGGTTTCAACTATATTAAAATCTGTGGTATGATACATGAGATTTTCATATGGAAATACACTTTAATAAAACTAGATTCATTATTCATCATATGAGAAAAACACTTTTTCTTCTTTGAACCACATAGCTTTTAAGAATTCAGAAAATTTTGTTCAGGAACATACTGTGCTCTCCCCCCCGCCACTCCCTACTGATGTGTACTCTTTTTTTTTTTTTAAGGTAATTGTTGTTTGCTTTGTCTTAAGGACTAAAAGCTGTACTTCCTTCCACTTAGTTCATCATTCTTTTCAATTTTTTCCTAAATTGAAGGAGTGTTGTGGCATTGGAAATTCTCTACTTGATTGCCACAGCATAGTGGCTCCAGAATATAGCACCCAAAAGTGAAATGCTCTAGAATAATGATCTCCTTGGCCCCTAGGAGAACATGTGTTAGAGCAAAGCAGAAAGTTATTTCAATCCACAAAGAAGAGGCTGATTTTGAGGGCACATGGACATAGATGCCATGGGAAGAGGTGTCTGTCCTGATGGAGTTTAGGATGAGCACTCTGATAAGCTTTCAGCTGTCAAAACAGATAAGGTAAAATGAGGAGTTTGTCAAAAAACCATGGAACTTAACTAGGACTATAAATAACATCTCTGGTTCTCAAAGTTTGAGTACAAAACACCCATATTGGAATTGACATTTATTGGAATTCTATTGTTTATTATATGCTAGAAAGTTGGGAAATATGAAGGAACGACACAGTTCCTGCTCACAAGGATGTAAAACCTTTTAGGGAAGAGAAACTCTGATATTGGGGGCATGTATATATAAGACAATACTGTCAGTCGGTGCGGAGGAGGCGAGGGAAGTGGCGGGCCATCTGAAGACTTGTTTGATCACCTTACCCTTCATACTGCCATTGCCTCCTACACGCCATTGTGCTTGTGAGCCTGCATTCTCTGTGGGTCTGTCAGTACCTCACCTGCTACACATGTTAGATCCCATGACTGTCTGACTAATGAAGGGGTTAATTGGCGAAATGGTGTGAAGAAGAGGGGGGAGTAGGAGATGGATATGGATTGATAGAAAGTTGAGGCTGGGAGTGGAAGGGAGGTAGAGGAAATATTCCAAACCTGCACAAGGTCATACTGATGAACAGGATGTGCCGGGAAGACGGTTTGTGCTAGATTTATATAATAGTGGAATGCATGTTGCCATTTAGATCATGGGCACTAGGAAATGAGGTTCAGAGTGGATTAAACAACACCACAGCAGCAACTCTAACTTTTCCAAATGAGGAAATGGCCCCAAGAGAACTCCTGTTAGTGAAAACAAAGCAAGGAGTTGTTTTTGCCCCACACAGAAGAGCTGATTTAGTTAGTTGTCCTAAGTAACAGGATTTAGTTACTATTGTCCTAAGTAACTGAATAGACCAGTCAAGGGACAGATCTTCAGACATCCTTTGAACCAGACAGTCAAACAGTCCTTTTGCTATCTTGGGCTCTGCCTTCCTACCCATGATGACTTTATTCTCATGATTGCAAAAGGGCTGTAGTCTCTCCAAGCCTCACACGTTATAACACCAAATACCTTGGAGCTAGCCTGTGCCAAAGTCTCTTGTATCTGAATGACTCTGATCTTGTTATCTGCACATCTCAGAACCAATCACTGTATCCAGGGAGTTGGGATATGCTATTTGGCTTTGGTCACTCTGGACTCATCCCACAAACCAGTATTTACCGGCTGCTGCACCTTCTCTTTTAGAGCCTGGAGGTGGTGTTTCAAACTGCACCCCCACACCTTCACTCTCACCCTGGCCCTCTGTGTTTTCTCCCTATTTTGTTTTTCTCCAGTGCACACATTACCTTCTGACACACTATCTATTTCAGTCTTGTAGTAGATAGTCTCTCCTTGTGGGGATGCAGGTTGCAGCAGGGCACCAGTTTTTGCCTGTTTTCATCATTACTCCATCCCTTTTATTTACTGTGCATATGCTCAGTAAATGATTGTTGACATTAGTGGAATGGCAGAATGAAGAGACAGTGTCCTTACTTTCTTAAGCTGACGTTCTTGGAGGGGAGGGTGTATATTACATAAGTAAATACTAAAACACCAGATAGTGATAGTGCTGTTAAAAATAAGACACAGTAATGGGGCAGCACATGCAGGAGGAGTGGCTTAATTTGGTTGAAGCGTCCACCTTGATTGTATGGCTGCTCACAGGAGAGGCAGGGGTTACCAAAGGAGATGCCTGAGACTGCAGCAGCAGGTTGTCGAACTGGTACAGAGATAACAAAAATGATGTTCCTTCCACAGCAGGTTGTATAGCTTAATCAAATTGGCAACACCCTTTGGAAATTCCACTATTTTCAAGATTTTTGCTATCTTCTCTGAACTCTTACTGACTTCTAACTGTGTCATTCATCTCTTTAAAAACTGTAGGTCACTTTTATCTTTTGTCTTGCTGGGTACAGTATTACTAGTATAAAGTATTGGTTATCACACGTGGGTTACACATTTCTGGTGTCAGGCTAACTTCCTTCCTAAATGGTTCCCTGTACCACCCCAGAAACATGATCTTAGAGCATGCAAGCCCATTTTAGTAGTGGTCTTCAACATGGTTAGGAAGGTAATTCTCTCTCTCTCTCTCTCTCACACACACACACACACACACACACTCACAGACACACACACACTCACAATCCCAGTGTTTAATTTAGGTTATCCATGAGGGGCAGTTAACTGAACATTAATACAATACTAGGAGCTAATGTTAAACTGAATGTATAACTGGAATCAAGTGATATTTGAATGAGACAGAATCATTTTATAAGTTATATTATGTTCATAGAAGTCACAGTATGAGCTCATATTGGAAATAAGGAGAGATTTAGCATCATGAAGTGAAAGAAAAGTTTAGAAATCCTGCATATATTTATATATGCTTATATATACAAAAGAAAAAGGATGAAAAGACACCCACAAAACTGTTAATAGAGCAGGCATCGCAGAGAAGGTTTGAGGAGTTGGGAGAGTAGCGATTTTGCCCTGCACCATGGCAGATACATATTCGAAGTTTACCTAGAAACACAGATCATTTAATGGGAAAATGTAAAAAAACGTTAAGAGCATTTAAAAAAATTGACCTCAGAATTGTCTCAGTACTGAAATCATTACTGGATGTTTTGTTTCATTTTACTACTCTTGATATTATAAATGGGTATAAACATGTTTTAAAGCAGTGAGACATTATAATTACTAAAAAATTGTTTACAACCATTGACTCATTAGGAAGAAATTATCTAACTTAGAAAGGGAGCTGTATTACCTGAAGTTGCTCGTTGCAGGTATGGCTACAATGGGAGAGTAACAATGGGAAACCCCCTCTGGGGCTGACAGCAGAATAATGGAAGGTATGATTGCCCCAAATGAGAGTGATTCCACCTTAAGCCTGTCCTGTGAGGTGGCAGGGTTGGACAGTCCAGCGAATGAATAGCTTATTTAGTTTGTGGAATATTATGAAATTCTTAATGACATTATAACCACAAATATGTGGGCATATTGAAACGTCTGTGATAAGTAAAAATGCATACTAGAAAACTATAAGGCAGCGAGCCATGACTGCAGTTACATGATTAATGTATAGTCTGATACAAAAAGATGAAGGAAATATGCAAAAATGCATATTCTAGATTGGAGGTATTTTTGCTGTAATTTTAATTGATAAGTTTTTCTATATATGTCTTTATATGTATACAACACATATATATTTAGTAAAATTGGATTGGCATTAAGTTTATAATGGTGGTTTATAAAAGATAGCATTCTCAGGTCTGTTTTTTTTTTTAAATTGGAACTAGCAGGCAAGTAATAATTTTCTTTTTCTATGCACATATGAGGAGTGACAGATACTTGGTTATGACCGTCACTTTCAGGATTTCCTTCTTGCAGCTAAGTTGGGAGGAAGTACCTCGAATCAAAAAGTGGAAAGAGAAGGGGACCCAAGGCAGGCCTTTGTGGTTGTGTTTATGTGTTCTGGTGGGTTAAAGCAGTGACTCAGCCCGGATTATTGCTTTCCTCAGAACAGTGGATTATTTCTATCCTCAGAGCAGTGTGTAAACATTTTTTGGGGGGGAAAAAGCTAAAATGTTTAGACAGCTGCTTCCTTTATTTTTTTAAATATACAAATAATATTTTTACTACCTCACAGACATCATCATGCCTTTGTAACCAACATACTTTAGACTTCTGTAAACCCCTTAACTTTATTTCTGGTTTTGTTAGCGGTATTTTGATACTAATTCCTTTCTTCTTTTTTCTAAAAAAATTGTGGTCATCTATGAGTTTGTTAGACTTTAGGGTGACTGAAAATTGAGATAAGATTAATAATAAGAGTAATTAATTTTATTTTTAGTATTCCATATTGCAGCCTTACAGTTTTTTTTGGGGGGAGTAGATAGCCTTTTTTTTTTTTTTATCTCAGTAGAATAAATGGCTTTTATGTATGAACTAAGACATGTAAAAACCTAGATGATTAATGTCTTTTACCTGTGACTCTGTAACACCAAATAATCTGCTTGTGGTTTTTCAGCCTAACATGTGGCCATTTTAGTGACTTCTTACTTTAACTGATGAACATGGTAGGAGAGGTTAATTCTTTAGCTCCTTCAGACAGAGCCTGAAGTTTCTATCACCTCTTTTGTGTTGCTGGCCGTGTGAACTGTTGGCTGCACAGTGTGCTTTGCTTTCCCTGGATTCTTGAGACTCCTATTTTTATAACAGATTCTACTTTGGTTGCTGGCATGACTTCATCCTGGCAGGGCAAAGGGCTTTCTTGAAGGTGACCATCTCCTTAACCTGTTTGATTTCAACAGTCCCAGCAAGGAGGGGAAAAGGTACAAGGCAGCCTTGGCTGTGCTGTTGAAAACTGTTATCATTTGCATTTTTTGAGATTGCGTGGAACTTGTCACCAACCATTGATGAGCAAAATTAGTTTAACGTTTGTCTTTGGATAGGTTTGCTGTAAAATACATTTAGCCGTTTCCCCCACATCAATTTATACAGGGGGAGGAGAAATTAATAGACAATGAGCTACTATTATGTTTCCTTTTTGATACCACATGATCCACGTATTTTAGAAGGCAAAAAAAAATCCACATGTGCTAATTGAAGTGGTGAACACTTTCCTTGCTGTGGATGCAGAGTGATGGTGGGTCCTTTAAGCAGAAGACTGTGTGTGTGCTTGAGTAGGCAGGAGCCCGCGGCGTCTGAGCTTCATACTCTGACCCTGTAAGCTGGACTGCATATCTGACGAAAAGTGCTTTGCCACTGTTTTGATTAGAACCTTGTGTTTCCATGCTGAATATTTTCAAAACACGATCTCTGTCATGAAGAGGTCAGCATCAGTTCTTCCTAAAAACTCTAAACTCTGTTTCTTTTGGTGGTACAGTACTAGATGTATACATTAACGGGAGTATAGAAAAATGAATGTCACTTTTCAGTTGTGTTTCGATGTTTGAATATGTATATTTAAATATGTGTAAAGTAATCAAAGATGTGAAGCTGATGGCCATTCCAAAAGTTTTAAACTTTGCTAAAACAAGATAAATTAGCAAAGGTATTTCTGTTAGTAGTTATTTTTTCCCTGCTGTTGCTGGGTTTGAGAAATGAAATACAGATTTGAGAATGACCTTTTAATTTAATCTTTAAATATTAAATGTAATTTAGTAAACACAGCCTTAAAGTCCTTCTTGCCCCTTATTTTAAGAGAAAAGGTATATCAGTATTATACACACATACATTTTCCCCTGGGTACAGCCTCAAACCTGTGGGAGAAAAATATGTTTTCCACTCGGAAAAAGAAATTGCCAACGACTTTTAAAAGCCTAAAGGTTCAAGTCCCAGCTGTTGAAAACTGATCCTGGACTGCTGCAGCTAATGCGCTCTCCTTCGAGAGGGCGAACCCTGTCACAGGTGACAGCTGACCCACTTACACAGACCTTGTTGAAGTGCCAGGTTCCTTTTGTAGGTCTCCAGATTCTTCTGGCCTGTTACAACCAACTGGGGCTGCTGACGCTGAATCTCTTACACTTAAGTTTTTATGGCTTTCGTGTAACTAATCAATATTGGAGTAATGTTTAACGTGAGCTGATGACACATTTCTGACACGTAGAGAGTAGCCTGTAATAGTATTTACAGTTCCATTTCTAAGTGAAGGTAAGGTCTACAGATGCTAAGAGTTTGATTAGGGAGCTTGTTCAACTGTGTAAAGAAGTTTTTGTTTTTTAATCAGTGGTTCAACTTTTATTAAAATAGCTCCATGATTTCCATTCATAAGAAACCAAGATTTTTCTAAATAGTTCCAGGTGCAAACTTTATGATCTAACTAATTTGTGGTCCCCCTCCATGGTGTGTGCAGGTGTTTCAGAGGAGCCCCGTGTCTGAGGGAGAGCTGTGCCAAGATTGTGGCTGGCATTTGTGTTCATTTACTTTCAGATGTACTTACTGGCTTTACCACATTTTCTCCAAAGAACGTTAAGTTTTTGCTGTAGAGTTTCAATGCTGGAATTTAGGCTGTTTTTTTAAATTGATTTTTAGACAGAGGAAGGGGGAGAGAGAAAGAGAAATATGAATTTTGTTGTTCCACTTACTGATGCATTCATTGGTTGATGTAACCCACAACCTTGGTGTATTGATTGAGCTGTCATACCAACCAACTGACCTAACCCATCGGGGCTTGTTTTTTTGGGGGAGTGCAAATTATCTGAGGAAACCTTTGATGAAAGAAGGCAAGGTGTTGGGCTGTGCCCCTGGACTGCTTTTCCATTGTTCACACTGCCATTGATTCCTGGCACGATTCAGCACAGAGCCTTGGAGTGCAGGACCTCCCCTTGTTGACTTTGTGGGTCATGCTTTATGAGCTTGGGAGAAGTGTTTCCTTGAGATAGGAAGGGCCAACACCCGTATGTGTTAGAAACTATGTGAAATATGTGTGTGTATGTGTGTGTGTGTGTGTGTGTGTGTGTTATGTGTGGTGTTTGAAAGGGAAGGGAAAAGAAAATAGTCTCGGTTAATTTTTTGAAATGCGTGTCATTGTTTCAGACGATTTGGAACACTGGTTTATGTGATGTGATAGGAGCAGAGGGAAATCTTTGCTTGTTTACTCTTAAGGAGAAAAAGCCACAGAAAAATATGGGTCTGCAGTGGTATATATGCATAGGTCATAACTATTTTACTCCATTTCTTTATAGACTAGTCATAGTAGATGCAAATCAGTATTGGGAGGTCACAAACTCAAACACTGGACAGCACTTGACCTCAGGAAGGCAATTAAGTATAAGCATTGTTTAGAAATAATTCTTTAAGTCAGAATTAACATTGCACAAATATTGAATTCTGTATTTACCTGAAAGCAATGTGTAAATTCTCTGTTGGATAGGCAATTACAGATTTCAGTGTAGTTAGATGGGAGACATTGAGTATGGTGGAGCTTCAGAATCCTTGTCTGCAGTTAGTATTTAGATTGTGTTTTAGACATCTTTTTTCGGGGTGGGGGGGGCGGGGTAGAGAGAACATGCTTTTTATGAAGATGCCCTGAGAACTTGCTTTAACAAGTTTAGATCTATGGATGCATAGGTATGATATTTTTATCCACATGTTTTCAATTATGTTTGGTTACTGTTTGTTTAAAAGCTCCTGGATAAAAACATCTTCAGCTATCCAGATTTCAATCTGTACAGATGACTAATCATGCAGCAGATTTGAACATAAAGGTTCTAGTGAAAAATAAAAATTACAATAAAGAATGTATTTGCTCCCTAGTTTGAAAGTACAGAATGTTTTCTGTGCCTTTTAGATATGGGGAGCTATGACACTGAAAACAATGGTAACCATGGAGAATGTACCTTACAAAGTAAATAGAAAAAAAAGGTAGGGGTGGGGAGTGGGAAGGAGTTGGTGTAATAACAGCTTGGTGAGTAAATAAATATTTAAACTTCATGCTTGGTTACTTGTGTAATCATGAGATTTGCAGAGTTATGGTGTGTATTACAGTTTAGTTGGTATCATATTTATCTTGTTTTAAATAACCTATTACACCAACTTTAAGTGTTGTTCAGAAGCAAAAGCAAGTTACACTTTCTGGGTCTTAATTACTTCATGTGTAAAAAACAGGAAATCGAATTAGATATGTGGTAAGGTTTTTCCAAGTTCTTAAATTCCGTGATTCTGTGACCCAGGAGGAGTCTAGGTGTGATGTGTAGTAAACTTAAGTTTTGAAGTGACATTAACTCTAAGGCTTAGGACCATGAAGAGTACCCAGAGATCATTTATGGGAGACCCTTATAGGTGCAAGTATAAAACAAATAAAAAGCAAACGTATACCCATAAAACAAAGCAAGTCCTGATCCTAGCAGCTTAAGAAAAGTGGAAGTTCATTAGCGGGTCCAAGGCAGCATTATTCACTAGGACTCTCTCTGATGGTGCAAATGTTCTCTAAATCTGGGCTGTCCAGTATGGTAGCCAATAGCCATATGTGATTATTGGGTGCTTGATGTGTGGTGAGTTCAACTAAGGAATTGATTTTTTGATTTGTTTAGTTTTAGTTAGTTTAAACTTCAAAATGTAAGTATTTAAAGGAATTGTGGGAATTACAGCCCTCAGTCCTAAGCAGGGTAGGTCGGAGCCATGGTGGCCCCCGGATCCAAGGGTTGCGCCCGGGTCTTTAGAAACAGGAGTGGTGGCCTCTTTAGGGCTGCTGTTACCACGACTCGGACGCTAATGGTGCCCACCCTGTGTTTATTAGATCAAAATGACAGCTTCCCAAGAGAGACAGTCTGGTTGCCTTAGCTTGCTTGGGTCTGGTGTCTGCTCCCAAATCAGGGAGCTGTCGGTTGGGTCGAAGAATTACAGTGTACGTGTAGGAGTGCTGAGGATAGTTCTCTGGGGAGAAGGAAGTATGAGCCAGGTAGAAATCCTCAAAATTGTCTACCGCATTACTTAAAATACTTTCTCTCTTCAATCATTGACTTTCTAAGTTTAAAATACTCTTAATTTTGTTAATTCACTCATATGAGCCTATTTACCTTTTTGGTATAAATTAACGTAGTTATTCCATATGCTGATAAAACCTACTAACTCCGTATGGAAGGAAATCCTAGAACGTTACAGTTAAAGGCAACGGCAGGAGTGTTAGCCAGCACTCCCTTTTTACAGACGTGGAAACTGAAGCACAAAGTAGCTGCCATATTGGGGGTCCCAGTGCTTGCTGTCATCTGAACCTATGGTATTGACCTGTTAAATGTCAAATTAAAAACCGTACTTTAGAATTTCAGATCTTTCCTGAAAATTATTATTTTTTTTGTAAATGATAATGGTAAAAATTTGTGAGAAACCTGAGTAGTGCAAGTTTTGATTTTTAATAAGCTTTTTGTTTTGCTTTTTTGATTTTTTAATGCAACATGAAGTTTTGATTGAGAATGTAATATTTGTGTCATGTGAACTTCTAAAATCACCTCTTCTTAATACATTTCAATTGAATAATTCTTGACCCAGTTAGGTCAAAAACAAGTAGAAAGGAGAGGCACCCACACAGGATGACTGTTGCTTTTATGAAAGTTAGGGTTGAAATAGCTGTTTAAATCCCATGATAAATGTGTTCAGGGCTTCTCTGGGAACAGGTTGTCCTCTGGGTAGATCAGCCATGTTTCTGTAGTTGGGGGTGGGAGCCGTGCTTTGCTCCCTGCATCTCAGGAAGCTCAGGAACGGAAGCTTGCTAAGGTACTAAGCTCCAACATCCATTCTGTGCAATTATCCTAATAGCAGGATATGGACATCTATTGACAGTGGAATCATTTGGGGTTCAAATTAACAAATAAATCGGAGGAGGAGTGAGGTTTCGCAGAGAAGAATCTAGAGCAAGTGTGATCAGACACTGGCTCCACATGGGAGGGCAGCACTGGAAGCCCAGAGGTCAGTCAGACTGAGAGAATGTGCTGCACACTTTGCCTTTTAAAATAGAGAGTGGGGAGTCAGGGGCCTGATTTTCCCCGTGTGGATACCAGCTTGAAGCAATCATCTGGGAAGGGCTCTGGACACATACCTCTTAGACTGAACTCTGCAACTGAGTTTGGGTGAGGTCTGTCCATGACATTCCTCCCATCTTAATCTTCACTCTTCTGGTTTTCACAGAGCGGAGAGAAAGAAAAACTGCTCTCACCATCTGGCTGGGGCTTTGCCAGCAGATGGGTGTGGAGTTAGGGTCAGGGTTAGTGGTCAGACTTTCAGAAACACCCGCCTTCTAAGTAGGTTTTAGCAGTTAAGCCAGAGAAAATCATTTTTTGGTAGTGGGATTATCTCTGCTCATACAGAATAACTGCTGATCACTTTTAAGCTTGTAGTAGATGAGAAGACAAAAATACATTCTTGTTGTCTGGACTAAACTCTTCCCAGGAAATGACATGGGTTCGAGGGCTATCAGAATTAGATATTAATTTTTGTAGGTATGAAAAAATCTCACATAGATGTATTTACAGGCTAAGATCTAATCAAATGCACATTTTTCTCTTCTTGCTTCCCTTAACCTGCTCTGTCATTTGTTACATGGCAAACTAGTGCAGGAAGGGAAACTCTTCATAACTGGCAAACCTGCATCTGTTACATTAAGTGGAACATTTTCACTGAGAAGATTATTATTTTATTATATAAAATAAAATGAGGTTATGGAAGTTCTTCCAACACAGAAAACATGCTCCCAGTGCAAGGCCTTTGAACTTGCTCTTCCCCTGTCTGCCACACTTTTCTCCCAGACACACACCTGGTTTGTGTCCCCACCTCCTTAAGTCTTTGCTCAAATATCACCACTTTCAACCCAACTACTTTCTCTTCTTAATCTTCTCTTTGTTGCTTATGTGACTTACTGTGTATTTGTCTGTTTACTGTGTTTCATTTCAAGAATAAGGGCAGCTATATTTGTCTGTTTTATTCCCAGGTCCCATAACAGTGCTTAATCTATAGTAGGTGCTCAATTAATATTCATGTTGTGAACAACTACATGAACTCTATTACCGTGATGATGCTATAGTTTAATTCAGTTCTGGGAATGGAAAATCTGAAAGAGCTGAAATTAGTTTCACCTCTGAAACTTAACTTTAGATAACATACGTGTTTGGGAGAGACAGCAGCCTCTTATTCTTAAAGGAAAATTTCCATTGTGTCTTTTTCTTCTGCAGCTGTCTCTGAGCAAATTGCTCATCCAAGCTTCTTCTTGGAATGAATTTCTCCTCCTCTGAACTTCACTTGGCTCTCTCCTCCTCCAGCTTGGCTTCTGTTCATCCAGCTTAGTTCTGCTTCCTGACCTCACAGAGCTCGCCCTTTTTATAGTAAAAAGCCTGTGGTGATGTCATTGGCCCAGCTGGTTTCAATCAAGTTTCAAACGGAGCACAGTTGAAGCTGGTTTATGACTCTGCAAGTTATCTTTTGCTGGGCCAGACTAATTCAGACACAAAACAAGCTATATGCTAACTCTTTAGCAATCATCACACCCAAGTCACAGGAATGCGTTTTCTCACTCCTTACTAAATGAGGATTCTCCGTAGTTCATACAAAGGCAACATTGGCATCTGATGGTCTTCAGTGCACTGGCCCTCCCTCTGCCTGCCCCTCCAGGCCCTCCTAACATACTGGTGCCCCTACTTTATTCTGCTCTCTAAATGTCATTCCTCATACCCTTAATCAGACTACCCCAAACTCACTTCCCACTTCCTTCTTACTCATCCCTCCCTCCCTCTACTCCTGGAGCACATTTTTTTTTTTCTTTTTGGTCTTGCCATCTATAAAAGGAAATTGAATTGTGTGTTTAGTAGCCAGGCTTTCTTTGTTTTTAATTGACTTGAATTCTAGGTGCAATCATTACTATTAATCTTGGATTCCATACAACAATTTTGTTTTGAATTTAGAACATTGAACGCATTTTTTTAGTGAGAAGGTGCTTGGCTTGAGATTATTTTATTTAAGAAGATTGTTCAGCTCCTAAGTCTGATGCAAGACATTTTAATTGCATTTTTTTGTTTGAAAAAATGCTCTATTGGGAAACCACTCATTTTTCATAAAACAAACCTCTCATATTTAGAAACAGTCCTGCATAGAATATAGTATGCTATGAAAAATAATGGATGTAGAATTTTTATAGTCAGAGCTCTGGAAGTTTTGGTAGCCAGTAGCATGAAAGGTCTAGGTGTTCACAGGGGTGGTTGTTTAAAGAGAAAGTAGGAGATATGTAATGTGAATGGGTAGAGGGAGGGGGTGCTTATGACCGTGGTGACTGCATAATTTATCATCTGTATCAGGATGCTTTGAAGATTAAAGTGCTGCAGGCAAAAACTAGCACTGCTTTACGCAAATCCTGCTTACGACATTGGTAACGCAAGTCAGAAATGTATGTAGGCCTGATTGGCTTTCAGGTTCTCAGGACTTGATGAAGCTGCTATCCCACTTCCATTGTGTCCGTGATCTGTTGTTTTACATGTATATACACACACATACATGTGTGTGTGAGAGTGAGCAAGAGACTCAGAAAGCACACAGTTCAAGGGCCCTGAGGTCAGTGCAGAAAGGTCCTTTTCTGAGCAGGCATTATTTCTAAACTACAGCAGATGGGAGCGTGGTGAAGGGAGTTCTGTGAAGGACATGAGGTTTCTCATTGGACAGCTAATGGAACTAATTCTGAGCACTAGCAAGAGGCAAAATTTGGAGTCATGAGGTAATAGCAGAGGGGTGATGAATGAGAGAGATTATAAAGAAAATAATTTGAAAAATATATAAAGATGCTTACCTCATTACAAGCTTTTAGTGCTTTTTATTTTTTTCACATTTTTATTGTTGTTCAAGTACAGGTGTGTCTATTTCTCCCCCACCACTAGCTTTTTAAAATTGTATAAGATAAAATAAATACAGTTTTAAATTTATTTCAAAACGTTGAATTTTAATGTCATAGATAAAGAAACTGTTCTTAATTTTGCAGTAATGGTTTTTACTTAATTCATTTTTTGTTTGCTGCCATGTAAGAATTAAAAAGTGAACCTCTCTCCATATTTAAAAATACATTTTTGTGTATTGGCAGGTTCAGATTGTGACTTGGTAAGAATATCTGTTTGATTTAGGCTTTAAGAGAAATCAGGATGGTTCCTAGAAAGATTGGGAAGAGGAATTTACAGGACTGTAATATAGTTACATCTTAGTGTTATGACTGATTGCTTCTGTTTTCATGGACATTTCTTTTAAGGAGAACATTGTATGTCATTGACATAGACAGAATTTTGAACACTCAAATCATTGTGTAGTAGGAATTGGAAACCTGCTTGTAGCTAACTAGTGACTTGCCCATAAATAGATACTTAATAAATATTGTTGACTGAATTTGCTTTAGAGTTGTCATTGGAAAAAGATGAAGCCAGTGCACATTTATGAATAATCCATTTAAGTTTTGGTGTGCTTTACTTTTAAGGCTGTGTACATCTCCTCTATAGGGGTGGTGGCTGATTTTTTGGTCTAACAGAAGTGTGCATGTGTGAAATGAATCTGCTCCCGACTTTATCCTAGATAACAGATGTACTACTGAGGAGACAAGAACAACTAGAAACTCATGCATATTTAGTTACCTAAATATTCATAACTAAATGCAAGGGAAAGAGGGAGGCCTATTAAATTAGATAATTTTTAAAAATTAGGTGTGTGTTAGTTTTGTTATTTAAAAAACTCTCTGCTTTTTGGTATTTACCAAAATGAGTTGGAAACTTATGTCCCTGTGAAACCTGGCATCTGAATATTTATAGCAGCTTTATTCATAGTTGCCAAAACATGGAAGCCAACAAGATGTCCTTCCGTGAGTGAATGGACAAAGTGGTACATCCAGATAATGGAATAGTATTCAAAGAGTTAAAAAGAGAGGAGCTATCAAGCTACGAGAGAAGTGGAGAAAGCTTAAATGCTTATTGATAAGTGAAATAAATCAATCTGAAAAGGTTACATGTTGTATGATTCCAACTATATGACTGTGGGAAAGATGAAACCAGAGTGCTAATAAAAACACCAGTGATTCCCAAGGGTTCGGGAGAGTGTGGGAGGGCAGGCGGGAAGGACAGGTAAAGCAGAGAATTTTTCCATCGTGAAACTATTCTGTATGATATAGTGGTGGATACATGACATGCATTTGTCAAAACCCACAAAACGATTCAATATAAAGAGTGAACCCTGAACTATGGACTTCAGGTAATTATAATGTGTCAGTACTGCCTCAGTTGTAACAAATATAACACACAGATGCAAAATGGTGATAGGGATGAACTGGAGGAGGCCTGTATATGGGTCTCTACTTTCCATTCATTCACTGTTTCTGTAAATCTAAAATTCCTCTAAAAATAAAATCTATTAATATGTTTTAAAAAGGGCAAGTCCCATTTCCTGGTGTGTAGTGGATCTCTGATTAATACTTGGTACATGAATGCAAGATGAAGTACATGAAGAAATGGACTCACGCTTGATAAATGTGAGTGCCCTGTAAACACTAAACTACTTCACAAATGTGGAGAAAAAAACTAATAAAGAAAAATGAGAAAATGTAATTGTGAAACGTTCAGTGAAAAAGATTGAAATGGCGTAAGAGGAATTTAAATTTGAATTAAATACTGAAACTATTTTAAACAGGTCAGTCTTCAAAAAATAGCATCCTTTCCTTTAAACAAAGGTTGATACATGTGCTTCCAGGTTATATGAATTAGAGAAACCCTCATGAATCAAATTACTGCATATGTATTTGGTTGTGTTCTGGAGGGCTCAAGTTACAAGTTTCAGAGGGGACCGTTCTCTGAAGGTACTTTTTTCTCCATTGTTTTATGTAGTCAGGTTTCCATACCATTGATGCAAAACCTTGATAAGATGTAAATGTAACCTCCTTACATAAAAAGTTCCCAGCAAAGAAGACTGAAAGGCAATTAAAGGAAACAGAAGGTGGGCTATCAGTTACATAATATTGGATATCTTCAGGTCTTTGATCTAAAGAAAACTTATTTTTTTTTTAAGTTCTGAGTAAATTTTTGAATGTCCTTGGTTTCTTAGTTTTACCTTTAGTAATATTAAGTGCCAATATGTTGGAGGTATATTGCTATTTTTCTCAAGCTAAGCCTCAAGAAGCTAAGCTTCTTGTTATATTTGGAAATAGCTTTGTAATTATTTCTCCTTGGTAGAAGTATATTTTTCCCAGCCTTCTATCTTCTTTGCAGTGGTCTTGAAGGTGGCTGGTTAAAGGTTTTAACATGTTGCGAACCATATTCCTGCAGGATTTGACATGAAGGCAGGTATACCTTCCTGTAGTCTGTTAGAGAGAAAAACAAGACTCTGCAGGGGCAGAGGGAAGATGCTTACCTGAGACCTGAGGGTTAGGAAAGATGTCCTACCAGAAGTGACAGCTGAATGGGACCTGAGGGACAGATGGCAGTAGCCAAATGAGGAGGTACTCAGAGAAAAGAGACTTGAAGTTAGAGGGGCAGTCTGTGGAGAGGCTTGGGGTCAAGGCTGAGGAGTGTGATGTTCTCTGTGGCTGGGATGTCTGCCGTTAGCTGAGAGGGCTGTGAGGAAATAATGAGGCTAATGAGGAAACAGGGTCAGATGAAACGCCTGCAAGCCATGTTAAGTAATTAACTTTTGGAGCTCAACTATTAGAAACTATTTAGTTTTATTTTTAAACCTTTGAGCATCTTTTGATTAAGAAAAATTAGATATTAGTGATTGATTTTAAAGGCCTTAAATGCTCACACATCTTATCTGATGTAAATTGTGTTATTGCTCAAAATGGCTTGGAGTATAATAAATCACCTGTTAGATTTGTAATTGAAATGAAACTTCAATTTAGCTTGATGAGAGTGCTTTATGAAGTGAAACATTAAACGAATTATATAGACTAGATTTGTGGGAAGGATGGCTTTCTTTAAAGGCAGAAAATCCTCTACAAATTTTACTAATGTAGAAAGTGAATTAAATATTATTTTTATATAATTCATGACTTGCATACCATAATATACATGAAGGGTTAAAGAAAAAAATGAAGGCATTTGTGAACAGTGCAAGAATCTCATTCCTAGAGAAGGAATTGGGAAATCAGCAAGGAATGGTGGTTTTAGTATTCATGCAGAATAAATTATGCCCTAAATTACTAAATAATTCAGCAGATATTCCCTCTGATTAGTTGAAATCAAATGATTGAAGATTTAGATGTTGTAGCAAAATAATAGCTGAGATTTCTTTCAGTAATAATTGAGTAAAGACTGTAAAGCTGAATGTGGGAGGTGGGTAGGATGGGGGAGAGTAATGGGGGAAAAGGGGGACAACTGTAATTGAACAGCAATAAAAAATATTAAAACCTTTCCAAAAAAAAGACTATAAAACAGACTGAAACTTAAGTATGTTTTCTCATCTATAATGTTCTCCTTTTATCTACTCTGTTATTTAAAGTTATTTTGTACTTTTTTATATAAACCTTTTTTCAGGTGTCTACTCAAATTTTACTCATAAATTTTTTTTATTTATGTAAATTAAAAATTCAAGGTATAATAGTTGCCTTTCTAGGGTTTTTTTTTTTTTTTTTGCTCAGGATGCCCTCCCTCCTGCCCTGCAGGGTTGACAGCTGGTCATTCCTGTAGCGGTGGTATCATCCTTAGCCATTCGTTTGAAAGACTTCTTTCATTCCACTCCTTTATTCATTCTGACTCTAGAGGTTTGTTATATATTGAAGCTTATTTTTTAAAAGACAGGAAATAAAACTGCTTACATTTGGGATTCAGATTCATAAATGTGAATTATATTAAAAGTACTTGCAATTATTATTTTTCTCTATTAAAAATAGAATCTTAGAATGAAGAAATTGTATTAATTAATTCCTCAAACTCAGAGTAGTAAAAACCTTTAATGCAAGTGTTTGGAAGTCACAAAAATAATCTTCATTTAGAAAGTAACACATACCAGTTTGTACTTTCAAAATAACAATATATTCTATGCTTAACTCTACTAAGTCGTCAATTGAAGGATCAAACTTTACAAAATCTATTTGAACTAAAGATGACCTTAGGGTCTGATACTACTTCATATGATTGGTAATCAACCTGGAAAATGATTTTAAGCCATGTTAGTTTTTCTCCTGCTCCCTTCTGACTGCTGTTGTTAGCTCTCCATTCTTACCTTTGAAGAGTTTATCCATTGTCCGTTCTTTCAACTAACTTCCTTGCCCTAGAGGAACAATCAGAAGTTTATGGGTTACAAATTGTTTTCCTATAAATAGAGTTCATATTGTACTGTCAATAGAGTTTGCCACTAAGCAGCTTTGATACAATCTACCCCTGGAGAATGTTTTTGTTTAATAAACACTTACCTAGTCCTTACTCTGGCAGGTACTGTTTCAAGTATTTTACAAATATCAACTCATTTAGTCTTAAGGTGGATGGTGTTATCATCCACAGTGTGCAGGTGAGGAAGTAGCTGGGGACTGGGATTGGAACCCAGGTTGTCAGACTTTGTGCTTTTGCCTTGCTGAGGGTAAAGGGTCAGTGCTGAAGACAGGTTTGCCAGTGATTCCTAATGTGCAAAACATTTTTCCTGGATAAGCCAGTATTGAACAGATAAATGAAACTTGATATGGTTGCCTGATTTACTGATATGTTATTTGATACTTTTGTATGTTATAGGATGAGGCAGGCCATCTCTGGATGATACCTGGCCTTTGATATCTAACAGAACTGGGTGTACATCTTGCATTCTACTTAGTTATAATCTTATAATTATTTACAATTCTTGATAAGTGTCTTCAAATGTAAAATGAGACTAATAATATTTCCTAAGGTAGTTACGGTACCAAATGAGGTACTGAGTGTAACAGGCAAGGTACATTGTAGGCATTCACTAAATGGTTGTAGTATCGTTAAGTGCCATGGAACAGTACAACTAGAAGCCCTATAGTGGAGGAGAAATCTAAAAGTAGTGTTTCCATATTATCAAGTAAGAACAGTGAGTGAAGTGACTACACATGTGTGAAGATACCCAACCTAACTTGCAAGCGTGGGTTGTGGGGTGTCAGGGAATTATTTTTGAAGCAAATTAGGCCCAACTACTAATAAGGAAAATGACATTATTACTGACTATTAGTGAGTTAATAATCATCCTGACATTACATAATTAATTAATCTCTAATAATTATCTAATTAATAATTAAGATAATAGCTGTATGCTTTATTTTAAATTTTGTTTTTAAAATGTGAATTGTACCAATGAGCAACATAGACATTAGACTTTATTAATATGATTTTGTTATTTGTGTTTAGTGTGTGTGTGTTTAATATTCCCACCACATTTCTGGATACATCTTTTACCCTTGTTCGTGTCTTAGCTGTCTTGGGCCACCCCATGGGGAGAAAGCTTTTCCTCTTAGTGGGCAGCAGAAAGCTGTCCATTTCCAGTGGTGCTGACTCATGCAGCAACCGGAAGACAATGGTGCCTGAAGATGAGGGGCGGGGAGATAAGGTCCCCTTCTCCGCAAACGGGGACAAATTCAAGCCAGAATTACAAAGCAGTATATGTGATAGCTAACTAAGGCACTGGTCAGAAGTGTTGGTCTGTGTTTGTGGCAATTTTATTTGTGTTTCATTCTTGCTCCACTGACTTACCCGAGAAAAACAATTGCTAATGCTTACTGTCTTTTAAATTTATGGTCCCTTTCTCCAAATAGAAGGTGAAAGGGGGGGATATCATATTTATACATAAATATTAACATCCACTGCTAACTGGTGGTGTGCATGTGGGAAAATAGGTAAGTAGCACTCACCGATTGTGCTTGGCACCATGAAGTTCTTATTGGTGAGAGAGAGAATTGTTGAATGTCTAGCTAAATACAAAAATCTTAGTATTTGTCAGGAATTTATTGTTGAGTAAAAGCTGCTTTAAAATTTTTTTTAAATAGTATTTTAATTAAATTTACTGGGGTAACATTGGTTAATAACATATAAGTTTCATGAATACAACTTTATAATACAATACCTGTATGCTCTAGTATTTGCTCACCACCCGAAGTCTAGTCTCCTTTGATGAAAGGAGACCATATATACCATGAAAGATATACCATATATCTGACCTCCTTTACCCTCTTATCCTTCCCCTTCCTCCCTCCCTCCCCTCTGGTAACCACCACACTGTTGCCTGTGTGTATTTGTTTTGTTTGTTGCTTCCTGTTTTATGTTCCGCATGTGAGTGAAATCATATGGCTCTTGCCCTTTTCCATCTGACTTATTTCACTTAGAATGATACTCTCAAGATCCATTCATGTCATTGCAAATGGTAATATTTCATCCTTTTAAAAGTCATCAGTCAAAAGGAGACTTATGTTGTTTCCGTATCTTGAAATGCTGCTTTTAAATTACTGAGGGTAGGAAACATATAGAGTCCCATGAAGAGACATCTAGGAAACTTGAAAAGAAGGGTAGGGAGTAATGATAATTTGAAGAAAAGGGTCTGTGTATGTCCATTCTCCAAGGGACCTTGAGGAGCACATACATATGAAGTGGAGGATAGATTTGTCAGTGGCCAAAACCAGCTGCCATCTCCAACCCTGATGGAATCTCCCTTATCTGCATACCTTTCAGGTACAGAATTTCTTCTTTTTGTTTGTTTGATTTTTATAATATAATGCATGTTAGCCAAAAAATATATATGTATTTTTGGAGAAAACTGCCTCGATATAGGTAAAACGAGTTTTAATAGGAAATTTGATAGGCCCACAGGTCTTGATGGTTTGAGAAGCTAGGAACTTGGCAGAGCATGTAATACAGGGGTCTAACAAAAACGTATTAAAATTTTCACTTGTTTATGGAACTATTCATTCAAGTTCATAGAATAACATTGTATAATATTTAATCTAGAGTATAAACTTATAAAGAGGATTTTTAGGCCATGATTTATTTGAATTTAAATGATGTTAATTAAAAATGGATCTTAACCAATTGTTAAAGTTTGTATAGGGAATCAGGTACGGGACCAGCCAACCTATAAATTAAGAAATAAAAACCAGTCAAGTAAAATAAAAGGAGTATAAAAGAACTTGTCTCAGTCCTTTTTGCCAGTAAGCAGCTGTGCTGTTTCTAGGATACACCTTGATATAACCACTTAAAAAGACCAGGAAGGTGTACTGGCAACAGCTTTAGGTGCCTCATTTCTTGAAGCATAGCGCATCTCAAATAATTGGGTAAGCAATCCTTTTGGGTCTCTAAGAAACTCATAGCCTTGTGCAGTGAGCCTTTCCTTTGTATGTCAGAGTTTGAAGGACATTTACTGTGAACATTCTTATCTAGACCGTTAGTCTTCTAGGCCTTGCAATAGAGCAATAGATTGAGAGACACATTTCTAGCACTAAAAAGGTTTTACTCTTACAATGTGTGCCTGGTTGTGTAGGTGCATAGGCACATTTGCGAATGGCCTCTGTTCTACATGGAACTCATGCATGCTTCTTTTTATGCAATAATTATAGCTACTGGGAAAGTTCCAGATGTTAGATAATAAAAACACTGTAAATACAGCACTTTCTTTTTCATTTTGGACTTTTGAAAGTTGCAGTCCATGCCCAGTGTTCCCTAGAGAACTTGGCTGCAGTGTAGCATACTCTGGAGCACGCAAAGTACATTTTCATTTCTACCTCAAGTGTTATGTACATTTAAGTCCATTTGTGAGAGTTTCTCCTAATATTTAATGAAATCCTCGGCAGCCAACTCTATGCCACAGAGATTACCATGGGAAAAACAAACATTTATGAAATGTTAACATGATCCAGGAAAAACCTATGGCCAGCTTATAGAGGCAGCTAATAGGGCCTCCTTTCTACTGATACTACATTTCTGGAGGACTGCCATATGTGGACTCTTATCTTACAAATACTTGTATGTTATCTTCCTCATGATGTTCATGTTCAAGTGCTTAATTATGACAGCAGTACAGTACACTTTCTGTGTTTCACGGCTGTAAAACAAATTGGATAGTATACCTGTGTTTCCAACAAGTCAATCAATTTCTGTTAATACAAGGAGGTTTTCTGGGTTGTTGGATATAGCAGATATATATATTTATATCTATATTTATGTAGATATAGATATATATACACACACATGTATATGTGTGTATTTTCTCAAAGTTTCCTGATCACATAGAACTTACATTCCTTTTTTAAAATTTGATTTGGTATTAATTCAATGGGTAGTCCATTGAAAAATTATCATTGAACACTTTTTTTTGTATAATGATACTTCTGTGTGTGATAGGAGAAGGCCAAAGTAAAAAAGTAAACAGGATTGTATCCCAACTTTTGTGGATAGGAATAACAATTTAATACTGTTTGAATTCTAGAATATAAGTTAGAAGTAGATTTAAAAAGATGGCTTGGGCCAAAATGTACAGCCCTGAGTAACAAACTGAAAAGATTGCACTTAATTCGCTTGTGAATGTAGAGCTAGTAAAGATTTAGAGCAGCATAGTGCATGGTTGCTGCTGGGCTACTAGAAGATTATTCTACCATCAGGGTATAGGGTAAGTCTAAGTCCTAAGTAAGGAATAGTCAAATTCATGTCTGGAACCTGTCATAGGCAGTGGATTGATGAAGGTGGAGAAACCATTCACAGTATTTTAGATGGAAGGAAAGAGCACCCAAAGCAAGGTACAGGCTTGGAGGGATGTATTTGAGACAGACAGTAGAAATATCAACTAAATATAGGACCTTAGTAACTGAGTGAATGCATATGGTGACAGAATCAAATGGGCTTCAATGATCCAGTTTCTGACTTGCCAAGATATTAGAGTGATGGGTGTGTGGAAAATAGGAATGTGAGGAGTTTGGAGAATAATTTAAACAATATAGAAAGGTAACCGGGGTTGGGGAAGCAAGGTGATGGGTGGGCAGTGAAGAATTAGAGCAGGCTGGGATGGCCTTCATTTTCAAGACATTCAAATGGGAGGGGAAGAACTCACCAAAGTATTGTGTTGAGAGAGAACAGGATCAGGGAAAGGTCTCTCCTTTCTTTCTTTGCCTCTTTTTCTTTCCTTCTTCCTCTTTTCCTCTTTCACTCTTTTCCCCCTCCCTCCCTCTTTCTTTCTTTCCTTTCTTCCTTCCTTTTCCCTTCCCCTCCCCTTTCTTTTTTCTTTTCTGTATAATTGAAAAAAACAATGAAGAGTAGAGTTGGCAAAGAAGCACTTTCAAGAAAATGAGTGGAAGATTCATCCTGCCAAAGAGGAGGGATGCTAAAACTCTGAAAGGAGGGAAGGGAAAGTGAGTCAAGAAAGCAGAGTGATTGTGAGTTGGTGAAGGTGGTGACTGGATTCTCACAGCAGTAGGACTCAATCTTCTTGACAAAGTTTTTGAAGGAAGGCTATAACATCGCTAAAAGGTAACAATAAAAATTAAAAATACTGACTAAATTTGGTGGTAGTAGACAAATAAATTTGGTGACCATCCTCTTACAGTTTTTATAGCAATATTCTTCTGGGATGAACAATTAATGCTTATGAGCTTTGAGCAGATAATGTTTAGTAGGAAGTCCCATGAGGCACTCAGTTAAAAGAATCAAATGCCAAGATCAGGTTCGTGAACATGACGTAGAAGTCAAATCATGATAATGTCCTGTACTTTTTTTCTTGTACCTGCTTAAGGAAGATGCCTTGAATACATGTAATTCTTGGACATTTGGTTCATAAGTATCTTACTTATGGGTGACTAATACAGGGAAAAATGTCAGTTTACAGTTGTGAGTACACAAAACACAGAGTTTATTCTTGTATTATTTATTAATTGTATTATTTTCCACATGGGCACTTGTAAACCTACTTTTGCTACACCCTGTATATTAATCCTAATGTGTCTCGCACATTAATGTAAATGGTATTCTATTAAGATGTTATGGGATTTGAATCTTACTTAGGTTTGTCTAGGTATGGAGGTGAGATAAAGTTAAAGCTGTGTTTTCTTTAGGTTACAGGTGAATGGTTGCAGTGGGACTCCATGTGTTGTTGACCCTCTGGCTTGCAGCTCTCTACAGTGGTACTGGTATACCTAGGGCGCTGTTCTAGAAGATGATGGTTGTAGGCATTTGAGTTGATTCCAGTTTTGTGGCTCCATAGAACTGTGGAGTTTGAGTGAGAACTCAGTCCTGCTAACCATTGTGTACCCCCTGAAGAATGTAACCACGAAATGTGACAGAGTTTGGCCTCCTTTTCTCAGATTTCTTTCACGGATGATTAATTGTATGCAGATTTTTTTTTTTTTTTTGCAGAAAGGGAGTAATGTGTCTTTCCCATTTGCTTTAGTTGAAAACAGACTATTGAGAGTTTATAGAATTTTGTTCTTCTCCATGTTGACTTTATTCTAGGCTGTTTAGTGTAGCTCTTAAAAAGAGGAAATTATTTAAACTGAAAATGTTAAAAACCTTAAAACTTTTCTTGCACGATTCTGTTTTTCCCTACACACTGTCTGCAGTTATGGTAAGTTTTCTCATGCAACCTGTCACTCTTCAGTTTATAGAACTTTAGCTGGTTATCCATCAGCTTTAAATTAAATTAAAGGCATTTAATCTCCCTTTTCTGCCTTATCAGTCTTTGTGCTTTTTGTTGTTGTTGTTTGTTGAAACTCATACTGTACTTGTAAGTAGCTGCAGTTATGTGCTTTGTCAGAACATGCCACGTGCTTTCCCATGTCCCTGTTTCTGTGCCTTTGTTTCATCTTGGTGGTCCACTCCACTCCAGTTCTCAAAGTTGTTTTTTTCTTCAAAACATTCTTCCATGTTCAGGAAATATTTATTGAGTCAATTAATTGTTCAGTAAAAGATGGGGTAAAATTTTAAAAGATCAGTTGGAACCTGATTTTTTTTTTAAAGCTTCTTTTTTAAAGATTTTATTTCTTTATTTTTAGAGAGGGAAGGGAGGGAGAAAGAGAGAGAGAGAAACATCCATGTGCGGTTGCTGGGGGCCGTGGCCTGCAACCCAGGCATGTGCCCTGACTGGGAATCGAACCTGCAATGCTTTGGTTTGAAGCCTGCCCTCAATCCACTGAGCTACACCAGCCAGGGCGGAACCTGATTTTTGACATTATATGGATTTCACTCTTGGGGCTGTATGTAATGCAAAGGCTGTTTTGAGGCAGTTCAGTAGCTCAAGTATGCCACTTAGAAGTAGCCTTGTACATTATTCCTCTGAATAAAATCTTTTGATGGTCTCCCTTTCCATAAAGGACAGAGTCCAAGCTCTCTTCGTTATTGGGTCCCTCTGCTTCTCCACCAGGCCCCTGTTGCTTCTGAGTCTCGGCACAGGGCCGTACAACCACCTGGAACCCACTCCCTCCACTTCAGTACCAGACTCTGTCACCTCCTTTAGAAAACACTCCTCAAATCCCTTGACACCGTCTTCCTTCAGTCTCAGTAGAGTGTGGGCTTCAAGTACTTCCATTATTAAACCCTCTGCTTGTGGCCCTCAAAGAAGACATCACAACACTTTCTGTATGTGATTATTTGATTACTTGACCACCTTTCCTACTAGGTTATAAGTGCCTGGAGTACAGGGGCATTGTAATGCCAAGTATATAATACAAGTTGTAACAATTCTTAGGCTGTGAGTAAAGAAAAAAATCTGTATTCACATTATGGATAATTCATACACTGTGTAATTGACTAAGAAAACATTTTTATTTAATGGAAGTAGAATTTCATTCAACTTTTAAATGACACATTAACTTATCTATATCTAATGTATATATATTCTGTGTGGTACATGAATTATGAACTCAGCTGCAGACTTTTTCTAACAGTCTGCAGCTGAGTTCCATTTGATGGTCCTCTGCCTCAGTATGAGGGCGTGGAAATCCACACATACATATTATTTCATTCCTAAAGTAACCGATGAAGCCCCAGGGCAGAGGCAGATTGGTAAGAAGATATTTGTTTATTGCACTTCCCACTGTAGCTCTATTAGTGGTGCGAAAAAGACAGAGGTGGTAATGTGGTGCATGGGTGTCTCCTGTCCTTACAGCGTTTGGCTTATTTGGTCAGATTTTGTAGTTGAGAGAGGACAACATCAGTAATCAGCAGTTGTTGAGTGGTTACTATCTATTCTCTCCCTTTAGAATTCCTGTTCTCTTACCATTCTTCTGTGAATATGTATTGATGCAAATAACCCCTAATTTAAAACCCTTTTACTAATTGAACTCAGGTTCAGTTGGGAGACTTTCGTGTGGACTGAATTCTTTCATCATGTAGTCTCAGAGTCGTCAGTGTAAAGCCATTGTTTTTATGTTAGTCCCAACCTTGACTTTCAGATTTTATTAGGTAATTTCTAGTTATGGGTTTTTAATTTTGTTTTTATGGTTCTTGTATATTGAGTTGATATCACCATGATTTTAAATGAGGAACCTTAGTCACTCAATTTATAATAGTGAAGCAAATTTTTGTAATATATTAGTAGCTATCACATGGCCTAGGTCACATCTCAATTTAATAACTTAAGTGAAAAAGTGTATGTAATTTATTGTTATATTTCTTTTTTATACTTTCGATGCTACATATAAATCATAGAAGTATAGGGATGTATGGAATTGTTACTATTTTTTAAAATTTATTTTCGGCTTTACATTTTTTGACAGAGTTTAAGGAAATGAATGAAAAGAACTGATAAAAGAAAATGCAGAGTTTTGATGAAAAGTAGAGTAAATGGGAAATGTAAGAAGATGTAAAAACAGTGTGGAATTATAATTGTTACTCTATCTAAGACACTTGATAAAAAAGTAAACCTCTTGAAGAATAAAATTATTCTACTTTCCCATTGTATATATATAGGTAGTTCATACATAGGAAGCAGTAACATGTAAATTTCCCTACCCTCGAATATGCTGTCATAAATACATTTGTAAAAATACAATGTATTTTTTTCTGGATAGACCATGCAAGTTGCATTACTATGGGAGCATTTGTCTATATCACTTTCCTTGATTTATTCACTTGGATTACATAATTAAGTCTTTATCTCATGAGCAAATGACCAACGAAGTTTGTCAGATAGTTCAATTTCATTTTTTTGGAATAGTGTTAAGTGGGTTATGTTTGGTTTGAGACAATGTTTGTGTATCTGTTGATAACCTTATGTGGTTTTTAAAATGGGTTTGTCATTTTACTGTGGAATTTAGCCACTCTTTACCTTTTGTTCTGCTTCTCCCCCAGAATGTCGACAGACAGAAAGCATGAGTGAGCAAAATCGCAGTTTATATTTATTCATGTTTCCAAGTGATTCATGTTCAGTTATCCAATCCATGAATCACCATTCACCAAAAAAAAAAAAAAAAGGTTCAGTCTTCTCTTTGCCTATGTTCTGTATTTGTTAGAATATTCTTAATGGTTTGGGTGCATTTAGTTAGAAAAACTCAAGATGAATTATCTTGAATATCTTAAATAAGGCAGATTCTAATGAGTTATTACATATGGTTGACAAATTGTAGACTACAAGAAAACAATTCAGTGAATGCTTATAGAAAACAGTAATGTACATATTTTTGTTCCTCTCCTAAAGACAAAAAATTGTCTATCTTCTAGTCATCTAGATCAGAGACAAAGGCTGCCTCCTAGCTTACAGAGAATTATGTGGCCTACAGAGAGATTTAAGTAGTTTTGCATTAGTTTCCAAAATGCAGGATTCAGAAGTTTTCATGCATCATCTGACTTTTCCTAACTGCCTCCATTGACAAAGGTGTGCATCGCCCGCAGTCCACCCTGTCTCCTGTCTTCTCTTGCCTCCCTGGCCCCATCCAGTTACTTTGCCTCACACTGGCTCCTATAGGTACTCCAATTTGCTGCATTCCTTGGGGTAATTAAATGAATTATTTAATGATTATTTGAATTACAAAACCATTGTGAGAAATTGAGGGTCATTGTCCTGTGCAGCTGGACATTTAGAATCCGGATTAACTCTGAGACTGAGGGACAGAGGTCACAAGAACCTGAATTTTATGTGCATCTCCATATTGTGCATTTTTCTATGTACACGAACGCTTGCTGGTTTCAAAAAATATTTCATGGAGAAAGTTCAAGAGGAATTTCTTTTTCCTTCATAACTCTTAAAAGTAATTTCAGTTTTGATTTTCATGATAAAAAAAGAAACCAACTCAATTTGTGTTAAAGTGAAAACTCCAAAAATTTAAATGCAGTTGTGAACTACAGTAATTTCTCATTTACTTCAAGTGCTGGGCCATTAAAAATAAGAGAGAAACAGAAACAGTACCTCCTTTGCAGTAACTTACTACATGGACAGAAGGATAGGAAAAGAGATATGTGCTTTATTTGATTTATTTAATGTAAAATAAGTACTTTATGTGTAAAGTATATTAAAATTTTCTGCCTACTTAAAAATCTATATTTAATGGCAAAATTGTGAATTTGCATGAGAATCAGTGCACTAAGATAATCTGTGGAAAGATGCTTTGGACAGAGACTCCTCCCATAATCGTGTCACTGGTTAACACACTCTTCTCACCACCTCCTGTGTCAGCCCGGCTGACCTCGCTCAGTAATTTGGTAAAATGAGAAGACTGATCAGACAAAGATATTTTACATGGCATAGCTAGATGTTTGTTCCGCTCTTACAAAACTCCTGAATGGTAGGAACCTTAATGGATATAATATACAATAAAGCTGATGTGGGTTAGATGATAATGTGATTAATGGGTTTCTTAGTTTGAACAACAACAACAGCAACAAAAGAGACTAATTAATGGATCAGTGTCAGTCTGGAGAGGTGCTTCAAGTGGTGAGCAGGGGGCTCTGACTTTTATGTATCTATGGGGGAGAGTTGGCATTTTGCCATCAATGGTAAAAACAACACAAGTAATAAAAAAATACAACAGGATGATATCATAGTAGAAATGTAACATTGACAGTGGAAAGTAAGAACCCAGTATTTTAGAAAGCTTCCCTTCTTAAATGTAAGAAATAAATTTTATCTGTCTTATTTTTTTAAAAATATATTATTGATGTCTATCATATTGCCCTCTGTGAAGAAGGAGTTGACTGAATCATTGAATGAGATGCAACATGTATTTTGGAGTAATAGGTTTTGCAGAATGGTCCCCACTCTTAGAAATTCAGATCTAATTGATCTGGGATGGGGTCCAGGCATTGATGTTTTCTATAAGGTATTTGGATAGTTAGAATGTTGATGAGGGCTAAGGGGTACTGGTTCAGTCATTTATAAGTCTTAAGGTTTTCTGAGGTGGATGGAAGTTTCCTTATTTCTACATGTTGTGCATAGCTGTTGCTTAGTAATACTCATTTGTCCCAGGACTTTGCTTGTTAGGATTGGAAGCTGCAGAAAACTAAAATATCCTTAAGAATAAATGATGTAAGTCTGCAGCTTAAATGTATTTTTTCAAGTACATACACACAACACATGAGTGTGTATGTTTCGTGCCATAAGTGTGTTAACTTGTGGTGTGCTGTGGTTGTGGTGGTGTGTTTGCAGCCCTGTTTCCCTCCAGTCGCCTGCTCTCCGGCACCCTTTTCTCCCTTCAGGCACCTTTGAGACCCCACTACCTAGGAGATCGAGCTTACGCAAATTTTCTTCTTAGCAAGAGCTGGACCACTCACTCTGGGAGTTGGGTGGTTATGGCTAACATTAACCTGATTTGCATTTTTCTAATTATTTTTAGAAGAAATTATGTATAGTTGAACGTTAGGGAGCAAACCTGTAAGAGTCAGGAAGCCTGCAGATGTTTAGCGGCCACTTAACTTTATGACTTTCAGCAACTTTTTTATTTGCCTTTGATTTGGTTTCTTGTCTGTGAAATGAGAAGCTCAGTTTAGGTAATCACTAAGGTTCTTTTTAGCCCTTAAAATATGAAATGTTACTTTTGTCATTATTTTAAAAATGAGCATTCATTGTAGCTAAATACTGTTTTTCAACACTACAAAATTAGCTCTGTGTCCCACTCTGGTGAAAGATGTTGCTGGGGGGAGGCCGGCAGGACATGGAAAACCTCCGTACCCTCTCAGTTTTGCTGTGAACCCAAAACTGCTCAAAAAAATAAAATCTTTAAAAAACCTAAGCAAAAAGTAAATATAAATTAATGAGTTCAACAACTTATGTAATTTCATGTGTACTCTTATTTTTGGTGATTTTTATTTGGAATGTGTCCTAGGGTTATAAATCAAGACTATACACCAGTCTGGAAATATTTTTGTAGCATTGGATGGGAGTGAAGGCTGGGGATGTAGATATGTACTCTTGCTGACTGCACTGGGAGTGCTTCTGTAAAATATAGACGACATTGCTTTTGATTGTCTCTTTGCAGTGATTATTAGTAAAATGTGGAGGGGATTGATGAATTCTTTCTTTTCTGCCAAAAAGAAAATTTAATATAAAAATTTTATGTTATGTTAAATCAGTCTTTGTATCTACCGTAGTTCATGGTCAATATGTAACTCATTGAATAACTTTCAAAAAATATTTGAAAATCATTTTTGGTTGTTATATAGCAAGTTAGTAATCTCCCAATATTTTATATTTTAATCCTGTTGGAAGATTTAAGCAGTTAAAGTAGATTAGTTTAAGTATTTCTGGAGCTAATAAAAAATAATGCTTGATTCTTGCTTTTGGTTTGTTTATGGAGTTAACAATGCATGCATATAATTAAAGTATTTTTGAAATGAGGTCTTTAGAAGAATATGAAAAATCTCAACATAATTCTATAATCAATTTGGGAATTAGCAGAGCCCATGGTTAATTAGGTATTTCTAAACTAATACGTAAATCTCTGGCTAGTGCTTTGCAGTGGGATTGATCATTGGTACCTTTGTAGAAAATAAAATTCTGATATTTAAAAGTGAAAAGAATTGTACTACATTGGTAATTTAGAGTATACTGAGTGCTTTTTCCAGACTGATGCTCCAAAAGCAGTGATCGTGTGATGTTTGCAAATGCTTCAGAAGAAAGACCATTGTTTGAGACATGCCTTTAAAAAGTCTGGAACAGTTTTAAAAATTGTGATATGAGAGTGTTACATTAAGATAAAAACAATATCTTGTAATAAAAGCTAATAAGTGGAAAAGCTAATAAGTGGAAATAAGCTCATATTGTGGCTTCAAATTTAAGGATTTGGTTCTGGAGCACTTAAAGTTAGATATGTGTATTGGTGACTCCTATGGAGTTTTCCACAATATCCTTTTACTATGACTGAAAACTGACTGTAAGACTTTTATCATTCTTGAAGGAGTTACCCCAGTTTGCTGTAAGAGAACCTTACTTTGATATTTTTACTTGTTTTCATTTTGGTTAAGTAACTAAAGTAACCAGACCTCAGCTTCTTTATTTCTAAATTGGAAATGTTAATGATACCTATCACATATATTTTCATGAAAATTAAGTTAAAAATACATATTAAGTCTTTTTTTCTTTACTTAATCCCTCTATCCCCTAAACCTCCCAGCCTACCCCCAGCCCAGAGTGTCAGCCTGCTCTCCATCTATGAGTCTGTTTCTCTTATGCTTTTTATAGTTCAGTTTGTTCATTAGATTCCACATATGAGTGAAATCATATGATAGTTGTCTTTCTTTGACTGGCTTATTTCACTTAGCATAATGTTCTCCAGGTCCATCAGGCTGTTGCAAAGGATAAACATTTGTTCTTTTTTTACAGCCGAGTAGAATTCCATTGTGTGAATGTCCCATAGTTGTCTTATCCACCAGTATACTGATGGACACTTAGGCTGCTTCCAGAACTTGGCTATTGTAAATAATGCTGCAATGAACACAGGGGTGCTTTATGTTCTTTCGAATTAGGACTCATGGACAGCAGTGTGGAGATTGTGGGAGGCAGGAGTGTGTAAGAGGGATAAATGATAATGAAAAATACAATAAAAATACATTAAAAATAAAATAAAATAAAAAATACATGTTAAGTGTTTTGCTAGAAACTGCTCTATAGTAAATACTCAGTAAAAGTTAGTGGTGATGTTGTTATCTGTGAGCTATTTGTTCATTTGCTATTGCCCGGTGCCTTCTCTGTGAAAGCGATGCCTTTACCTTTTTTTTTCTTTTAAGATATCATATATCCCTGGGGCAGTGAAAATAATTGAATGATTTACTTTAATGGCTCTTCTAGCTTATTCTAGCTTATTCTAGATAGGAATAATCAGAAAGTATGTTAATTAGAAAGAGAAATTAGCCCTGGCTGGTGTAGCTCAGTGGATTGAGCACGGGCTGCGAACCAAAGTGTCGCAGGTTCGATTCGAAGTCAGGGCACGTGCCTGGGTTGCAGGCCATGACCCCTAGCAACCGCACATTGATGTTTCTCTCTCTCTCTCTCTTTCTCTCTCTCTCTCTCTCCCCCCTCCCCTCCCTCTCTAAAAATAAATAAATAAAATAAAAAAAAAAGAAAGAGAAATTAACATATTTTATGAGGATAATTTATGCAATGATATTATTGAGAAGTTAATGAATTGCTTTAGAGGAATAGAAGCTGTTGTTACAGGGAAAGATGCAGATGATTTGGACTTACATTTTAGAGTGAGTTAGACAGCTACAGTGTGTTGCTGGTGTTCATTCTTAATAATTTGGCTTATCAGGGTCATACGTAATGGTTGAAATAGAACGTGACTCTGTTGATGAAAGATCATTTGAAAGGTCTAATCTAATATAAAAAATTGTTTAGATGACATACCTTTTATTCTAGAAAGATCTTAGGTAGTCTGATATAGACCAGCACGGTACCAGGAAACTAGAAGAGTTGCTGGGAAACCGGATTTGATATTGCAAGGAATGGGGGTACTAGGTTATTTAAATTTTGGTAGACTTTGAATTCTCTTTTTTTGGATTATGAAGTGTTCTGTGAGACCATCAGGAAGCCAGTACGTTAAGAAAGTTTTAAGGTGTTACATTCATAACACTGTACAAATACATCCTTCACATACACCCATCCCGCATCACATAGTCACAGTTTCTTTGTCACCTAAGATTTATATAAGAGAAAATTTAAATAAAAAATGGTATGAGACCCTATGTATGATGCTTTATTAGAGTAGCAATTTTGCACCTTTTTTGTTGGTATGATTTGCCTGGTCTTCAGAAGCCTAAGCAGCTGAAGATGAGTCATTAAGAGAAAATGGAATCAGTAAAACTGTATTTTTATAATAATGCTTTCTAAACTGGTCATTCTAGCTAAAATTGGCCAAGGCTGAAAGGAGTTTCTGCTGTGAAGGGAAAGAGTAATTACTATTAAAATTGGTCTGGGAGTGTCTTAAGTTCTCTGCCTTGACAGCTGTTAGCGTTTTATTAACATACTTTGGAAAAAAGTTGTATGGCTCACTTAGAGAATGGCAGGGACCTGAGGCTAATAGAGTGGCAGCAGGTACAGGGTGCACTGGTCTCCGAGGAGGGAGCACATGCCAGAAAGTTCACATACTTACATCAGGTTGCCGGTCAGGATCCACTGCCCTGATAAAAAGTCAGCATGTTGTAGGATGGTGTATTGATTTTTTATCTAAGGAATCTAAAACACCTTTCAGAATTTTTGGGTTATTATGAACATAATGATTTTAATGTAGCACTGTGAGTAAGTCTGTCGTTGCTTTATTACCTTAATCAGGTTACTTGTGTATCATGCCGGGCACAGTCAATTGAGTACATTTGTTAAGCTAGTACTCAAATCCTTCATTTTTAGCTCTTACGAAAGAATACAGTCCTGGCCTGTTCTAAGAAAGCTGGCAGCTCTGAGGCCATGGTCTGTAGTGTGGGGGCTGGGCTATGGGGGTGGGAGGACTGGTGTTTCAGGGACTCACTGATCTCCCTGGTGATCTCGGCCAGTGTGGTGTCCAGGCTCATTGTGGACATTTGTGGAATGAATGTCTCCACAAATGAAAACTGGGAGAATAACAATTAAATCATGAAACAAAAGAAAATGCTCAGCAGTAAGGTTCATGACAGCTGTTCTAACTAGCTTCCAAAGTTGAATGTATCTCAGGGACACATGAGAGGAAACAGTTGGCATATGGGGTGGTGGAGAGTGATAATAGAAGAAGAGCAAAGAACTTGCAGTGTTGTTTTTCTTAGAGTAATAAAATTATTTAAATATAAACTGAAGAAAACCTCTGGTTCCCGTTTTTGGTAAATGGGGAAACCCAGAGCAGAGATTAAAGGTATAAACTTCTCTCTAGATGGAGTCAGCTGAAGACTCAAAAACGGAAGCCTGATCTTCTGATTCTGGGCACATATGAGATGCTTCCTTTAGCACAGTGAAGACCTGGGGGTGAAATCCTAATGGGGAGTGGTTTGTTGGGTTTCCAGAATCAACAGTATGCTTGTTTGGTTTCTTCTCAAAGAAACTTAATTTCCTAGAGATTTAATTTCTTTCAAGAAAGGATACCGAAGACTTCATTGGGAAGCTTTCTCTTGTCCGAGTTTTATCAAAGCTTACTACATGAGTCTTGCAGAGAGGGAGGAGGAGGAGACCTGGGAATGGATGGTGGCAAAGACATGGTTTAGCTCAATAGCAAGTAAATAAAGAGAGAATGTTAAAAAGAATGAACAGTTCATCAGGGAGAGAGAAACTTACAGTGTTGTGTCAAAATCACACCTTTTCCATCCATGCAGAGGGATTCAGATGGTGTCTGTTGTTTCCACTGCAGAAATTAGTGTTGAAACAATGACAGATTGAAGGAACATAGATCAGCCTTTGAGAGGAAGACTGACTTGTGGGCAGTGTAGCAGCTCTCATCTCTGGGGCCCTTTCTCTTTCTTTTGTTAGTTAGTGGTTCATTGGTTCATCAGAAAATTGGGGCAGATTGACTGGAAGTATGATGATAGCTCCTTCTCTTGAGTGATAATTCATTTGGATATTTCCTTACACACCTTCTCTCATGTCTGCTTTTTTTAGTGAAGTTTTCCTTAGCTATTATATTTCACATTGTTTTTATCATCAGTAAATTTGAGAATTTAATATTTGCCTTCAGATTGTATGGTCTTGAGTAAAGTTGGAATTTTGTTTTTCTAGATTATTTTATATTGTTTTGAATGATTCTCTACATATGGGGTCATGCCTTCTTTTAAAAGAATTATTTGTTCATTTATATATTCATTTGTTCTTACAGGAAATATTTATTCAATATTGATTGCAGGCAGTTTTGTGTGCCTTCCTGTGTCTCGACAAGTAGGATATAATATTACTGAATTTCTTTTTAACACTGTTTCATGTGTTAATATAGTTTTAAGAAGAATTATTTTTGATCAGTTTTGGTAAACAATGATAATACATTCTGAATTTCTAGATAGAGGTAGGTTTTTAAAAAATTGAAAATTTTCCTGGATATAGTCTAAATATAATTAATGAATAATCAGTAATCAATGTTCTTAAACAAAAAGTAAACAGATAAATGTTATGTTTACGGTTAAGCATGAATTCTTTACCTAGCTATTAATATCGTCAGTCAGGAATTATGTAATGTTCTGTATGTTTAGTGGATAAAGAGGTACCTCACCTAGCATAATAAAAGTATTATACATAGTACTTCACAGAGCATGCTGCATGCCACTGTTCTAAGTGTTTTACATATATTGATTCATTTAATTATTAGAGCAAACGTGTGATAAATACCGTTTGTGTATTAAACTACTAGTCCTTGATTTGCACATGGTAGGTGAGGTGAATGCAGCCCACAGACTATAAATAAATATTTGTGGGTTTCACAGCCAGCTCTGAGTAGATCCTAAATATCAAGTACAGCGGCTGATGATCTGCTCATTGGATCTGCTCACCGAACCTGGAGCATTAAGAAAATGTCTTCTCTGTGCAGATGGAGACATCTAACTCTAACTTGGGTGAAGGTAACTGACCGACTCATTTCTCTAATGACTTTTCCCTTTGGAACATCAATATATCTTATCTTTATTAAGCAATCCTTCACCGTGCATTAATAAAGGCATAAGAAGACAACAAAGTTACAAGAAGCAGGACTAAACAATAAAATGGAAGTATCTTTAGAGCACAGTTTAAAGATGTGGAAGCTGAGCATCAGAAAGATTAAGTGACTTGTGGAAGGTACACAGTGGGGCTAGGATGGGTTCTGTAATGAGAAGTATTTGGATTCAAACCCTACCCTTTCCCCATCTAAGTGACCCTGGCACAAAATTAATCTTTCACAGCTTCTGTTTCTTCATGTGTGAAAAAGTAGCAATGATAAAATTTACTATAGAGCATTAATGAGAATAGTAAACAAATTAATACACTTGAAAGTATTTAGTTCAGTGCTTTATTTCATAGGAGGCACACAGTAAATGCCCATTTTCCTTTGTCGTCACTGTTTCTGTAACTCTCCATGACTTACTTAATCCACTACCCTAGGACACAACTCTTAAGATTTCCATGCTACTCACAGGACCAGACAATCCCACAAGGAAAACATTCCCAACACACACACCTGTTTCATAATAGGTCCTTTGACTCCTTCCATCACTAAAATCCTGTAGTCATCCTATTTCAGTTTAATGTCACTGGATTTCTTAACAGTCATTTAAATGGAAATTTCTGTCATGGATATGATTTACCGGATATCAGTGAATAGGAAGAACCCTAGTGCAAAGGCAGCCTTGCTAGCCAAATATTTGCCTTTGGAGTCAGCCAGAGACCATGATTCCTTCACTTTTATAGCTCATGTAGTTACGCTTCTAGCACTGAGTCATTTGAAATTTCTAGCAGTGTTTACGTGCTCTCACTTAATTAGCAACCTGTTCTAAGTAGTCATCCAGCCAGTGGTGATTTGCCAGAATGAACAATAGCTGAGATTGTGCATCTCTGACTTTAATATTGTAATCTGAAAACATTCTTTTTTCTTACTTGGTATGAAAATCTTCTGACGTTAGATGATTTTTGAAAAGTTAACTATAGACTCTGACTCTGGTTTTATAGCAAATTAACAGTATCCATATTGGTCTAGTAACAAATCTCTATTAGGAATCCATACATGTGCCTTTGTTATATTTTGTAATATGTGTTTTTGATAAGAATCTTGGTATAGTAAAAGTGGTGAATAGAAGGTCAGTACCAGGACCAAGGAAAGAAAAGAATATAAACTGTTAGATATACTGGTAAGGTATCAATTTGTTTTAACCATTTAGTGGCCATAATGTATACAAAAGATAGATGAAAGTGCCCTGGGTGGTGTGGCTCGGTGGTGTGGCTCAGTGGATTGAGTACTGGCCTGCAAACCAAAGGGTTGCCTGTTTGATTCTCAGTCAGGACACATGCCTGGGTTGCAGGCCACGTCCCCATTAGGGGGTGCTCAAGAGGCAACCACACATTGATGTTTCTCTTCCTCTCTATCTCCCTCCCTTTTCCTCTCTCTAAAAATAAATAAATAAAATCTAAAAAAAAAGTCAAAAAAAAAAACCTCCCAAAAGATAGAGGAAAGTGATCTAAGCATCCATTATCCTACTTAAAAATGGGGAGGAAGTAGAGAAATATAAATAATAATAATATAAATTTGAGGATTATTTTAAAATGAAAAAGTAACCTTGAGACAGAACCAATAGTGATTACAGTAACAAAACAGAAGGGGCAGCTAAACATACCTCTAATGTGTCACTACACTTTCGAACAAAGTATTTAAATACAGGTGGCACCATACAGAAGTGTAAGGTGAAAAAGAAGAGAAGGAATAAATAAATATTCAATTTAAATGTTTTAAATTATACTTTTGCTTGAGAGAGGTAGCATTTAAAGAAGAGACTCTTATATTTGCAGAATTCACTTTTAGTTGATAATAAGATGTTAGAATTGTTTTTTCTTAAGAATAAAACTGATCATTATAAATATGACAAATATGATCAAAGACTGGAGAGGAAGGTCTGTATCCTAATTTGTTTTCTGCCCTCATTGTTGCCTTCATGGTACAGGGCTTTGTATTTTGTAAGTTTGGGGTGAACTATTTATGTTACAGTGAAAAAATACAATAACTGAAAAATGAAAAATACAGTTTTCACCTAAAAAACAGCTGATATAACATAGTGACATATTTTTGCCTTTTAAAAATAACAATGACAATAGAGAACCTCTGTTTTCTCATAAAAAAAGAAGAAAAACTAGTTACTGTAGTAGGGAGGAGAAACAGAAGGGGCAGCAGGGGTATTAAGTTGGAAATTAGATGCAAATGTTGATTCTCTTTAGCCAAGGATTTCCAATGTTTTTATCTCATGGCACACACAATTACTAAAATTGTGTGGCACACCAAAAAATTTATTTTCACTGATCTGAAAAAAAAATAACAGGTATAATTTTGATTCATTCACATTAGATGGCTATTGTTGTGTTGACTATTGTCATTATTTTTATTTGACAGTCTAAGGGAAAAGAGGACAGTACCCCTGACTAATGGGTAATGGATATTTTAAAAATTCTTTTCAACATCAGTTGAAAGATTTGTGTCGTCAACTAAGTGCCTTTTCTTTAAATTTTTTTTTCTAGATTGTTGGGAGAATTATTATTTTATTTTATTATTTTCTTGGATAAGGAAACATTTTTTAAAAATATATTTTATAAATTATGCTATTACAATTATCCCAGTTTTCCTCCTTTGGCCCCCTTCAACCAGCACCCCCCACTCCCTTAGCCCATCCTATCTCAGCCCATGGACACATCATTGTTCATGTCCATGGGTCATGTGTATAAGCTCTTTGGCTACTCCTTTTCCTATACTGTACTTTACATCCCCATGGCTATTCTGTAACTACCTATTTGTACTTCTTAATCCACTTACCTCTTCATCCATTGCCCCACACCCCCCTCTAGCAGGCAGCCATCAAAACACTCCCTGTGTCGATGATTCTGTCTCTGTTCTCCTTGTTTGCTTTGTTTGTTTTTTAGATTTAGTTGTTGATAGATATATATTTTTTGCCCTTTCATTGTTCATAGTTTTGGTCTTTTTTTAAAAAATATGTCTTTTTAAGCATTTCATATAATAATGGTTTAGTGGTGACAAATTCCTTTAGTTTTTTTCTTGTCTGTGAAGCTCTTCGTATGCCCTTCAATTTTAAATGATAGCTTTGTTAGGTAGAGTAATCTTGGTTTAGATCCCTGTTTTTCATAACTTTAAATATTTCTTGCCAGTCCCTTCTAGATGGCAAAATTTCTTTTGAGAAATCAGCTGACAGTCTCATGGGAACCCCTGTGTAGGTAGGTAACCACTTTTCTCTTGCTGCTTTTGAGATTCTCTCTTTAACCTTTGGCATTTTAATTATGCTGTGTCTTGGAGTGGGCCTCTTTGCCTCCATCATAATTGGGACTCTCTGTGCTTCCCGGACTTGCGTGCCTATTTTCTTCACCAAATGAGGGAAGTTCTCTTTCATTATATTTTAAAATAGATTTCCAATTTCTTGCTCTTTCTCTTCTCCTTCAGGCACTCCTATGATGTGAATGTTGGATCTCCTGAAGTTGTCTAAGAGGCTACTTACACTGCCCTTGCTTTTTTTGATTCTTTTGTCTTCTTGTTGTTCTGATTAGTTGTTTTTTGATTCTTTGTGTTCCAAATCATTGATTTGATTCTCAGCTTCATCCACTCTACTGTTGTTGTTTCCCTTAAGTTGTTCTCTATTTTGATTAGTGTATGTTTCATTTCTGACTGGATCTTCTTTATGCTGTTGAGGCTCTCACTAAGTTCCTTGAGCATCCTTATAACCACTGTTTTGAACTCTGCATCTGATAGATTGCTTATCTGCATTTTGTTTAGTTCTTTCTTTGGAGTTTTGTTCTGTTCTTTCATTTGGGCCATGTTTCTTATCTCCTTGTTTTGGCAGCCTCCCTGTGTTTGTTTCTATGTGTTAGGCAGAGCTGCTATGACTCCCTGTCTTGGTAGTGTGGCCTAAGGTAGTAGGTATCCTGTAAGCTTCAGTGGCACAACCTCCCTTATCACCCAGACTGGGTACTTGAGGTGAGCCCTTTGTGTGGGTTGAGTACACCCTGCTCTTGTAGTTGAGCCTTGGTTGCTGTAGGCAGGTCAACGGGAATGATTTACTCAGGCTAGTCAGCTTCAAGGACTGGCTGTGACCACTGACCATCAATTTCCACCCTCTGTGCGTGATCAGCTCTGCAGGGGCAGGGTGGTGATGCTCGGACGTGGTCTGTAGCTGTCCACTTGGTGCACAGGCTCTGGCTTTCCATGGTGGTGGAGAATAAGATCAGCCCCCACCTGTGTTCTGCCAGGGGCCACCCTGCATGAGCTATAAAACAAACTGACATGGCAGCAGCCATGGGCTTGTGCTGGACTTGGAGATTCCCAGGCAAGGCTAAGTTGTGGATCTAGGCTGGCTGCTGCTAGTGCTGGTCCTGGGGACACTTAAGAGGTATGGGGTCTGGGGGCTTACTGAGGCTAGGTGTTGCTTGTTTGATAGGGTTTAGGAAATTGTGAAGCATGAGTAAACACCAGCCATTCATATGGAAGAGTCACTATTAACAGTTTGGGTGAGCCCATAAGTTGGGTAGGGTGAAACCTCAGGGAATCTCCAGGGTGGGGAAAACAGTGTTAGCCAGGTTGGCGGAGCCTCAGTTATGGTACCAACTGTTGACTCTGTGTATGGAGGGTTCAGAAAAGGGACAGTGGCCCCTGCCTGGCTTTCTGAATGGGAGAAAACCGTTCCCCAGTTTTTGCTTTGATGTTAGCACTTCAGTTTCTCCCTGCATGCCACTGGTGCCTTTCAAGCTGCTCCTCTGGTGCTGGAGCTCAGAGGGAGTGAATCTGAGTAAGTCTGTAAGTGGGTCCTTTAAGGGGAACTGCTTGGGACTCTAGAAGTTTCTTTCACCGACTTGATTCCTGTAGCCATAAGTTATGGGCCTAATCTTACTGGCACATGAACCCTGGCCTTGGGGGCCTGGTATGGGGCTGGGACTTTTCACTCCTGAGACACCCCTCCTGAATTTTTACCCACCACACATGGTGTGGGACCAGCCCGTTCCACACCTCTGCCCCTGCTACCAGTCTGGATGGATGTATTCTTAAATTCTGTAGTTGTCAGACTTCCATTCAACTCAATTTCTGATGGTTCTAAAATCTGGAATTCTATGTTTTAGTTGTCATTTTGTGGTTTTTTGAGGAGGCAAGCCATGTTCACCTATGTTGTCGCCTTGACTGGAAGCAAGCCTCTTTGAATTGTTGGCATTCCCTCTCCCCCTCTCTTTTTAAACATTTTTTTTAACAGAGCAAGATATTCTGCCTCAGTGATCTTTAAGAGAGAATAAACACAAATACCTGAGATTATTGGTTATTAAATATTGCAGTATGATGAGAGTTAGTTGTCTATGATGAGAGCATGCCTGAAGTGACAGAGTACACTGAGGAAATGGGTGTTTTGATTCCAGAAAGGAGGAAGTGTTAGGAGGCTTGTTGTGAGAGAAACGGCAGAGGACAGGCCTCTGAGGATAGATTCACAGTGTTTTAGGGCAGGCTAATTGGAGGTAGGGAGAAAGAAAATTGGAAGGAAGTACCAAGGAATTTGATTTTCCAATTTAGTGATTTCAAATTTGCAAAATTTGAAGGTCTGTCTCCTCAAAAAAAAAAAAAGAAAAAAGAAAGAAAGAAACATTTTCTTGGACAACTTTTTATCTTATCCTGCAACTCATGTTTTTTATATTACAATATTGTGGAACAGAAGGATTTGTTCATTTCCATACTGCTTATTTCCTGTTAATTATATTAAGGTTCTGTATTTTGCATGAGGGAAGATACAGAGATTAATTGGATACAAGGTTTGCCTTCAAAAATGGCACATTTTAAAGAGAGAAACAAGCTGGGGTCATTAAATACTGGTTGAGTATCTGAATGAAAAAATTGTAGGCAGTCATAGTGGCTATAGCAGCAAAGCTTGCACAGGGATTGTCTCAATATTTAACATTTAGCCTAATTGAAGGAACAGTCAGTTAATACTTGATTTATCTTTTTAAATTTTCTAAGTGAAGTTGATCTTCAAAGTCCATTTAGATAATTTTTCTCTGCATGTTTGTTTGAATGATGTCAGTGAACACTGTTCCAGTTTTATAGTGCTATAAGGACATACTTTTAAAATAATACAAATTACACTATTTAATCTTTCTTCACAGAGACATAGCCAAAAACTATCAGCATTAACTATTATAATAATTAACATTTTGGAGTTTGAAGAAAGTTATGGAGCAATCACCACATCAATGATTCTTGCTTTTTAAAAACTTAAAATGCAAGGCATTTTTAAAAAAAATAAAAATGAAAATATTTTTTTTCCCAGTGACAGACTGTTTGTACTTTATTTGAGGATCACAGGTGTAGATCCAGAATATAAACTGAAATGATGAACGTATGAGTTATATCTGATAGGTATTTGTTTCATTATTCACTAAGTGTTTAATATGTGCTAAGTTCTTTTGCCGATAGCAGAGGTAATGGAGACCCAGCCCTTGACCTCTAGTTTTAGTGCTTTAGGCATACGTGTAAACCATTACCTTACTGGGGTGTGCAACCCTCGGCCCACAGGCTGCATGCCACCCAGGATGGCTGTGAATGCAGCCCAATACAAAATCATAAATTTACTTAAGACAGTATGAGATTTTTTTGCGAATATGTGTTGCAGTATATTTAATGTGTGGCCCAAGACAACTTCTTCCAGTGTGGCTCAGATACACCAAAAGGTTGGACACCTCTGGGAGTACAAATTACTAAACTGTAACTGGAAGAGCAAACTCTGCTGGGAGTTGGAAAAGACTGAGTAGGTAAGTTTGAATACATAGCATGAAAGATAGGATAATTTTTTATATTAACTGGCATGGATATGACACACTTCTCAAATGCCTGTTAACTATAGAGATTAAGTTGAATGATTACTAATTGGAGTGGGAGGGGTGAAAGATGACTATAGCCGTAAAGTGATTGCACTTTATAATTTTCTAGGCTGTGATCTTTGCCATACCCCACCAAGAAAAGTGGACTTGATTTCTCTTTTTCTAAGGTGGATCATAAGAGAGAGGTACTATTTTTTTCCCCTCCTCCATTCTCATGTACACACTGATACGATACTAGACAAATTTATTCCTTGAAAGCCCAGAATCTTGTGAGTGTGGGGTGGAGGTTTAAGTGCTAGAGCTCTTCTTTAAGTGACGGTGTTATCATAATCTTCATAATGTGTCAGTTACAGTGTTAGGGTCATCAGATAGTCTGCACACCTGCAGTTCCATGCACAGCTCAGGGTGGTCAATAAATATTCATTGAACCAACGAATGAACAGATTAGGACACTAGCATTTTTTTTTTACTGGTATAAGGGATGGAAAATTTAAGAGAAAATTCTTGGTATAATTAGATAGGATGTTGATACCAGGGTCATAGAAGATAATGACCAGGAAGGAGGGAGGGTATACAGAGAAGGGATGTGAGTGTGACAGAGAGCTGTCATATGACTGCTTAGGGTCTGAGGACTGGCATTTACTCTCATGTTTCTGAGAACCTTAAAGTGAAACTTACCATGCTGTTTTAGGACCCAGTAATTTATGTAAATATGACATTATTATGATATCAAATCTTTGAAATACAGGTACAATATATGAGACATGTGTGTACTGCTAATGCATATAATATAGTTCTCCTCCCCATTCTTTTCTGGAAGTGAAAATCAGCAAATAGTCACCTTTGTATATCTGAGTCTCATTTACATAGATGAATAAGGTTTAGAAGTTTTCTCAGTATTTTTGTATATGATTTTATAATTTATAATTGTAAATGTGACTTCTAGATAGAGACTACATATAGGCATTTAGAAATAGACTAGAGAGATTATTAGAGATTAAAAGTATATTTTTAAAATAAGTTTGAAAATTTAAAAATTTTTTTTAGATTTTATTTATTTTTAGAGAGAGAGGAAGAGGAAGAGAAGGAGAAAGAAAGGGAGAGAAGCATCAATGTGTGGTTGCCTCTCACACACCCCCTCCTGGGGATCTGGCCCCAACCCAGGCATGTTCCCTGACTGGGAATCAAACAAGTGACCCCTTGGTTCACAGGCTTGTGCTCAATCCACTAGGCTACACTAGCCAGAACAAAGATTTTATTTATTTATTTTCTTAGAGAGATGGAAAGGGATGAAGAGAGGGTGAGAAATGTCAATGTACAGGAGATACATTGACCAGTTGCCTTTATCATGCTGCCAACTGGGGACCTGACCTGCAACCCAGGCATGTGCCCAGATGGGGATTGAACCAGCGACCTTTCTGTTCACAGGCCACACTGCTCAGTCCACTGAGCTACACCAGCCAGGGAAAAATGTATTTCTTTAAATTTTCATTTAGTGTGGTGTAAGAGATAAAGACCCTAGAGACAGGATTTCATTTGAATTCTGTCTGAGTTTCAGTCCTGACTGCCACTTATGTGCTGAGTCACTTTGTAAGGAGGTGTCTGTCTACCTTCTCTGTGCTTCATTTTCCTTATTGGGGAAAATGGGTATCATAACAGTGTTTCTCTTTTGAGCCAGGGCAGCTTCATTGCCTGTGGTCTGGCACTCAAGAATGTGGCCCTGTGCTTGGTGTTTACTGCTCTGTGGTTCCATATCGACACTTTTCACAAATTTTACTTTGGATTTACGTTTTGGAACGAAGTCAGATGGCACAGTGAGGCATGCACTGATGGCTTGAAGCCTTGGCTCACATGTGGTCCCACCTGCTCCTGCCTCCCACTTCTCTGGGAGGGATCTGGGCTGTCCCTTCTCCTACCTCCTCTGCCTCCCTTTGCCTACAGTAGGGCGTGTATGTGGGGACCAGGGAATTGGATTAGCCAGTGGTACTTGTGCTTAGTGTCAGGGACAGGAGAGGCCTAGGCACCTGTGAAGATTTGTTTTCACTCTGCAGATATCTCATGATAGGCTAAAGAGACAGACCATGGGAGAAAGGAAAACACTTTTATCTTGCAATTATAGCAAGGGATCTGCATTTTTACTTTGTATTGGGCCCTGCAAATTACATAGGATAGGCTGTTTTGAGCACCAAAGAGCTAATAGTTGTAAAGCAAGTGGAACTAGGTCTGACATACATAGGCATTGCAGAAAGGTGTGCGGTATTATCTAGCATATTCACATCTATCAAAACATCTAGTTAATTTACAACTGCTAATTATATATGTTATAATATACTTATATAACATAATTTTATAAAAATAGGTAATTAGTATTTCTTTGTATATGTCATGAATAATATTTATTGCATTCAGATAGAAATACATAATTTTAAAATAAAGGATAGCATCTATTTGGTCTTAAATATATGAGGTCTAGTAAGTACTGTACATTTCATTTTTGCATTTTCAGTATAATAACTGTAAAAAATAAAGGTTATATAGTGGTGTAAAATATACCCATTTTCTGTACTATAGTTGGATATGAAGCTAGGATGTTAGGAAAATTTTCCTTCGTGAGCTTACTTCATGGTTTCTAGTCTCAAACAAAGAATAAACTCAGCAAGGGTTTTTCTTGTTACATATCCTCCTGTAGTATATGTAATCTATTCTCTGTATCCTTTTTTTTTAGTACAGTAAGTCCTCACTTAACATCATCAATAGGTTCTTAGAAGCTGCCACCTTATGTGAAACATCGTTTAATGAAGCCAGTTTTACCATAGGGTGATTGATATAAATGAGTTCAGTTCCCACGGCAGATTTCTGGTAGCAAAAACATCACCAAACTTCTAAATAAAGACCCCAAACACTTCTAACTAATATTCAAAATTGAAATAAGTGTGAGCTATACATACATTTAACAAAGATGAATAAGAACAACTAAGACTATTGTTTTTCGACCTGATTATTTCAGTTCAGAATTGTGGGTGGCCAGAGATCAGGGCACAAGGCAGGACCTACCCAGGGCAGGATGCCCTTCCATCTCAGGGCACTCAATACCCATGCTCTTCAGCCTGGGACAGTGCAGACACGCCACTGTCACAGGCACACCTTTGGGATGTGGGAGGAAACCAGAGTCCCTGGAGCAAACCTACATGGACATGGGGAGAACATGCAGACTCTGCACAGACGGTGGCCCTGGCCAGGAGACTTTTTTTTTCTCTCATCCATGTTATAAGAGAAAGATGTTGAAACAAACCACATTATTTGAGGACCTGCTGTATAGGTTTTTAAAAATTGATTTTTTTCTTGTTAAGAAAATATCTGTGGGGTACTATAGAAATGTTTTTTTTTTAATTTTGGTTTTAATAAAATTAAAATAGATTTATATATCTATTTTAGATAAATTGTTACCCTTGAAGGTACTCGATGTATGTATTTCCAATGATGGGAGATCTTGAGGAAGAAGGCTACTGTAGCTTCAACAGCATCATTGTGTTTAAGTAACTTTCAGAACTTGGCTAGCTACACAAAGAGCAGATGGTAGACTGGTGCCAAATTTACCTTGACCACCTCACATATATAATTTTGTATGCTAAAAATTAATATAGCAGGGATCTTGTATTTAGTGGTTGTTGTGCCATTTGGGATGATGGTTTTAACATGAATACCTTCATTAACTGAACATAAGCTAAAAATCTTTTCACAATCAATCTCAATTGGTTTTGTCTGTTATTTACATGTGTGAAACTTTTTTATTTCTAATCAAAACTTGACATAGGACCAGAAATCTTATAAAAGTATATTTGACAGTTGAGTTTGACCAAATAAATGCCCTGGCAGATTAAAACATGTCTTCACCCTTAATTGGTAACAATCATTTTTTCCAGGCTTAATTAAAACAGAGATGGAAAGAAAGATGGGTTTTGGTAAAACGACAGTTAATTCTTACACATAACATATAATAGAACAATAGAGGTTATTGAACAAATTTATCTCAGAATTGATCACAAACAAGCCCAGGCATCCTATTATGGGAAAAGTGGAGATGGGGAAGGACTTAGAATTCACTCTTGGACCCTGCTTCATTAACCAGGGTTGGTTTCCCAGTGCTTTAGAGGGCGGCCCTCTTGGTCAGTTTTCTTAGAGTCTTTCTCCCTCTGTGTGGGGCACATGCCTCCTGGAGCCAGCTGCTGGTGGCAGCCTAGCCCCTCTGCTGTTTCACCTCATCCAGATACTAAGTGTGGGCTTGATGGTAGAGGGGGACTGAAGTGAGTCACTGCCTGCCAAACAAGATAGATACATCTTTTAAAAAAAAATTGAGAGTGAGAGAGGAAAGGAACAGAGAGGAGAGAGGGAGGGCTTTTGTGTGTGTGTGTGTGTGTGTGTGTGTGTGTGTGTGTGTGAGAGAGAGAGAGAGAGAGAGAGAGAGAGAGAGGGAGAGAGAGAGAGAGAGACTGAGACTTTTATTTGCTGTTCCACTTATGTATGCATTCACTGGCTGCTTCTTCTATGTGCCCTGACCAGGGATCGAACCTGCAACTTTGGTGTATTGGATGATGCTGTAACCAACTGAGTTGTCTATGGCAAGTTAGATATATCTTTAAGAAGTGCTTCAAGTGGGGGAGGGAATGACATAGGAGCTGAGCCTCTGAGCCAGGCTGCAAATGTATAAAGAAAAAGCTAATAACAACAATAATATTCTTAGTACTTTCAGGTATCCATTAAAAACAGAGTTATATGTGGACCTATATGGAGCCAATATATGGTCTTCAGAGGGTCTTGAAACTCTAAAATTTCATGTAGTACTTATTTTATTTTGTTTCATTTTATTTTACTTTTTTTTATATGAGCGTAGTTAAAAACCATTACCATGGAGTTAAAAATAGGAATAGAGGGATTTGCACCAGACTTTTTTTCTCGTTTGTTTTATAGTGGTGTGTTTATCTTTCATTGTTGAGCAATCACCGATTGAGAAAATAAATCACATAAATCAGAAAAGAGGTAAGAAATAATTATATTTAATTGAGTGGATGTATATATTCACTTGGTAATTCTCTACCATATTTACAAGCCAACCAAAGTCTCTATTTAGTCATATGACAGACTAACCAAAAAATAGTTCATGTTTGCCTTAATTGTTTTGAGACAAAGTTGGAAAATAAGTTTAAAACGGCAATGTACTGGTAATATGAGACTGACATGCTCATTTTTGCTAATACGTGGGTTTCGAAGTTTAGTTTTGGATTTGACTGCATATTACTGATTGCCATCATACATGTAGGCAGTTTCTTTTCTGGGATTGGAGATACTAATGTTTATTCCTCAGGACTGATTTTGTCTGAAAATCACAGTTTCAGCAATGAGAAATTGGGACTAAGTACCCTTTCTACGAGATGTGACCTCTCTGAAAGGAGCACCTTTCCTGCAGGGGAGTCTCATTCTGAATTTTGGAGGGCCACCTGTCTAAACCCTTGAGTAGCGAAGTAGGGTGTTCGTTTCTGACTACCCTGTGACTCTTCTTACCTCCACAGACACTGCCTTGGGATTTATGTGAATGTTTGCTGAGTGGCAGAGATTGTGATCCTATTTGGATTTTTGCTTTGGGAAATGATGAAAGTTTCTTACAGCTGGCAAAATCAATATGCATTTTATTTTTGAACCTCTTGAGAAAGGAAAGAAAGAGGGTGTAGGAATGTACTTTTATTGAAATGGCAATTGTTACTGTATGCCTTTGATTCATCTGGGGCTTTCACTTTGCTTTTAATCTCTGCAGTATTTTTGTTTTCTATTATTCAGGAAGAGCATTAGAGAATCCCCATGGTCAGCAATTATAGGACATTTAACAAATGGTCTGTGATTCTAAAGGTTGAAATGTCAGCGTACTGTATTCCAAAGGAATAGTCATTGTTGGATCTAATTTAACTTTCGTCCTGGGTGATTTATGTGGATGTTTCCATTTACTTTTGGCAAGTAGGAATACTGTGTGTCAGTCATATTTTCACACAGTAAAAACTCCCTGGAACTGAGTTTTGTAGTTAGCAAAATATGAGTTTAAATGTGTAGAGTCCTTCATCTATCGTTACCATCTGTAAGAGGAAATTTATGTTAAGGAGAACACAGAAGTTGATAAAATATGTATGTGTGTATGTATATGTGTATATACACACATAGATTATTATATGTATTATTTTTCCTTGGTAAATGAAGCTATTAAGAACTCTGTCATTTTCTTTTCACCATTCCACATTTGTCTCCACATAAATGTGACTTTATGAGGTAATTTGAGGACTAAGAAAATTATTCCTAGTTGTTTCTCATTAGTTCATATTAATGCATAATAAAGAGTTAAAATAAATAATATGGCATTTTTTTGATTAAGAAGTGCAGTTTTCTCTTATAAAATGGAAAACATCCCTAGAGCATATAAAGATATTTTATATGACAGCAGGAACAACCTTTTTTTTTTTTTGACCATTGTGTTAAGTAATTGTTCAAGAAATTGGTAATCACAGTTGAGACATTTTACTTGACTTTTAAAAATTTCTCCTTAATATAAAGGTTAGCAATCTATTGTGTTTACAGAAAGAATTACACTCACTTATTAACCCTATTAAGAATTTTGGAATTGGAAAAAATATTACCTCATTTAGGGAAAAAAGCAGAGACTAGTGGATTGAATGGAAAAGCTTTGTTAAAGTCACTTCAGATTATGCTTCTTTAAAATGCAGGTGGCAAACGGTATGGTTTTGAATTTGTAAGATTCACACAGTTAAAATGAATTTTAAAACTATATGGAAAAATATATATGTAAAATTTTAAGCCATTAGTAAATTAAATTGAGTATCATCCTATTGCATTTTAGAAAAGAAGACAAGAAACCTGGTTGTATGTAGCTGTTTCTTTAGTAAGGCTAGAACTTCACATATGTTTACTATCCTGTTATAGACCACAATACTCTCTTCAACTTAGTCATTGCAGCAACATTGGGAATGCTTATTGTATGTACTTTTCACAGATGCCAAAAATAAGTCCATGGAGATACAGTGACATGTATAACATAATACAGTAAGGGGTGGAGTGTGGATTAGTATCCCGGTCTGCCTTACTCTAAATACTAGACCTTTTCACTGCACCACACCAACTGTGTGACCTTGACCAAGGTGTTTAATTTATTTAGGGGACTATTTCTTAGTCTATAAAGAGGAGATTTAGACTAATCTATATTAGAAATCTCATTGCCTCTCAACTTCTTATATTTTTTTCTTGTTTTAAAAATTGAGAACATAAAATATTACAGGAGTTACATATTGAATACTATTCAATAAATTACTGCCTTGTTACCTTTTAGCAAATTCCATAAGTAGAACAATCTGTAGTCATCCAAAATCAATGTTGAAAGGCTATTCAGTTGCACTTAGCATTGAGAAACAGTAATTTGCTATATAATTTATGGAAAATTAACCAGAAAATTAGTTTGTTTTTATTTTGTATTGTGCTGTAAATATATTGATGAGCATTCTTCAAAATGTGATATAATACAAAAGTATTAAACTTACTTTTCTTTGTGGTAATTTAGCTTTGTCATATTAAAACTGTGTTTGTTGATATACCATACAACTAAAGAGAGAAAGTTGATGATGTAAATGTTAATGTAAATAGATGTGAATATTTTAAAAGATTGTATAAAGTGAAATTAAAAGGTAATGTCTGCTACAAGTTCACTGTTCTGTTCTTAAAATTCAGTTTTGATAACTGAAGTGAATATTTTAAGAAATTGGAATGTGTTAACATATTGCTTTCTCATAAAATAATACCTTTTCAACTTTGCTTACTTTTTTCTATGTTTAATTTTATATTTCACTGAGGAATGAATGCAATTTAAAAAGAACATTCATCTTTCCTTTCGTAGTGGATGAAAAATTTCTAGCAATCTTTTTTCAAGAGAATTTGTCATACTTTTTAATGAATGCTTGAAGTGTAATAATAAGTGATAGCAAAGACATTTTAAGAAAATTTTATATGACATAAAATTAAAGGGTAAAGCTAAATTTGTCTTAATTTTGCTAATAGTTTATTAAAGTTATGTCAAAGGTACAGTGTCTATAAAATAGGAAATTGAAATCACCTTTGTAGCAATGCCTGCATTCTTTTAAAATATATTAAAATTCCAAAAAGCAGTAACTTATTTTTTTCCTGTTAAGTGTTGCAGAACACTTAAGAATCCCTGATAGATGTCTTGAAAATATTTCAATTCAGATTTGAATTATAAAAAGTATCTACCAATGAGGGAAAGATAGAAGAAAATACAATTGCGTTAATTAGGAGTTTGACAATTTTGTCATTATGTAGCCATTGGAATCTAGAGCTGCATCTTTTAGTGCCTTTGGGAGAAAAGAATAGACTTAGACTATACTTTGACAGACTGAAAGGCAATCCAACATACATCTCTGTTAGATCAACAACATTGATTGTGTTGAACTTTTAAGTCCATTACTCCATGTCAGTGGTGATGACAAACCCATCCCCAGAGCAGGTGGTGTGTAGTGCAGTTTGATAGGATGTTCACTCTTTACTAAAGGCAATAGTGAATACAGGGTCTAGCAGAAGTCATGCCTGCTTGAGTGTGGTTGGTAGGGTAATAATGTGGGTATAATAATTTATAGTTTTAATTTGAACAGTTTCATCTAAAATGTCATACGGTGTGCTTGTGACATTGTTATGTTACAGAGTTACATGCTTATGATTTTATAATAAAATATTTTATAATAGAAGGTGGTGTTATTTGTGTCAGACCCTGTATATACATTTAAACATTTGAACACTGGGATTCAGATTATATTTTCTGATGTAGCAGGCATTCTCTGAACAGTGGTTTCCTTTTAATTCTGTAATTGCCGTTCTTCAGTACTAATTATGTTTTGTATGTCTTAGCTGCATCATCTCTTTCTAATCAGAATAATGTAAGAAAAACTGTCATGTGGAAAATGAATGCATACTCACCTCTGGTTCTAAAACTCAAGTTCTTTTTATATTGTACTGCTTTCTGTTTTGCTGTGACTTCTCTCCTGTGTCTGAACTGTAAAGTATCATAGGATGTTAGAGATAGAAGGAGCTGTATCAATCACCTACCAAGGATGTCCAATCTGTGGCCCGCAGGCCGAGTTTGGCTGAGGATGGCTATGGACATGGCCCAAAACAAAATTGTAAATGTACCTAAAACCTTTATTTTGCTCATCAGTTTTTGTTAGTGTTTGTGTCTTTAACGTGTGGCCCAAGACAACTCTTCTTCTTCCAGTGTGGCCCAGAGATGCCAAAAGTTTGGACACCCCAAAATCTTCATGAACCAACAGAGATTCATGGACTTGCCAGTGATAAACGGATAGTGGCTAGACCAGAACTTGGTCTTCTAATTTCTGGTATCAGCTCTTTTGAAGCTCCTTTCCAATACCATGCAGGAGCAATAAATCATTTACTGTCTTGGGACATTGCTCATGTTAGTCAGCTCTGTGCATGTGTGTGTTTGCTCTCTTTCTGTTGTGAGCTTCTGTAAGGCAAGGAAGGATTCTTCCTCCTTTGTCCAGTGTCCAGCCAAGTGGTGTATATGTAGTAGCACATTACAGTCACTGACTAGTTTATTGCTGCTGTTTGCTTCCTGTTAGTTCATTGTTGTCGTTTTGTTCCTTTAGCCCTCCAACAACGTGATTGTTTCTTAAATTCCTTTTGTTGATGCTTGGTGTGGCTTCTGGTTTCTACCATGTCCTAATACAAAATAAGTCACAAACTGAATGAAAAAATATTAAATATGGGGTAAATATATTAACTTGGTGCTTAAGTTTTTTGAATTATTTGTCCATGACCATTACGGACGTGAAGCTCATGCTGTGCTTAGTGAAAAAAGGCAGAGCACTGCACGTGACATAGAAAGGGCTGGTGAGGGAAGTTCTCCAGTGGGGGCAGGGGGCAGGAGTGCTTTAGGACCGTACCTCTTTTCTAGCTCATAAGGAGGACATGGCCACATCTCCTTGCAAATAGGCTGTAAAAAGTATTTGACATACAGGTTTCCACAAATCGACCTTATGATAGGGAGTAGTAGAACTTCATTGTAGCTAGAGTAGTGAGTTTGTGTGTGATTTGTATTTGAATGCAAAATGATTTTTTTTTACTCTAAAGGAAGTAAAATACCTTGGTTTTCTGGTGAGGTTAGAGAATTTTTCTCATTTCTATTTTTTTGTGGGGTAGCTGGAAGACTAAGGTGAGGGTTACAGGAGAAAGCTGCAAATTCAAGGTTAAGCTAATTGGCTTATGAGGAGTTACTCTTTTCACTTTTATCTCATTTGCGCTGCAATTTAACTAAATGTATTTAGGTCACAAGTGACAGGGCTCTTTAACACAACAGGAAGCCTCAAAGTGGCCACACATTTCACACACACACACAATTATCATGTCTACACTGATTTAACTTTCAGTTTTTCATAGAAAGTGATATATAAAGGTATTTTTGTTTACATTAAGACTAAAAAAAGCATTTTAACTCTAAATAACATAAATTACAAGTTATTTAGACTTGTAATTTATTGGTAATTAGTTAAGATTTGCATATTTTTGACTAGAAAAAATAGATGTCTTGCTTCTTCCCTTTGAAAATCCTTCTAGTGGTCTTGGATGGGCTTTTTACTCTCTTGTATAAAAAAGTGGCCTGGAGCTTTGTTTTCACATCATTGTGAATGGCCACACTTGCTATGACTTCACTGGCTGAAAAGGACCAGAATAAGAAGTAGCATCTCACTGGCCTCTTCCTTTTTAAAAAACATACCAGTATTCTGGTATGTGGATTGCAGTTGATATTTCTCTCTAATTGGGCATTCCTTTGTGTCAGATAATCAATAATACAACCTTTAATGCTAACTCATTCAGTTTCCACTACATGCACATTTGCTGAAAGTGAATAAAACATTGATTCTGACATAAAACATAGGTACTTCCTTTAAGGAGATTGTTCTCTAATTGGAAAAGACAGAGGCCAATTGTAGGATAGCGTGAGTGGGAAAGGGTTGATGGGAGATTTCATGGATGAGGTATGATTTGTACCAGGGTTTGCAGACTAAGCTGGATAAACTTAACTGTATAGACAGAAGAGGCAGAGATTGTCAGAGAGACAACATGAGCCACTGGGTTGGGAAAGAGTTGAGTACAATGTTCCTGCAGGCGATCTGCTGCATCAGTAGGGAGAGAAAGCAATGGGAAATGTGTAACTGTGGGTTTACACGGATGAGAGAGGGGATTGAAAGCCAGAGGAGTGTTTGGAATTGATACATGAAAACAGCATTTCCAAAGCTGCACCATTATATCATGTTTTGAAGAAAGAATGAATCCCTTGATCAAATAAGTATGAGATATGTTAGGTTAAAGAAAGGTAAACTGATTTTTGTACTTCAAAACTACAGATATTTTAATATGTTAATGTATGTGGTAGAATTCTGAGAGGGATATATAGTAAACATATATACCTAGTTGCCCACGGGTACATTTTTCCCCCCTTGGGATACGCACATTTAGCAAGAGACTGTAGTAGAAAATAGATGCAGCCAGTACAGGTTTTATTGAAAAACACATATTGAATAGTGTTTTGGGAAGATAAGTATTCTAGAGATAACCTGGATAAATAGAGGAGTAAAGAACAGAAGCTCTTGAAATGCTTTAGGAGAGGGTTGAAGACAACCTGGGCTAGGGTGGTGGCAGTGATTTTGGAGGATAAGAGGTAAATTCAAGACCTTTTTTTTTCCCAAATAAACTAACACCCTACAAGATGTGGTAGTGAAGTGAATTAAATAAAATAATGGCAAAATATAGTGATTGAAAGCAATCCTTGTCACTGTTGGTGATAAAGAGGTGAACATTTAGAAAGCAGCCTTCAGTATTCTGTCAGAGGGTACTGCAGGTAAGGTGGGTGGCACCACTGGGACTGAGCCAGCAGTGGAGAGGAGCTGGTGCTGTGTGGGGGACGGTGGGAGTTACACAGGAAGCAGGTAAGTGCAGAGGGAGACTGAGACTGCGGGGAGGGTGGGGCTCCGGGTTGGAAGCTGTCCTTTACACTGTGAGCCTTCTCTTGCTGTAATCAGACTGCATATCCTTTTATTTTTTAAAGCCTTGATGGGAAGGCATTTTAAAAAATCCATTCAAACGAGTATGGAGAAAGTACTTACCAATCTTATTAAATTTCACAAGATTTCTTTGAAATATATGCAGGCCGACGGTTATGATAGTCCAAAATCATAAGTAGAGTCAGCTTTTTACCCTCTTCTTTTCTGTTTTTGTCAGTGATGTGTCTAAAATTATGGCATAGCTTGGAAATGATTTTAAATAGTTTCCTTTAAAGCCATTTTTTAAAAAATGGAACCATGCACTGGCATCTTTAAACATTTACAGGTGCAGAATAGAGAGCTCTGGTTTGGGGCCAGTTTGACTTGAAAGCCCATGTTAATTGATTCCATACTTCACCAAACTGGACCATGTACAGTACAATTTCAAGAAACTACTATTAAAATATTTTAAACTCTTAAATTATAGAATGTGTGTGTTGCATCAAATAATTGGAGCCATTCTGTATTGTTTTCCTGTGTAGCTTTGGTGTGTCCCCATGTATGGGAGCTGTTAGCTTCTCTCGTGTCTGCCCGGGGACAGCATTAATTGTGCAGCTAGTTAGTCAGTCCTCATTAGCACGATGGTGGGGACACTATTTCTCACTTCCTCTTATTTCAGGGACTTAATTAAAATTAGCTTGCATGTGCTCTCAGTAGAAAGTGCTTTCAGCGCTCCAGGTGGTGACTTCTTTGTAGTCTGTTTTCAGGTTGTTCAACTTGCACGTTGAAGAGGTTAATTATATAGCTTCCCCGTTTCCCTCTTCTTTCATTAAATTACAAAAATTATTAAGCAAAAAATAGAGGAATCTCTAGAAATGTATAGCTCTAACTTTTGTGTGTTGGAGAGTAGACATTGTTTGGTGGCGAATAAAGATATGCATGTTATTGGAAGCTGGTCCATAACTTCTCTACAAAATGCATTTTCAGAAATAAAATTGTGTAGAAAGCATATTTTAAAATAATACAACACAACTAAAAATCAGGTACAGTCATGCATGCTTAAGGATGGGAATAACGTTCTGAGAAATGTGTTGTTAGGCTGTTTCCTTGTGAGAACATCAGAGCCTACTGTTCCTAGGCTGCAAGCCTGTGCAATACATTACTGCACAAAACGGCTTGAGACTGAATCCAGAGCACGTGAGCACATGATGTAATCGGGAGACACGGCACTCAGGAGAGGTGCGCGGCTGCCGCCAGTGTAATGACATGCCTTACCGTGCTACAGCAGACTTTGTTTTTAATAAGTAGAAAGAGTACACTCTAAAATCACAATAAAAAGTATGGGTTAGTAAATGCTGAAACCAGTAACATTATTAAGTATTATTTACTGTGCATAACTGTATGTGCTGTACTTGTATATGAATGCAGTGTAGTAGATTTGTTTACACCAGCATCTTATAATCATGTGAGTAACATCACTAGTTGATGGGAACTCTTCAGCCTGGTGTCCTCCGTGCAATCCCTCACAGACTGAAATACTGTTCTGTGAGCACATGACTGTAGTTGAAAGGCAGAGTGACTGATGTATTCCTCTAGAGTTTGGAATGTTACCAGTATTTGGAGAGGGCAGAGGGAAGCCTCCATGCTGTCAGTTAAGAGACTCACGATCCACCCATCAACTGTCATGAGATAGAACATTTTTGGTCCTATAAAAAATACATCAAAACCTTACCTAAAATCAAAACTGTACTGTCTCCATTTGAATTCACTTTTAGTCTTTCAAGAATTAAGAGTTTTGAACTGGAAAGTGGATTAGCCATTTCTTCATCCAAGATTCAGTGAATAAGAACAGGGAGGGTTGGAAGGATGAAATAAGCACTCGGGACCACACAGGTGTGAGGGAAACCCTGGGATTTGGTTCAGGAGGTTTAACTCTCGGTCAAGACATACTAACCATACACTTATTTTCACAGCCCTGTGGTGTAATTCAGTGTGCTGTTTCTCAGAGCTTACATAAGCACTTCAGAACAGTAATGTTTTCTACATCCCGATGTTTGTGAGGCATGTGCTGTGTCTGTGAGGGTGTGTGCACATATATACACGTGTGTGTGCATGCGTCTGCTTAGGTATGGTGTAGGGGAGTCAGGCTGCTGCCTGAAAAAGATTGACAGGGATGGGAGTTGGGCAATTTTAGGAAAATGAGAAGGAAAAAAAGAAGATTCTTTTAAGCTGTGTGTAGGTTGTAAAGATGGGGATAAGAGAAAATGGTCTTGCTTTCAGTGTTTTTTAAACTTTTGAAGCACTCTGGGCTTAGAGACACAACCATGCCCACCACCAACCTTTCTGCTCCCTTTAACCCAGCAACAGTCCACTGCACAGGTGTGCTGCACTGCACAGGTGTGCTGCACTAGTGGGTGACAGATGGGAGATTCATTGGCACCAGGAGCCCTTGCTCAAGGCATCAGAAACACAGGTTTCAAAATTTAATTCTGAATATGACACACACAAATAGCCTGGAAAGCATATAAATCCTTGATGTAAGAAATAGATGGAGAATCCAGTTTTACTATTTTTTATTAAACTTACATATTTCTTACTGAACAATCTCAAACACATGGAGGTAACTTCATTTCTATTCTCTGCTGTATAAGTAAAATACTAGCTTATCTAACTTGTTCTCTGGCACTTGTCTTCCCAGAATTTGATCCTTCCCTTTCTCTTCAGACATTTTTAATTCAACTAGTAAGCATATACTAGCTTTCAATGGAAAATAAGTGGTTTTTAAAACATGTAATTTTCAGGCTATCTCACGTAAGTATTTTTTGTATTAATTAATTTTAAAAATACTAAGGTTATATGTTTAAGTGCTAGTCTCTCCACATTCAGCACCTAATACAATGCTTATTGCGGTCAGTAGCAAATAAGTTGTGAATGAACCAATGACTAAACATTCACGTAATCTAGGTGTTTCTACTATGATTTTTTGTTCAAGAATTCCACATGTGTAAGTATTTTCATATCAAAAGAAAACTATTATACTTAAAATATGCAATTATTAGTAAATCTGGTATATGGAGAACAAAGTACTTTGTAGACAGAGAGAAGAATGGAACAAGGAGGCCATATAACAGAGATGATGACTTTGAATTAGCTCCTGAATATAAAAGAACTATGACTGTGTAGCACAATTAACTATACTTGAGAACTATATTTAGTATAAAAGTATATTTAATCCAAATATACTTTTTGATCATGTAATGTTTGTAGAGATACACTTACTTAGCAATTTATCACTGAGGATATGTGTTAGTGAATTCATTTTAGTTTAAAAGCATGGTTACCGGACAGACGTTTAAAAGATTGAATGGAGCCCTGGCTGGCGTAGCTCAGTGGATTGAGCATGGGCTGCAAACCAAAGCATCGCAGGTTCGATTCCCAGTCAGGGCACATGCCTGGGTTGCAGGTCACGGCCCCCAGCAACTGCACATTGATGTTTTTCTCTTTCTGTCTTTCTCCCTCCCTTCCCTCTCTAAAAATAAATAAATAAATAAAATCTTTTAAAAAAAGAAAAAAAGAAGTCACATTTAAAAAAATTGAATGGAATCCTCCACTTATAGACTGAGTTTTAATACATTATTTAGCCCTGTATTGTGAATTAGGTAATTTTCTTTATCTGTAAGTAAAGATTTATAAATGAGGTAGATTCTGATAGTAGAGTCTACTTCACGGGTTTTTGTCAGGTTAATATTTGTAAAGTCTTTAGAACAAACAGGGCCTGGCAAACAATAAGCACTGGACTAATACTGTGAATTATTATAGACTGCTAGAACGTCCCAGAATGTAATGTTAATGTAATGTTACATATTGAAGTAGTTTGGTGATTTGGTGTTAGGTTTTAAAAAAAGTTCTTTAACGATGTTCAGTCTTTCATCAACAACTGTTTATAGAGCATTGTCCTGTGTCAGAGACAGTAACACTGCCTCTGAGATCACTGCTACCTTCAGTCTGTCTCGTGTTCTCACATTTACAGAGCCCTTCCCCTTGTCACCTAAGGTGGTTTTCCTGTCAGGACTATGAGGTAGCTAAAAGAAGGATTGGCACTGCCTGTTTATAGATGAAGTAACTTCTCATGGGGTGCAGAGATGTGCCTAAACACAGGAAGACAAGCCTAGCCCATTCCTTGTTTCTCTCTGCCCACCATCTCCTTGTAGCAAGAAGCTTGCTTACATTCCCATGTGGCTTACTGTTACCTCTAAAGGTTTATATGTGGATCCATTGGACCTAGGGCAAATATCCATATTAGTTTGTATTTTTCTAAGGTTAAACCATCTAAGTTCCACCCTTTAGGTTTCTATAACTTAAAAAATTTTCGAATACTATAAAATTTTGCATTTGTAAATAAATTGAAAATATTTGATTTAGTCACAAACATTTTAATATTTTTGATGTTTATTTTTATTCTTTTGTGTCTTTGGCTTATCCAGATCCTACTTTTAAATTTTTTTTATCCTATTTGCATTTTGAACTTCCATCATTCCAGATTTAAATTCAAAGACCAACACAGAAAGAAGTCTGTAGAAGAAGAATAAAAGTAAAGCTGCCCATCAGACATTTAATGGGCCCCTCTCTAATAGACTTGATTGAATTGATTACTCTAGCAGTTCACCCAGTGGAATAAAAAGCGTAAGGCACTCAACATTTAGTTATAAATTTATTCATTGCTAAGAGCCACATCCCATTAATTTTATGTAATTTGGTAATTCCCAGTAGCTGCAGCTGAAGTTTGTGGTCCTTTTTGGTGATGTACAGTGATGTTCTCTAGAGAGAGGAACACTCTATTGTGTATATGAACTTTAAAGGGCCAAAATATTTTGAGAGCATTCATAATCTTAACTGTTGCTTTGCGCTTGCCTGTACTCACACTTAAAAATGCTGTCCTCTGCTCGTTTTCTGAGCACAACTGTGTATAGTACTGAATTGTAAAACAATGTACAAGCAAGTTGTTCTTGTGTTCTAGTTGCTACCCCCAAAAGCGGTTTCTGCAGCCTCCCTTTACTGTAAATCTCCATCATCAAACTATTCCAGAAAATTATATTAAAGTCAGATCTAGCTGTAGTCAGTGTACAGTCCAATGTGTTTGAATCCACCACCAGAGGGAGGCTACATTTTAACTATTATTGTATCTAAAGATTTTGGACTGGTTTGGCATGTGGATACAATCCCTGTTGCCCTTGATTACCCAAAGGAGTGCGGATGTTGAGGAGTTTGGTTTAGCCAGTGTTGGGATTCCAGTTTCTCCTTGTCAGTACCTGTTCTGAGTATAAGGCCTGTGGCTGCCTTCATATGTCTTCATACTTTATCTTACTATGAGTATGAATAGAGAAGAGTTGGGAAAGCAGAGATGAGTCATTAAAATGATCATCATTTTTATCATTTTTTCTATTTACTAATGAGTTGGTATTTAGTAATTTTTCTCATGTTTATCATCTACTTTATCGCTTCTTCTTGCTTCCAAATTGTGATAATTAGATATCCTAATGCTTTCTGGATCCTCTCCTTTATCTGGGTAGAAATGTTTTCTCTTGGAATTGCTTTCCTTCTCTTTGTAAGGAGAGAATTTTATTTTATTTTATTTTATTTTATTTTATTTTATTTTATTTTATTTTATTTTATTTTATTTTATTTTATTTTTTGCTTGTTGGTGTGTTTGTTTGCTTTAAATTAGACTATTGAGATTTTGGCACCACTGAAACAGAAAAAGGGAATAATCAAGGGGGATATCAAAATATTTTAGTGCTTTAAGGAATGATACTGAACAAAATATTTAAATTCTGTTGGAAAGTATAATTCAGTGAGACCGTCACTTTTTAAGAAAATGATTTATTTATTTGCTTATGCCAGAGAGTGAGATGTTTCTATTTGCATATAATAAGGTACAAGGGAGGACAGGACAATCTAAATTACATGTGTAGCCTCTTGCTGCTGTTGACAGAAATAAACTTTGTTTCAGGTTCTGCTTCTGGGATGCAGTAGTTCCTCACCATATGTAATCTGACCTTCAGTAAACTTTGAATAGTGTTCATAGATAAAGCAAGTTAACTTAATTGTTGGAGTTAGATGTGTATGTCTCAGTTACACTAGGGAACACTGGCAAATGGGAGGATGGTTGCATTTTAGTTTTGATCCTAAAAGTAATGAGTCATCAAAGTGCCAGTAAAGTAATAATTGTGTAAGACATTCAAAACATCTTAGGTCAGGGAGAGACCTCAGTCTCAGAAGACTAGTTGAGGGGTAGGTGATAGGAGGATATATTTGAGAATATAATTCTAGTTTTTGGTGAACAGAGTAAATTTTCTTTTTACATCCATTAAAATTGAAGAGCTTCCCACCAAAACAATTAAGATTCCAGCTTGTGGTCTGAGATAAATATTGATTTTTGAAGTAGAAAAACTGTAATTTTCGAATCAGGCTCTTTAAGTGATGCACTTTAAGACTAAATAGTCCCAGGGGAGTTCTCTCTTTCTCTTTCTCTCTCTCTCTCCCTCTCTCTCTCCCCCTGCTTCTTTATTTGAAAGAAAAGAAGCTTGAATGTATTTCTCTAGCCTCCATTTTTAGTATTTCTTCTTATTTTTTATCTTGGTACTAAAACTCCTTTTATATATCAATTTTTCATCACTTTATAAAATAATAAAATTAGAATTATACTAAAGAATTTATAAGCTGCTCTTGTAATTTAAAAGTAAAATACTAACTTGTCTTACAGAAACTGAGTGTTTCATTTCTTGAATTTAAATGATTTCTGTCTGCAAGTAAATACTAGATTTGTTCTTATGACACAAGTAACTGGGTGTGTAAGTTTAAAAGAAATGGACTGGCTGAAGACACCTATTTTAACCATACATTATTTTTTCCATAAAAATAGAAATAATTTTCTTGGTATTCCTATAGAACTAATGTTACCAGCCGTTTAATTGGTTTCTGGTCTTAGAGTGAAGAACATGATGTTAAATCAGTTCAGGTAGTAATTATTTGTGTTTGACAACATTAAGTAAAATAGGGAACTGAAGTGGTATGACTATATTTTTAAAGTATATGCACAGTTTTATTATCACTTTAACTGTTGGCTGTGCTTTAAGCATGTGCATTTCATTCTGAGAGGAGGTTTGTATGGGTCTAATGGCAAAATCATTCATTTGTTCTACCAGTATTTGTCGGATGATGTCTTAGGGTGAGTTGCTGGGAAACAGTCTGAGACTTGTTTGCAGGAGGTCTGTCGGTGAGCACAGTCAGGATCAGTACCTGTGGGGGACTGAAGAGACTGGGGATTGGAAGAAGGCAGAAGTTGAATTACAATGCAGTTACAATAGAGATGTCAGCCGATGTGGTGAGCTCTGGAGCTGGGATGGCTCTTCACAGTTGTCCTGGGTTGGAGGCAAGGGCCTTCACTGCCCTTCGTTGGCCAGAGCAGTGATGCAACCTTGAGTGGTACAGTTATGAACAGTCAGCAGCCTGTACTACTGGAGGCTGGGCGGGGGAGGGCCTTGATTCTGAAAAGGAGTCCTAACTGGAGGATTGGGGTCATGCCCTGTCGCACCTTGTGTAGCTGCCCACTAAGATTCCGACTGGTGGCACTAGAGGCACTACGCTGAGCAAAAGCAAACGTGCATTCCCTGTTCTTTTAAGAAGGTGATGTCTAGAGTGGATGAAGGTGCTGGAATGGAATATTACTTGGCCATGAGAAAGAATGAAATCTTACTATTTATAAGAACATGGATGCAGCTAGATGGGATTTTACTAAGTAAAATAAGCTAGACAGAGAAAGACAAATACCATATGATTTTACTTACATTATAATCTAAAGAACCAAATAAACCAATAAGTAAAACAGAAATGGACTCATAGATGCAGAGAAAAAAGGGGTGGTTGCTAATGGGATGGGGCTTGAGGATTGAGTGAAAAAGGTGAAGGGATTAAGAAGTACAAATTGGTAGTTACAAAAAATAGTCACAGGGATGTGATGTGCAGCATAGGGAACATAGTCAATAATATTTTAATAACTGTGGTGCCAGGTAGGTGCTAGACTTCACAGGGGAAATCACTTCAATTATATAAATGTCTAACCACTGTGCTGGTGGTGGTCAAGCTACAGTAGTCCTCATGCAATCTCATTACTAGTTTGCTTTCTCTGATAAATGTATATCCTGTATTATATTTTTCTTGCTATTTTATATGGGCATTGTTTAACTATTAATAACTGAATTCCACATTAACATCCAAGCCCTCCACTCCCCAGAATGCTGGAGAAGTGTAATGCAGATGGTTTGTCCAACACAATGATAATGTTACATTTACCTACTCGTGGAAAAACCTTACTATATGCGCACCAGACTTGATTAACTGGGAAGTCAGAGTTGCGGTTGTGATATTTTCTGCTGGACTTGACATTTCTAGGAGATACTATATTTTCAAACTAATAGAAAAAGGATATCCAATATGGGAAGACTTCTAAAGCTGATTTTTAATAACTTAATTAAAAGAATAATAACTATTGCTTCTGAGTATAATGACCTGATTGCCAAGTGCTTTATATGGATTATCTTATTTAATTATTATTAGCCTACTGTTCTAAGAGGTTTACACAGATTATGTGGTATAATCTTCCTAATATCTTTATGAAATAAGTCTTATTATTATCTCCACTTTACAGGTGAGGACACTACAGCTAGTCTCCACAAAGCTAATAAGCAGAACTGCAAAGGTGGAAAAAAAATGGCATCTTGAGCCTAGAGCTTTTCTTAGGGAAATATTGAGTATATTTATTTGAAATGTGTTGGTAGTAGAGAATCAGGGACAGTTGAAAAATGTTCAGCAATTCAGAGAGAAAGAAGCAACTTAAACTTTTTTTCTCTTGCCTTATACAGATGGTGAAATTTAATAAATGCATTAGGCAAGGGTTTGACCACCATCAGTTCTCGTATTGCTCCCCAGTCTCATTCCACACTTGGCAAAGAGAGAGCTCTCCTGCTGGATTGGTACTGCCTGCCTCAGCCCTTCAGTGCCTCCCTGTTACACGTGAAATGTACATTCTTTGGAGCTTGCTTCTTCAACAACAGCTGGTGTCTCCACCCCAGACCCCTTCAATTTTGCTCAAGTCAACAAGGTTTCTTTCACTTCTCCTAAATGCTAAGCTCTTTACCACTTCAGTCTTTTGCACTTGCTATTTTCTATGCCTAGAATGTGTTTCCTTCTGCTTTTCACATGCATGACTTTTTCTCATCCTTCAGATCTTGACTGAAATGTCACTTCCTCAGCAGGGCCTGTCCTGACCATACTATTTAAAGTTGGTTTCCCCTGTTGCTCTCTGTCTTTGTACCCCATTTCCTTTGTAGCTCTTGTCTTCATTTGTAATTATACTACTTGTACCTTAGGTTATTTGTTATCCAGAGCCCCTGTAATACTGCCGATTCCATGAATACAGGGCTGGCATCTATCTTGTTCCCGTTGTTTTGGCAGGGCCTGGCCCAGTGTCTGGCCGAGTCACTGTCCTGTGGTGCTGGAATGAATCACCAGGGGTGGTAATGTAGTGGTCTTTGTAGTGAAGCCATGATGAATTGGACTTGCTTACTTGCCCTCTTTTTTTACATTTAAAGATAGAACATAGAAATTTACACATGGCAAAAGCTGCCAGTTTTGTTTGCAAGTCATGCGGGCCCTGAACAGTGCAAAGGGTATATTATTGTTAAAAGAGCTAAAGTTCATTTCAGTTAAAAGTTCAGGTGTATTACAATATGTGACAACAGTGAAGAAAACATCTTTCCAAGTATGAGATGAGATAATTTTAGCCAAGTTAGCTGTCAAATGATTATAATACTGTGTTGCTTTGGGGTCAATCTTAGTATATGCTAAGTTACTACCCAGACTAATCTGATTTTTCCAACTGGTTTTAAAATAAAGTTCACAAGTATTTATTATTGATGTTTCTTTCAAAAAGACAAGATTTCAATGGCCATAATAGGCTCCATTAATTAAACATGTTTACTGAGCATCTACTATGCGCCTAGGCACTTATTTTGGGTTTAGGGATATGGAAGGGAAACTTAAGCAACCCCTGTCCTCATGAAGCTTATAGTCTAGTGAGAGGAGAATTTTTTAATTGGCAGTCATTGGCCATTGCAGGTGTTTTTTACCTTATGTCAGTGATGAAACTGAATGCACACATGGTATGTCCACATCGTGAGTGTAGAATTCTGATATTACTTATGCACATACAGGTCTGGTGACCAGCTCACAAGTCTGAAGTGACAAAGATTGCAGTTAACTGGTAGGGAGAATGGTCGACCTCAGTAGCGTTAGTTGAGTCCGAAATAAGATGCTTTAAAAAGTCATTTTCATTACAATTTTTTATAAGGCCATTCAGCCCCACACTCCAGATAAGCTGGATAGACATATCTTGTTTTAAAAGGGTTTTGTTCTTAAATTGTATAAACAATGTATAATTTGGGCAGCTTCAGTTCAGGTATACAATTTTTAAAAGTTTTACTATTTTGAAGTAATAAGCAGTATCTTTCATGCATCAATAATTTATGTTAAAAAGCCAATTTTCTCCGTTTTACTCATTAGTAATATATGTATGATTGGAAAGTTTGTTGTAAACAAAGCCTGTTTGCAGTAATTATTCATGAATAACTCTTCACATTTCTTCTAAACAGATCAGTCCTTTACTTCTTCGATAATTTTAGAATATCATTCCTTTGTGATTTCAACATTAGGAAACAAGCCAGAGGAGAATTTTCTTTGCAGACAAAAAGATATGATTAAGTAAATGGTAATCAGACCACACTAATATTTATTTTTGTACATTTTTTACTCTGAACAAGTAAATTTCTCACTGCCTTAACTTATGTTAAAATGGACAGGCTTCCTATTACTTTTAAAACTTTGCTAAGAGTTTAGTACCACTTAGTGATATAATAAGTAAAATTTGATTAATGGGTTTACCTAACTTAAAGCCTTTAATAAAAAAGACCCCAAAATTCCTCTGTTAGGACTTAACAAATTTTAATTTGGGTTACTTAACAATTTAGTTGATTTTATTTATTTTTCTTGACTTTTAAACTCACACACAAAGTCCTGTTAAATTGGTGACAGAAAGTGAAAAGTAAACATTATAGGCTAAATACTCCAAATTACAGAGTGGATTTTCCAAAACTTTTTAGAGTTTATTTACATTTTCCTTAAAATATGAAAACAAAATAAGGATTATTCTGAACTGTTTTAAAAAATAAAACTGTGAAAAACATACATGTTCTTTTTTAAATGTTTTTGATTTAGTTCATTGCTTTATAAAGAGTCACTGAAGATCTGATTTTCAGCTTGCTGTGTCAAGTAGGGAGAACAGTAGGTCCCAGTGTAGGGTGCTTTTCTGATCTTAGTATGGAAAGACCTGAATTGGGAAAGCTTCCTTCTCTGTGTAGGCAGACCAGGGTGGTTGGCTATGCTAATGTCAAGTTCAAAATCCTTACCTGGTATTCTTCCATTCATGTTTCTAAATAGCCATTCTTACTATGTATTTTAAAGCTATTTCTAATATAAATTTTCAGAGATTCTTTATACTCTCAGTATTGTTCTGTCTTAGATTTACTTATTAGGAAGTTGGTCTTTTCTTTGACAGCAGACACAGATTAAAACAAGGCCACATTTATGTAGTTCCCATTAAGTTTAGATAATTTATTTTAAGGGAGGGTAGCCTAATAAGTGACAATGATTGTTAAATAAATAAATAAACAGAAAATGATAGATAATGAGGCAGTACTTAACTGAAGAATGTCATTACGATGTTTCATGTTGGTGACACTGTATGGAAGCTGAGTATCAGTTACCACTGAAACCCTTTCAATGACTTTGAAAGAAATAGCCTGATTTTATTTCACTAGTAGATTTAATTATTTAAACATGCATTAGTAAGTGTATATAGCATTATTTATTACTGAGGATTTCTTTTCTGTTGGAATATCAGGATATATAATTAAAAATGGAATATCAGTTATTATTAAAATGGATATTTTTCAGAATAAATAAAAAATAATAATATTTTTAATTTAAGGCCATGAAACTAATTTAAAACTTAAGGCTTTTAGGAAGGAGGTTTTATGTAGAAATTAGAAAGTAGTAAGATATTCCTTTTTTAATGAATCTGATCATTGGTATGGCCAGAAAGCAATTGTAAGGAGAGCATGTAAAATTCAAATCAGTATTTGCTTTACTTGTGGTCAGTCATACGATATTGAGACTAAATACTGACTCATATATGAAGAAATTAGAAGAGATCAGAAGGTCTAAAGGCTCCCAACAAAAGATTAAGCATTTATTGTTACTGTGTATGCTCTTGGTTATTTTATTTGGGCTCTTAGTTTTGTTACTTTGAGTAAAATAACTATAATATTTTGAAGAAAAAAAAAGACTCCAGCTCTACTCAGTGGCCAAAACTTGTATCTTAAAAACTGGCAGGCTATATTAAAGATGTACGCCATTGATCCCAGGAGGAAGCAGACAGCCCACTCAGCACAAGTCTCATTTTTCCTTATTACTGCTGGAAAAAGTAACTCAGCACGCCGGCCCTGCTCGTGGTGAGTCAGTGGAGCCCTGTTCGTATACTGACAGCACTTTTTTCTTTTTAGGAATTACCCTCCATCTCTGAGCCAAAGCACATGGCAGTAAGGCTCAATTAGGTATCAGTGTTGCAAAGAGCAAAGGCTGATATATTAAGTTTGAATTACTAATTCACTCAAAAATATTAAGTAAGGTTTACCTTAGGTGCTGAGGTGATGGCAGAGGTCAATCTATAGAAAATGGGAAATATACTGAAGTAATTTCTTTTTTAGCATAGAGTGCTGAGTTAGACAGGTAAACTGAAATAGGACTTGAGAGGAGGGAATACTTGTTGGGAGGTCATCTTTTGTTTATTCTACAGTGTGCTTATCACTATGTTCTAGTAGGAATTTTTAATGTGAGATTTTAATTAAGATTTAATTGTAGCTCTGATTGATCCAATAATCCATTGAAAATTTATTGAACACCTGAATAAATGAGGTATTTAAGAAAATATGGGATAATTAACACACAGATTGTTTTTTAAAGTAAGTCATGGTCTAATCAAGGGAGAAAGACATGTAACAAGTATTTATAGCAAGATATGATAAATATTATAACATATATAAAGGAAATAATTTCTTGCTTGTGGTATGTTACATATGTGCTTTTAGATATATATACTCTCTCTCCCATATATATATATGACACTATATATATATATATATATGACACTATATATATATATATATATATAGTCAAAGTCTCCAACACTAGATTTAGTTCAAATTGGAAAATATCAGCCACATTATCTAATTAGTATAGCTAGTCTTTATTTGTCAAATTAATAAGCTAAATCAGACTTAACTTTTGGTTAGAAAACATGTGATTTTGTTTTTCAGTCTAAATAAACTATGCCTCCTTCCCCAAGCATCTAATTTCTGATTTATTTATCAGATGGACTGGTAGATAAATAGTCTGACCAGCAGATAGCTAACATGCATGGAGTCTTGCCATGAGTTAGTGGCTGCCATCCACATTTCCCACTGTGCTCTTACACGACTCTCCCTCCAGGGAGATGACTAAGTCGTCTCCAATTGCTTGGTGCTCTGGAGGTTTTTAGACCCTGGACTTACTGCAAAACCTTTTTATAAATATAGATTTTATTTATTTATTTTTAGAGAGAAGGGAAGGGAAGGAGAAAAAGAGGGAGAGAAACATCAATGTGTGGTTGCCTCTCACACACACCCCCGACTGGGGACCTGGCCCACAACTCAGGCATGTGCCCTGACTGGTTATTGAGCTGGTGACCCTTTGGTTCACAGGTTGACACTCAATCCACTGAGCCACACCAGCCAGGGCTCATTGTAAGATTTTTTTTTTCCTAAAGATTTTATTTATTTATTTTTAGAGAGGGAAGGGAGGGAGGGGGGAGAGAGAGAGAGAGGGAGAGAAGGAGAGAAACATCAATGTGCAGTTGCTGGGGGCTATGGCCTGCAACCCAGGCATGTGCCCTGACTGGGAATCGAACCTGTGATACTTTGGTTTGCAGTCCATGCTCAGTCCACTGAGCTACGCCAGCCAGGGCTCATTGTAAGATTTTTAAAGTGGAGAAGGACACTTCTTAAAGAAGAAGGCCAGAGGTGTTGATGAGAAAGAAGAACCAGCGAGTGTTCAAGTATAGTTTTAAGAAAGAGGAGATTTGAGAACTGAAGATTTGCAAATTGAATCAAAATTATCCAAACTCATGTGCATCTTAGAATGACTTTGTGCTTTGAAAATGCTTCATGAAAGGCTGTAGAGTGTGAGTAGGATTTTTCTAAATGAGGGAGGCAGGGAAGGGAGACAGTTCAAGGAAAGGGACAGTTCACACAATACCTAGGAAGTCATGAAAAGAACATTCTGTATTTATGGAAAGTAGAGAGCCTCATTGTGACTTTAGGTGATGTTATGGGAGTGGCAGAAGGTGAAGCCAGAGAACTGATTGGGTTTGGTTTGTGAAAAACTTTGCATGTTGCTCTGGCCTGTGTGGCTCAGTTGGTTGGAGCATTGTCCCAGAACTAAAGGGATGCAGGTTTGATTCCCAGTCACTGAATATGCCTAGGTTGTGGATTTGGTTCCCAGTCGGGATGTGTACCATCTCCTGTCTGGGCACGTACAGGAGGTAACCTATTGATGCTTCTCTCTCTCTTGCATTGATGTTTTTCTCTTTCCTGTCCTCTCTCTTTAAAAAGCAATGAAAAAATATCCTCCAGTGAGCATGAAAAAAAAAAACACAACAACTTTGCATGCTATTAATCTCTAAGTTAGATCTTACTTATGCAGGCAAAAGGGAAATAGTGGCTTTTCAGATGGACAGTATTGTTAAATGCAGATAATGTGCATGAGAGAGTGAGGCTTGGAGGAGAAGCTAGAGTGGAATACAGGAGGCAGCCAGTTGAGAGATTTCATGCATTTTAAAATAAACATTTTGTCTTACATTTCTGAAATTAGGATGCATTTTACAGTTGATGGAAATTATGAATTAATTGGCGGTATTTTTTGTTTCTTAGAGATCATAAGATAATGATATATTTTAAAGTCAAATCTGAATTTAAGATAGAAGTGGTGCAGGTGTTTAAAGCAGCATTTTCGGGTGGGGATGGATGGAATTTCAGAACTGTTCCTGGGGAGGAGAAGTCTGACGGATACAGGGCCTTGTCCTTTGACTCACGATAAAAGGTTTCTAAAGATTAGAATTTAAGGTTTAAGAATTGTCAAGGTACTTTGATTAAAGTATTTTATAACTCAAATCAGTATGATTTCGTGGAAGTTGCATTATTTTTTTTAAATCAATTTGTGGTTGAAAAAAATAATGGAGAAAAATGTATATCAAGACCAGTGATAAATATTTTCAAATATAGATTGTTTTTTTCCATTTAGAATGTCTGTGAGTGTCTTTTCATCTTTTTCCCATTCCTTGGGCTTTTTCTTCCTTCCTTTCCCTATTTGTTACCTTCTCACTATCCCTTGCCCTTTTGGTCTGGGCAAGCAAGTACTGTCACTGCGAGAGCACCGACCTGCTTTTTCACTCCCTACTTTTCTTCTCTCCCTTTTTCTGCTGCCCTTTTTACCTGCCTTGTGGACAACACTGGGAATAATACATAATACTGAAGGGAGCAATTAACTCAACATTTGGCCTAGGGATTATAGTGGAGGCTAGACTGACTTGTGACTAACTCCTAAGGGCTCAATTTATATTAATCAAAAGCCATTTAGGTTCACTTTCTTCACTTGATAGCATGCTGCCAAACTCCCTAGTTTGTTTAAGTCAAGGTTTACTTTTATGAAGAATGAAAAGATCAAAATAAGAGACAAATATAATTCTTAAAAAGTGCCAGTTAGAGAGAAGAGGGTCTAACAAAATCACAGTTTTATTTGAATGTTTATCTGTGTCTCTCGAACTTGGCAAGTGAATCCTGAAGACCAGCCAGTCCTGCAGGGAGGACTCTGCAGTAGCATGGCTCCTAAGGAGGCGCTGGCTTCCTAGAACTAGCCTAGAAACTCGGCTCCCTTCCTTTGTGACTGGATATTTGTGATTCCATGCAAAGCCTCCAGGCATCATCTCCAAAATGTATCATTTTGTGTACATGTAAATCATGTATAAAAAGTGAATACAAATCTTACTTCTAAAATTATTTTACCCTTTAAGCATTTCAGTGTGTTGCTTATCCGTTATTCATTTTTTAGATTGTCTTGAATTATTTTTTCGTTGGTCCTCAAAAAGAAATTGTATTTTGTACCACTCTGCAGCACATATTTGGAAAGATAGTTGTTTATCAGACTTAATTTATCATTATCTTCTATATTTCAGCTATTCTCAAGCTAATATAACATTACCATAGAAATGGAGTATCATTTCAGTGCTGTTGAGTGAAGCGGTAGGTGTTTACATGCTGGGCGTCTCGTCAGAAATGGGTTCCCCAAAGAGTCCCTTGCACTTTGTTAACTGGAAAATCAAAACCAATATTGAATGGGGCAGCAGTGACAGGATTTTTCTGGAGACGTTATCTTTGTAGAGTTTATATCTACTTTGATGTTTCCTAGTTAAATGGTTCTCTCCCACAGCAGGTACTTGCTGTCGCCCGTTGTTCCCTGGCGATTAGTAAACTGTCCTTTGTAAAGGACACTGTTTTACCAGAGATAGCATTCACCTCTGTTAGGGTTGCCTGGCCTTCTCCTTGTTCCAAAGATTAAATATTTAATAGTTGGATCTTTGTGAATTTTAGCAAGTGCTTCTAACTCACAAAAGCATCTTTTGAAAATAGTCGTTTGTCCTGAAGGTTTTATTTTTTCATATTTTCATGGAGAAATTTTGTTTTGATTTCTCATTACCTAAATGAAAGAGTCCTAAATTAAAACAATTTGAAAAGATAAAATGTAAAACTCCTTATTGCATAGTGTGTTTAATCAAGGCTTATTATGTTATTTAAGTGTTTGGGTTTTAAGTTTCCATCTCTAAGGTTGGAAGGGTTTTATCTAAATCGAGTTCCATTGTTTGTACAGATTTTTACATACACTGTGGCTGCTGTCTGTTCGTAATTTTGAATTGGGATTTAATTCTCATAAGACTTTTCAGATATTAGCATTTCAGTAATTTCCACTCAGAATTTGAGATTTTTATAGTCCTGTAGCAGGGTCTCTGGAGGTATACACTGAAAGAGTAGCCTCATGCTGATTTCCAGAAGAATTCCCTGGTTAAATGACTAGAGGGAATTCTTATCTTGAAAAACAAACCATGTTCTGGCTCCCTTGAAAAACAAGTGTTTTAGATATTTGTTCTCTAGTCAGAAAAGGGAGGTTTCATTTATTTATAATTAATCATACTAGACTGTATATTCTATATAACTTAACCTTACTTGGTCAAGTGCAGCTTTGAATCATTGCAGAGAGAATCCCCTGGAAATGCCCTTTGTATGACAAGAAGAATCATGTTTACTCTCCTCGAAGCACGACTAGTGTGATTAGAACATAAGGAATAGAAACTAAAATTATTTATCTATTCTTCCATTTACTCAGTTAATCAAGCGAATACTTGAGCAGTTTTGTGTGAGGTGCTAATCTAAATATTGACCCATACATAAAGTATTTCCTGCCTTTTCAAAAATTTCTCTATAGAGTGGGAGATAGTTGGTGAATAATTGTACCATGATATAAAATAAGACCACATAATCCTGTATGTAAAACAAGAGGGAAGAATTTGTAGATTATGGAGAGAAAGCAGTGATCAAACAGAAGGGAAAGATTCTGTTGAATTTTAAATTATATATAACCCAATTCAGTCTCTTAAAATATTGCAGAACATTTATTTTCCTAATATAAATTAAGTGTGGTTTGAGGTTTCTTTCTCCCCACAAGTGTGGAGTTATTATTAAGTAATATAATTTCTGTGGGTGTATAATATAAATATATATAATAGGTAAATACCTGTCTCTGTGTATGTGTGAATGTGCATACTTATATATCATTCATTACTCTGTAGACATCTGTAGTTTCAACATTAGGCTTATCAATAGGACCATGTTTATTTTACTTTTGGAATGTTTATTTATAGTAGACTCTGATTTATTATAAAGGAAATCTAAATCTTTGTAGCTTTGATTACCCTACACTGTCCATAACATACAAAAATAATCCTACTGAACAGGCTTGTAAGTTGCATGTCTATTGTTGTTTCCCTACCTGAGGTGCCTTTTTTTTTTTTTTTTTTTTTTTAAATGTCAGTATGTCCCAAGCATTTCTGTCAGAAGGTGCTTTGGCTGCAGAGGTGAAAAATGTGAATGATCATGTTCTTATGGGTTGTATGAGAGACAGAGCTCTTTGAAGTCAGGCTTTATATGAAAAAATCATGCAAACATTTCACCCTCCAAATATATGTGTTAGTTTTAATGCAAAATAGACCTTTTCAAGTAAGATCTTTGAGTAAAATTGATGCTTAAGAAAGCTGTACCAGGTTGTAATAACTTCCTAATAACCAAGTGCAAGAAACATGGAAGCACATTGGGAACTTTAAATTGGTGATATTCAGATTGGTGAGTTCACTGATTTACAACTTGTTTTTGCTTTTTTGACAGTTGTGTAAAGAGTCTTTATAGAGACTCATTAATTTAGCAAGATGCTTTCTGATATCAATGGTTCGCTGCCTCTGACTTTGGTCATTATGTTACAGGTTTTCACTATCAATTCCAGGAAAGCCTGAGCAGTCAAAACATGTGATTGGTTCCCAAGTATACATATCAGGATTTCAGGAGGTTCTAATTTTTTTAAATTATATTTTTATTGGATTTTTTTCATTACCATTTAGTCCCCTTATACCTGCTCCCACCTACACCCCTGCAACCTCCACACTGTTATCCATGTCCATGAGTCTTTTCTCCTCTTTCTTCAATCCCTCCACCCCCTAATACCCCCTAATCTCCCCATCTGTCATCTTGCTTTCTTGTCAGTCTGTCTCTATTTTGCTCCTTAGTTCAGTTTGTTCATGAGGTTCCATGTCTGAGTGAAATCATAAAGTATTTGTATTTTTTTGACTGGCTTAGGAAAATGTTCTCCAGGTCCACCCATACTGTCATAAAGGAAAAATTTATTCTTTTTTATGGTTGATTAATATACCATTGTGTAAATGTCCCATAGTTGTTTCATCACTCATTTACTGATGGACACTTGGGCTGCTTCTATAGATTGGCTATTGTAAATAATGCTATAATTAAGATAAGGGTGTGTATGTTCTGAAAAATTATTTTGGGTTTCTTTGGATATATTCCCAGAAGTGGGATCTCTGGGTCAAAAGGCAGATCGATTTTTACTTTGTGGAGGTATCTCCATGCTGCTTTTCACAGTGGCTGCACCAATCTGCATTCCTACCAATGGTGCAGAAGAGTTCCTCTTTCTCCACATCCTCGTCAGCACTTGTTGTTTGTTGATTTGTTGATGATAGTCATTCTGACAGGTGTGATATGGCATCTCATTGTGGTTTTAATTTGCATTTCTTTGATGATTAATGACATTGACCACCTTTTCATCTATCTGTTGGCCATCTGTATGCCCTCTTTTGAGAAGTGTCTATTCAGGTCCTTTGACCATTTTTTAATTGGATTGTTTGCTTTTTTGGTGTTGAGTTGTGTAAGTTCTTTATAAGTTTTGGAAATTAATCCTTTATCACATGTATTGGCAAATATGTTCTCCCATTCTATGGGTTGTCTTTTTATTTTGTTGATGATATCATTTGCTGTGCATAAACTTTTTAGTTTGATATAATCCCATTTATTTATTTATTTTTTGGTTTTCTTTGCCTGGGGAGATATATCTGATAAAATATTGCTATGAATATGCCAAGAAATTTGAAAACCTGGGTGAAATGGACAAATTTCCAGAAAAATAACAACCTTTCAAAACTGAACGAAGAAGCAGAAAGCCTGAAGAGCTGACAACAGCTGGTTAAATTGAAGCAGTAATAAAAAAAAATTCCCAGCACACAAAAGTCTTGAACCAGACAATTTCACAGGAGAATTTTAGAAAACATTTAAGGAAGAGCTAACCCCTGTCTTTCACAGACTATTCCAAAAAACCTAAGAAGATGGAAGACTCCCAAACTCTTTCTATGAAGCCAGCATCATCCTAATCCCAAAACCAGATAAAGACACAACAAAGAAAGAAAACAGGCCAATATCGCTGATGAACATAGATGCTAAAATCTTCAACAAAATATCGGCAAGTCACATCCAGCAATACATTAAAAAGATTATACACCATGATCAAGCGGGATTCATCCCATGGATGCAGGGATGGTACAATATTTGCAAATCAGTAAATGTAATATATCACAAAAACAAAAGGAAAGACAAAAATCACATGATCATATCAATAGATGTGGAAAAAGGATTTGATAAGGTACAACACCCATTTATTGTAAAAAACACTCAGCAAAGTGGAAGTAGAGGGAGCATTCCTCAACATAATAAATGCCATATATAAGAAAGCTACAGCCAACATCATACCTGATAGGCAAAAAGCTTTCCCACTAAGATCAGGAATAAGACAAGGATGTTTGCTTTCACCACTTCTATTCAATATAGTGTTAGAAGTCCTAGTCACAGTGATCAGATAAGAAAAAAAATAAAAGGCATCCAAATTGGGAAGGAGGAAATAAAACTGTCACTGTTTGCAGATGACATGATAGTATACACAGAAAACCCTATACACTCCACCAAAAAACTACTCGACTTAAGTGAATTTGGCAAAACAGTTGGATACAAAGTCAATATGGAGAAATCAAAGGCATTTTTGGACATAAACAATGAACTATCAGAAACAGAAATCAGGAAAAAATTCCATTTGCTGTAGCAACAAGAAAAATAAAGTACCAAGGAACAAACCTAACCAAGGAGGTAAAAGACCTGTACTCAGAAAACTACACAACACTGAAGAAAGAAATTAAGACACAAATAAATGGAAGCATGTACCGTGTTCATGGATTGGAACAATTAACATCATCAGAATGTCCATACTACCCAAAGCAATTTATAGATTCAACACAATCCCTATTAAAATACCACTGATATATTTCACAGACATAGAACAAACATTTCAAAAATTTATATGGAACCATATAAGACCCCAAATAGCCACAGCAATTTTGAGAAAGAAGAGCAAAGTAGGAGGGATCATAGTACCTTGTATCAAACAATACTACAAGGCCACAGGAATCAAAATAGCCTGATACTGGCATAAGAATGGACACATAGATCAATGGAACAAAATAAAGAGCCCAGAAATAAACCCATGTCTCTATGGTCAATTAATTTTCCACAAAGAGGGTAGAAGCATAATATGGAGTAAAAATAGCTTCTTCAACAAATGGTGTTGGGAGATTTGGACAGCTACATGCATAAAATTGAAAATCGACCACCAAATTACACCATACCAAAAATAAAGTCAAGATGAATAAAAGACTTAAATATAAGTCATGACATCATGAAAGTCCTAAAGGAGGAGAAGAGAATATAGGGAGGAAAATCTCAGATACTCCACACAGCCATATTTTCACCGATATGTCTGCCAGAGCAAGGGATATAAAGGAAAGAATAAACAAATGGAACTTCATCAAAATAGAAAGCTTCCATATGGCTAAAGAAGACATCAGCAGAATTAAAAAGGAAGTTCCAGCCGCATGAGAAAATCTATTTTCATGTGATACCTTGGACAAGGGTTTGATCTCCAAAATATGTAAGGAACTCACACGACTCCACTCCAGGAAGACAAACAATCCAATTAAAAAATGGGCAAAAGACTAGAATAGACAATTCTCCAAGGAGGACATACAGAGGGTCTAGAGACATATGAAAGCATGCTCAACATCACTAGCCATCAGAGAGATGCAAATTAAAATCACAATGAGATACCACTTCAGACCAGTCAGAATGGCCATCATAACCAAATCAACAAACAATAAGTGCTGGCGAGGTTGTGGAGAAAAGGGAACCCTAGTGCACTGTTGGTGGGAGTGCAGACTGGTGCGGCCACTGTGGAAAGCAGTATGGAATTTCTCAGAAAACTAAAAATGGAACTGCCTTTTGACCTGGCAATTCTACTATACTGGGAACTATACCCTAAGAATCCTGAAACACCAATTCAAAAGAACCTATGCACCCTAGTGTTCATAGTAGCACAATTACAATAGCCAAGAGTTGGAAACAGCCTAAGTGCCCATCAGCAAATGAGTGGATAAAAAAACTGTGGTATATTTACACAATGGAATACTATGCAGCAGAAAGACTGAAGGAGCTCCTACCCTTTGGGACAGCATGGATGGAACTGGAAAGCATTATGCTAAGTGAAATAAGCGAGGTGGTGAAAGACAAATACCATATGATCTCACCTATGAGTGGAACCTAATCAACAAAACAAACATGCAAGCGAAACGCAACCAGAGATTGAAATAAAGAACAAACTGACAGAAACCAATAATGGGGGAAAAAAGGGCAAGGGTCATCAAGGAACATGTATAAAGGACACAGAGACAAAGCCAAAGGGAGGTAGGGTCAAGGGTGGGAGGTGGGAATGGGTGGAGTGGGGGGGAGGAGGAGTGGTAAGGGGAAAATGGAGACAACTGTATTTGAACAACAATTAAAAAACATATTGCTATGAGCAGTGTCCAAGATTTTGCCGCCTATGTTTTTCTTCTACAATTTTTATGGGTTTTGGTCTAAATTTTAGTCTTTAATCAATTTTGAATGTATTCTTGTGTGTGGTGTAAAAAGGTGGTCTAGTTTCATTTTTCTGTATGTATCTGTCCAAGTTTCCCAACACCATTTATTGAATAAACTTATCTTTACCCCATTGTGTGTGCTTGCTTTGTCTGTTGAATATTTTTATGCCAGTACCAAGCTGTTTTGATTACTATGACCTTATAGTATATAGTATGAACTATACTATACTTCTTTTGGGAAGTTTTGCCTAGGTGTGGATGTGTCATTACAACTGTGATGGAGAAAGGAAGGAGCTGTGTGTGCGTGTGTGTGTAATTACAAGGAGCCTAGATTCTTAGACAGTTTACAGCTCAGGTCTTAGCAGAGCCATCTCAGCACAAATATGCTCATCAGCCATTTAAAAATCTTTCCAAGCTCAGGTCTAATATCTATCAAGTTTTATTCACATAGAATGAAGAGTAATATTATTGCAGTGTTAGAATTTCATAATTTCAGGTGTGTCAACATATTACTGGATTTATATTGTAAGTGATTAGCAATACTTCTTTTTTATTTAACAGAAACACACATTTTGTATTTGTATATCATCATTTTTTTCTCGTATACAAACATTCATCTTGATGGAGAAAACTGAAAATTTGATGACTAATGTTTCTGATGTTGATATTTGCACTTTTATATAGTTTGACACAAAATGCTTAGTCTTAAATCTGTATGTGTCCCCGATGTTTCAGAGACAAAAGGGAAGGTCTTTGTTTTTGTATTGGTATCTTACATATATTTACTTGTATTTTATGCTTAAGATACTTAAAGGAATTTTTTTCTATTTTAAATCCTTCTTAAGTGTCACAAAATATAGATGTTTAACATTGCTTTTAGAAATATTCTTAAACAATACAATCTAATTTGCTGTGCCTATTACTGATAAAAACATTCTGGAACCAGTAAATTCTTTGAAATACACAGAATTCTGTATTTTGGAGACACCTAAAGGGACATTTACCCAGTATCTAACATTTTAAATGTAAACTTTAAATCATCTTTAGGCAAGCAAGGTTTTTGAAGGATTTGTGACTAATGTGCCAGCCGTTCTGGAGTGCTTAGTGTACTTAAGCGTTACACATCTTATATTATTAATTTATTTATTTCTTTAACAAATTTTATTGAGGTTTTCTTCGTGATATTTTTCTAGGCACTGGTGGTATCATAGTGAGGACATTCAACAAAAATATCTTTGTCCTTGTAAAGCTTGCCTTCTAGTGGGAATATGACAGAAGAAATAAGTAAAACATACTACCCTGGATAGCGATTCTATGGAAGAAAACAATGCTAGAAAGTAAGATGGGACTGCTGGGAGTGTTTGGTTTAAAATGGTGTGGTCAGCGAAGGTCTTGCAGTGGTGACACTGGGAACAAGACCTACAGGAGGTGAGGGAGAGGCTCGTGTGCTCACATGAGAGAGTGTTCCAGCCACAGCAAATTGTAATCCCCAAGGTAGCAGCATGTCTGGTGGTTCTGGGAATCTCAGAGGGTTAGGTTGGCTCGTGCCTAGTGAGTGAGGTGAGAGAATTAAGAAAAAAGGAAGGGAAAAGAGGTATTGTTCAGGGGCAGGATAGAGGAAAATCATATAACATTTTGTGAGGGCTTTGGCTTTACTCTGTAAAAGAAGAGAAGCTATTGGAAATCTGTAAGCATGAAGAATTAATGAAAATGTCTTCAGACACCTTAACCATACTTGGTATAGTGAAACCTCTTATTTATAATGTTGACTAGATTCACTACCCCTCACCTCCAACTTTTCTTATGTATTTTGAATATTGAATTTCAGGAACTGTTAAATTTGTAATATCCCTGCCTGAAGTTAGATATAGCAGGTTTTTCAAGCCCAGTTGCAGGTGATTTTAACTACAGAGCGGTATATTAGTGCAGGCAGCAACCAGGCTGCTGATTTCTCCTTGGGGCTCTGGCTGAGGCATTTTGAAATGGAAACACAGAGGTCATAAAGCTGCAATTGTTGAAGTAATAGCTTTTAAAGGAGATTTTCAGACTAATAAACATCTCTTGCCCTAGTTAAGGCAAAATCGATCAGATGTAGAGAAGAAGGAGTTAAGTGGTTTGACTAATATTTTCCTGGATTTTAAAAGAGAAGTAGGGGTAGGAGGGATGGAAGGGAAAAAGGAATTCTGACCTGAAAAATAAAGAAAGAGGAAGGAAGGGAGGGAGGGAGGGAGGGAGGGAGAGGGGGAAGAAAAGAAAAGGAATTCGAGATGCTTAGGAATCCTTGGAAAAAAATCCATCTGGTGAAGACATAAAATTAAAGTGACTATATATCCTGTTTATTTCCCAGGACAATCCCAATTTATGTCTGTTGTCCCACTCTAATTATTAATAGCATCTCTTTTTATTCCCCAGTGTCCTGATTTGATGATAAATTATGTGGTCACCCAACTTACAAATATTTGGGCTTCGTATCTTTTATATTATTGTCAATCATTTCAGTTTTTGGTATTTTCAAAATTTTAGTTTGATTTGGGGTGTTACTAGTGCTCAGTTCAATATTTTTTTTCTTTAAATTTTTTTGCTTTGTGGAAATAATTTTATAAATATATGTTTAAAGAGATTGGAGATTGCTCACTTTTTAGGAAATTTGGAAAAATACACCTTATTTTAGAAGATGCTTATATTTAAGTTTTATTTAGCATTTTTGTATGGTGAATAAGAGACTATTCTAGATTCAAAGTTATAGGTTGTTTCTGGAGTGTTGCTGTTAAAATAATACTAAGTAACTGCATTAAAATTGTGAAATGTTATTTACATACTGTTGAAAATATTAGAGTTTTGGTTTGTGGAAGGAGATTGAGGAGAAAAATAAAGGGCTCATTTCATAGAGAATTTTCTGGAATGGATACCTTTACATCTGTGTCCGGAATTGCTTTGCTGATACATTGCCTCAATAGGAAGCATCACTACACTATAAATATTGCTGTAACATTCTTAGGGACATGGTATTTGGAGTCATGGGGGACGAAAACTAAATTAAGACTCAGGAAACTTGAATTCAAGTTTTGTTTTTTCTTTAGTAAGTGGCATTATAATTTTGCTGTTATCATTTATTCTGTTTGCCTTAGGGCCCTAAGGCCTGAACTAGGTCTTGGGCTATTATGTGGAGCCAAACAGCAAATATATTTGGAAGAATTTTATAAATTATCATTTCTATCTAAGTTGGAGATGGCTTTAGATCTGCAGAAAAAAGGAAAGCCCTTTATAAGTGAATCAGTTACTTTTTTTTTTCCTAAGGAAGTTCTGAACCAGTAAGTTAATTACCTCTTTTCCCTAGGGAATGAATCAGCTAATTATAAAGAGCGAGCCAAGGTCAAATTTAAGCTAATCTTTCCATTAGTCTAAGAGACTACTTAGTTCATCTCTTGCATGGAGGTAATGCAGGAACTAATGGGAACACTTTGACAAGTTTGGGAGCCTGGAAAAATAGACGTGAATAGGGTTTTTGGAATAACTTGATGATTTTACTGAAAATGTCTAATTACATTATTAGACTGTCAGAGATATCCAAATGTCTATCTGTCATATACAAATACTTTTTGGATTGTATACACTAATGACTTGCATCATTGGCATAGATAATTAAATTTTAACCATGTCTTTGTGTCACAGAACAGCCAGTGCTGTTCCAGGACAGTCAGTGGGGTTCTGTTTCTCTCCAGCTAAAGGCAAAACTCTGGAGTCAGAAGTTTGGTGGAAAAGGAAAGGTATTGTTAATTTAAAGGCAATACAGTTTTGGAATATAGGCAGGTTTCAGCCTCAGAGCCTTACTCCCTTTAAAACACCCAAACACTAATAATTCTGCCACCTGCTGCCAGGCCAGACCAGTTCGAAGAAGTGCCTGGAGTTCCCTCTCCCACTCTTAAAAGTACTGCCCTTTGGGGATGCAGATGTCTGCAGCATGATCGTTCAGGTAGCTTAGCTGGTTCCCAGTCACAGTTTGGCTTTGGGCATCTCACACAGGCCTGTGTGCACTTGCCAGAGTCCTGCACGGCACAGCCAGTTCTGCCACTGCTTTTTGTGCAGAAGGAGCTCCATGAAGATTCCCAGACCATGCAGCCTCCAGAGTCCACTGGTCTTAGGAGCTCAGACCATCTGAGGCTGACTGGGCTAGCCAAGGGAGGGGAAAAAGCTGTGTGTTTCCTGGTGTGTTACATTTTAGAGACTTGTCCCAGAAATCCAAGCATGATGGAGCATCTGGCTTTTTCATCAGTGTGCACCGATGTGCCCTTTTTGTCAGCTCCCCAGTGTCTTTGACCTTCTTCTGGCTGCCATTTTGCTCAAGAAGGCAGACGTTTCCCAGCCAAGTGCACGTGCACAAGCGTCTTGGTCCCAGATGGGTGTCCCACCCCGACAGCTTATAAGGCTCTCTAGAAGATCCTGTAGCTGTATTACAAGGTACTTGGCTGCGGGGGCAATGCCCCAGGGTGTGGGAAGGCTGTCATGTGGTTTCTGTTGTTACTTCAATCCATGCAGCCTCTGGCGCTTTCTGGACCCCCTTACCCTTCGGGGATGGGGTATCGACTCTCAGGGTTTCTCCCCTACTTCTCAGGGATCTGGTCAGACACCCCTGCTACATTTTCAGCTACTCCAGCTTGGTATCTGTATTTTAGTGTAGAACATATCTTTCATTAGAGATATTGGAATATGAGTGACTATGTTTAAACAAGTTTAAGCATATTCCTTTTTAATAATATCCATTCATATTTTTATTGTTTGATTAGGAGTAGATCCTCATTCTATCCTCCTGCAACTGCCTGTCTTTGATACAAATGATACTTTTATGAACAACATTTTCATCAGTGCAATGAATCATCTATTCCTGGATACCTACAATAGGTAGTCATGACCTTGGAGTAAAATAACAATTAGGAAAAATAACCTGATATCTATATGTGATGTTCAGCAATGTAAAGTGTAAGCTGTGACCATTCTCTAGTGCATGCTTACTCAACCATGCAGAAATGAAGGAAAAATGAAGTTAATCTTTTGTGCACATTATTTTTAAGGGTTGAAAAACAATAACTAAAAAGCAGTTATGGTGTACCATTGTTGTTTTTATGTATTTTTAATGTATTTGGGGTGTGGTCGTGGGTGAAAACTTCTCCAAGCTGATTCAGTGTGGAATGAGTTCTGTCCATTTATAGTATGTTCCTCATACATATTTTTTAAAGTTAAGTGGCTCTTTCTCCCACACTAAAAGAAAAGAAAAAGTAGAGAAAGGGAGGAAGGAAGGAGTAATGAACAAAAGCTCTTGAATAAGCCCTGAGATTGGTTTTTGGTGTAGTGTATTCTGGGTTTGGGTTTTGTTTTTTGGATCCTGGTGGTGGTGGTGCTGGCAGTGGCTGTGAGAAGGAATGGATTGATTTTCTTTTTTTTTTTTTTTTTAAAGATTTTATTTATTTATTTTTAGAGAGGGAAGGGAGGGAGATAGAGAGAGAGAGAGAGAGAGAGAGAGAGAAAGAGAGAGAGAGACATCAATGTGCGGTTGCTGGGGGTTCTGGCCTGCAACCCAGGAATGTACCCTGGCTGGGAATCGAACCTGGGACACTTTGGTTCCCAGCCCGCACTCAATCCACTGAGCTACGCCAGCCAGGGCTGGAATGGATTGATTTTCATATGTGATATGTTAGAATAAGTTACTACAGATTTTAACAGTAAAGTTTTCAATATGTACAGATTTTGTAATTTTCAACAGTTCATCCTTAATATTACATGTCTTAGAACCAAGAGAACAAGAAGTCGCATGTATGATTGCAAAAGGGCATTGGCTGAAAAGTATATTGAAAAGAGATAATTAAAAACATACAAACTGGTAAGCATCTTGTATGTTTTTCAATATAGAAATTTTATTAATTTCCCCTACAACATTATTTTCTTGATGTTCATTTTTAGGAAAAATAATGCAAGGATGTTTAATTGTTTGCCCAGTGTTATCCAGAAAACACTACTCTAAGACTGGATCTCTGTTATGTTGGGTATAAAAGATCAATGTCCAGTATCTATGCTCTCCCATTATTTAGAAAGAGGGTTTGTCTGACTTACTGTTTTTCAGCTATACCTAATAAAGTTGCTTGCCACAAGAGCCTGAATGGCTGGTGCACTGTGAAGCATCCAGCACTGTGCCAGTTGGTGGGCCTAGATAATTTTGGGCCCTCCTTACATCTTTTTGATGAATGCAAATGCCTACTCAGAAGTCCTAAGAACATGTGACAATGTGCTTACCACAAGGACACTACTGTTACTTCAGGTGATTCCTAAAACAATATACACTGACAGAGCAGTAACTTTCCAAGTGGTCTAAGAAGTTTGTAAGTGCTTATGATGATTTAAAGCATTTCCAGAATTCACTTAAATCTGGGCTCCTAAATTTAAATACAGGGCATTTTATGTCTATGAGAAGGAATGAGAAAAATTCAATAGTGTAGATCTCTAAAGAAAACAGAAAAACAAATTAAAGATTAGTTGGCTATCTCCTCTTGGTCGGATATCTCCTATTTTTAAATGTGTTTGATAGTGTTAAGAGCACAATCTAGGAGAGAAAGCATGTGTGAAGTTTAAACGATCTTGGCTGCCAGGTGGTGACTAAGACATGTGTTTGTTATTAGAGGGAAGTGGGTTTTGCTCCTCGAGGCAACTTGAAAACTTACTGGCTGATGTTGTTATATGTAATCTTTGTACAGTAAATATGTTTGGAGTTGTTCACATATCACATACTAGAAACATGTCCCCTCTGGCGTCATACAGTCATCCCTGCAGGTGGGCATTCGGGAACCACAGATCGGCCTTACACTGCTGTATCCCTGTTGCCCGCGCTGTACTTGTATCTGTGTGTATGTGGTTTATCAAAACGTAGGCTGCTTGACATAATCTCTCACACTTTATGTTTTTTTAGCAAAATGAGCATAGGACTTAGAATTTCAATTGGAAATTGTGGCGAACTTGTTTTGTTTCTTTGTTTGCGTCTGTGAAGGAATGCTGACTGGAATGCCTTTTCTCAAAGTATGATTTTTCTTTGAAACAAACTTTAGAAATTTTAATAAACAAAAACTGGAAATTTTTTACATCACTGTAAAATATTTCACTAAGTATGTTAACATGAACAGAATTACTTATATCTATTAAATATAGCAACTCTAGACATAGTTTCATATAATTCCATGAGTCCCTTGTAAGTGGTGACTTTTCTTTATTTTCACCCAAGTTACCAGAGAACATTTTTTCATTGCTTTTAGACAGAGAGGAAGGGAGAGAGGTTTGAGAGAGAGGGGAAGGGAGGGATAAAGAGAGGAAGAAAGAGGGAGAGAAACATTGATTGGTTGCCTTTTTTACGTGCCTTGACCCAGGAACTGAATCTGCAATATAGGCGTGTGCCCAGACTGGTAATGAAACCCATGACCTTTTAGTTTGCGGGACAACACCCAAACAACTGAGCTACTGGCTGTGACCCTGTGTGAGTTATCGACAGAGAATGTACACGGGGCCATTAGGTAACAGGAGCTACCCTCAGGTCGTTTGGGAAGTAAGTGAAACAGTGGTACTGGATTTGCATGTAGTCGGTGGGAAGAATCATTACACCAGAAAAAAACAAAAACAAAAAAACCTGTTTCCATAGTGCTGATTGTACCCAGACAAGTATATTTTTCCTTGAGTATCAGAAAAGCTAGATCTTCTTATTAAAATTTCCAGCTGAGGAAGCATCACTAATTCTGTTAAAGTTCAGTGTTAGTAATGTCTATTTAAGAAATTATATTTTAGTTTGATTGTTTAAAATAAAATGAGAAATGTTTCTGGTGAAACTGGAATAGGTTAATTTTTCTTTCCGATCAGACTGATTTTAGTACATAAAAGAAACACCACCAACAAAAATACAACCCCAAACATGCTGGGGAGTAATGGTGAAAACTGGAGCATCGAGTGTACATAGCATCATTTTACCAGTGTGGCCTTTGAACTCGTCACAAGGGATTGACAGTGTAGGTCTGTTATAACAGTTAGGATACTAAATAATCTGATTTCCTTTACGATAAAAATATTTATATGTATTTCTAATCTTATGTCAGTGAAACATGTTTTTTCCCAACTGCGATCATCTGTTTTATATTTAATTGGAGAAAATGCCTTCTAGTTTTCTGATTATAATGATAACATGGCATGCGAGACACCAGAGCATGGTAATCAAAACTCATGGTTATAAGTATTTAACTTCATGGAAAATGGTCACTATGGATGTTCAATAACATTCATTTGGCCAATTTCATATAAAGTTAATTCCATTCTTAATGCTATGAGGTTATGCATTTGTATAACTCACTAAGAAGGAAATTTAGAAATCTGATTTTGAGTTTGAATCCTCTCATTTCATTTTACAACTTAAAGAATACATGTAAAAAATCAGTCTGCATTGTTACATGGAATACAGTTGTTAACTCGCCTCTCCCAAGATAGTGGTACTGAAAACTATATACTATATGCTGGGTTTCATTTCATTGTCAGTGTTGACTGCGTTTTAGATTGCTTTTAAAAAAATAGAGCTTCAAGGAATAAAAGTTGTACTGTTCACCATGGGTCATTCAGAATAATACGATTTAAATTCCCTTTTGAAATAACTTGACACTGTGTTTTCTTACGAGCTGGTCCACTGAATGATGAGAGGATATGTATTTAACTTAATAATGAGATTTTATTTTCACAGTCTGATTATTTTTTAAGATTAATTCTCCTCTGCCTTTCTTTCCATGCTGATTTATAATATTGTGCTTAAAATTTGATGCAGAAGATGACTCTTGGAAATAATGCTTTATTTTTAACTATATTTCTACTTATCTGCAATGTTCATAATACTATAAAATACATTTGAAGAGGAGAAAAGCTTTTATTAAAATATCATGCATATATTATTCATTGTTAGGCGATCTCTTCTGGAGTAGAAGAGTATAGATATAAAACATCGACGGTGTCATGAAGGAAGGATGAGTTGGAAACATCACAGATATGCCTACTGACCATCACTGAGGCAATAATATTAGTTTCATTTAGTGGAAATAATGTCAGCACATTCTGTGTATTTTTAATCACTAACTTCACATTCAGATTTTAAGTACAAGGTGGGTCAAAAGTAGGTGTACAGTTCCTAAGGAAAATAATATAACAATTAATAAAGAATAAAAGAATAAACAACTCCGTTTTTTGCATGCTCACAACTGTAAACCTACTTCTGACCCACCTCGTATGTTACAATGATTTTAGGCATTTCTGTGCCTTCCTGTTAAGTTCTAGGTTGTGCTTGCTTTAAAAGTGGTTATTTGTCATTAACTTAGGTGTATTTGAAACATTTCTTGTAGTGGCATTTTTCCTAATTTATTTTCTTCTTCTTCTTCTGAAATTCCACATTAATGGATTTTTAAATTATTCTTCAAACAGCATACTTTTCAGATGTAGATAAAATATTTAGAAAAATTTTGAGCACAAGATGATAAAATTGCAGCATATCAGACCTTAGCAGTGACCCTGAGAATCCCATCCTCACCCTTCCATTCCTTGTTCCCCATTCTTACGCCATGTGGCAAAGTGGGAATATCACCACTAGTTCTCCAACATCTAGGTCGGTGTCTGACACATAATAGGCACTTAAGAAAAGTTTTTTAAATGGATAAATAAACTCGGCTTTCCAGCAGATGTTTCTCAAAGGCCCATGTGTGTGTTTGTGACGGGAAGGAGCATGTGGATACCCAGTAAAAACTGTGGAGGGTATACATTGTAGAGAATATTCTTATTTGGCTGCTGATGGCATATATCTGATTTAATATTTTTCCTTAAGTGTAATTCTTCCTGTTTCAGCCCTCAAAACCTGTCACTTTCCCCCTCATATCCATTTACTTCATTAGGTCTGTTTCTTTTTCCCTGAGAGCAGTTTTATAATTTAATACCTACTATTGGAATAGTCTATTACTTGTGTTCCTATCTTATCTGGTTGTTGGATTAACTGTATTTTCCATTGTCACATATGAGTTTTTCCTTTGTTTTCTTTAAATGAATTATTTCTAGAAAGGAATCTAAGCTATGGGCAATTATTATTCAGCCTTTCTAGTGTTTGTGAAAACAAAAGTTGACCTTATACAATGAAGAGCTATGGGAAAACTTGGGTGTAACAAAATACTTTTTTAAGGTGAAGGGGAAAGTCTCAACAATGAAGGCGAGAGAGTATGCTTCAGTTTTTCCACATTTTAGCTCCAACAAAAAGTTATTAATAAAATAATGCAGTTTTTAAGGAATTTTTCTTTGCAGTTAATAACTCCCTTTCCTTTCACCAGTGTTTATTTACTAAGAGTCTTTTTTTGTGAGATCTTCTTCAAGACAGCGGGATTATCCTCAAGCTACAGAGAGGAAGAGCAGTAAAGAAACCATTGCATTAATTTTCTTGTCCCACCTTGACAAACAAATCCTTTGTTAAGAGGTGGATCCCTTTAGCATCACTCGGGGTCACTGGTTGGCCTGTGTCCATCCTGTGCAGGAAGTGGAAAAGGTCCAAAGTTTGAATCATTCAGTGGGGACAGAATTTTGGCCCACAGTTTCTGGCTCATTTAAACACTTTGGTGCAATACCCCACCTTGTACAACTGAATGCACAGGCCGCCTTGTGCTGACCCCTGTTTTTAAAAGTGTTCCTTCCAAAACTGTAGCCTGGGGAATGCCCCGGGAGGTTTGTTAAACAGGTGAAAAGGTTATATGTCAGAGCTGAATACTAGAGACCTTCATGCAGCCTGTATTTTCAAAATGGAAAGCAACCTGGCACCTCCTGGTTTATCCCCTCATTTTACAAACAAGGAAACAGAACAATTTGAAAGTGAGGTCGAATACAGCCTTTTCGTTTAGGAGCCCTGCCCAAATCTCTCTGCTTGCTACCTTGAGGACTGGTAAGTTTACACTGTCTTACTCAGCATAGATAGAATTAGATTTGATAGTCTAACAGTAGAATATGTTTCAGAAAGATATTTTGAATAGCTATTCTATTTAATAAATTGGGTAGTTTATATGCATGCTACAGTGTAAAGAATTGAGACCAGATTTACCTGGGTGCGCATCCAAACTGTGCCACTTGATGTTAGAGTGAACTTGGGTACTTCTTCTTAATTTGTCAAATAGGGACAATAAACTCTTACTTTATATGGTTACAGTAAAACCAGGTCTCAGATTCAAGAAATCAAAACTCATGATCCCAGAGCAAAGTGCCTTGTGGATCAGTGAGATCCCTGTGGGATGTGTGGCCTCAGTGTGTACACTAATGTGGCTCATTTCTGCAACAAATTTTAGAAGCGTTTGTAAGAGCTAGCATAATTTAATTGATTTGTGCTACAAAATACCATTCTTATATAATTATTGAAACATTATTTTCTGTGATCATTGAAGGTGTATTGTCAGCATTTGGATAGCATTTTAGAAAAGGGATTTTTTTCAGTGGCTTTACTTTCAAAATGCTTTTAGCTGTAATTTACTATAGATGTATGTGGTGATGTTAGAAGTAGGCTATTATTAATGACATTTTTGTAACAAAGGGTCATTTCTAGAACATTGTTTTGAAGGACTCATATGTTTTTGGAATGCAAGACCCACAATATTGTGATCAGTTGGTAAAATATAATTTATAGCCTCATGACTGGCAAAAGTAAATAAAATTCACGATTCAGAAAAGTGTAATGGTGCTCATTTGTTATCACCACCAGTTCCTTAATTGAGGACAATGCCATTTATTCTGCAAATGAGAGGAAATACTTTATATAATTGAAGTTCATTTGGAGATCATGTTATTAATTCTCTGATATGGTACAATGGCTGAATAATATGTTCCCAAATGAGAAATTGTATATAATGCCATGCAAGTTGTTGATAGTTAAAATTTCTTTCCTTTGTATTCCTATATAGGTCAGCCAAAAAATCATCTCAGAAAGCACCTTCATTCTTAGATTCTTCTATTAGATACTTATTGTTGGCACAAAAGTTCAAGACTTAGGGACTTTTTTCTTTTAATTAAGCAAAATACTTGTTTAGTAAAAGATCCTCCAGCTTTGGTGATGATACAGGCTGCCATGTCCCAAATGAGTATGACTCGTGTTTCTCCACTGCCTGAGTGCTGCTGCTGTTGAACTTTGGTGACACAACGTCCATGTTAAACTGATCTCGTTATGTTTCTAAGTCTTTGCTAAATGGCAGCATTTTTATATAATAAAGTATGTCATACATTTAAACAGATTAGCAATGGTTTAGGGTAAGTTCAGTATATCAGTATATGGTTGGTTCTGAAACAAATTATGTTAGTTTTATTAAATTAGGAATGTTTAAAATGCTCAAATGAACACAACTAAAGGTTAGTTTTATTTTGTTAAAAGGGACATTTGAATAGTGGTGAACGTGCCCTTGTTTCTGAAACACATACCTGAATTCTCTTTCCCTCTACTTTTTTAACCAAAGAGAAGAAAATGCCTGCACAGTAACAAATGAAAAAGAAATAGATTTTGCTTAATAGGTAACTGGATGGTTAATAGATAATTAGGTACAGGAGAAAATATGGAAAACTTCTTATTCCTTTTCTAATATTAGAAATGAAGAATTTGAAAGAAATCAATATAATATGTATTAATTAAAGTATTCCATGTTTTGGTAGTAACTTGTTCAGTTACAACAACTATTCCTTAGGAAATGAAGTATATATTTATATTCCCTTATATTTTCATTAATATTTCCTATATAGCTGAATACATTTTTCTTTAACTTCATAGTAATTTGAATTTGTAAAATTTTCAAGACAGTTTTCTTCAAAGCACATATTACATCTGATAAATGTACTATTATATTTGTGTATTAGTTATTTACATTATTAATTGTAAACTGTTATTGTAAACATTGCAAATATAAATATTACATTGGACAAAATGACATTCCCTCAGTGCAAATTCAATATGTTGAATATATACAAGACCAAAAATCTAAGAAGAGAACTTGAGAGTGTTCTTAGAAAAAAGGTACATAGTTATAGCGTTATATCATAAGAATGAAAACACTTGATTATTGCTATTAGGGTGAAAAAATTTTCTTCTTCTGACATTTTTCTCTTGCCTTTTAGATGAGGAATTATTTTAAGTGAAAGTGAAAGAAATGAGTAGGAGGAAAATTGCTGTAGCTAGTTGTAGGCATGTGCCTAACCAATATGCCAGATGATTTGGATTTCTGTGTAGTCAGAGCTTACCAAAGTGAGATTTTTATAGCACAGTTTGGATATCTTTGCATGTGATCACAGGTTACTTCAAGGAGCTCTCCCCCGTGATTTTGTTGACTAGTCACATTAATAAACTTACCTGATTGACTCTGCAGGTTGCATTGGCCTGATAAAAGAAAGGACTTTTTACAGATTATTCTGCTATAAGAGGAGTCGCATTCTTGAGTTTTAAATTTTATTTGTCTAATAGGTAGAAATAGAACTTTCTCCATGGAGACACTGCTGACAGCCAAAGTGTACCTTATGGCATGGGAGTCATCTCTGATCGAAGGCCTATAATGCTTTTTGATCTCTTTGATGCTTTTGGTAAATCACAGTTCCAGGAGCTATACTATGTAATTTTGGTTTTGCTCTTATGTTAATGAGTCTCATAGTAATGATGGTAAGCACTTACTGAGCACTTAGTATGTATCAGTTACTGCTCTAAGTTTTTATATGACATGCATTATTGAATCCTCACAGTAGCCTTACACAGTGAATGCTATTACAATTCACAGTTTGCTCAGGCATAGTGAGATCAATAACTCAGATGAGATCTGAGCCTGAGAGGGGGGAGTCCAGAGCCCTGGGACAGCCACCACTGCATCACCTGACCTTTTTAATGTAAGTCCTTAAAACAGGAAGGAGCAGCTCTTTTATTTGAGAACATAAATCCACTGTAATCAGTTTGAGTAAACACTTAAATAATTGACAGTGTTTGTCTGGCCTGTTAAAAGGTTGGTATGACCCCTAGATCGCGGATCTAGAACGCCAAACAGTGAGTGTGTTTGAAAGTGGAAGGAAGACTAGCCTTTGGCTATGTCATCCTGTCTGTTAAAAACCAAAGGTTTTCTTCCCTTTGGTTGGATTTCTATGGTTTCCTTCTTCCTTAATTATCATTTTAAAGAAAAATAGCAACTGTGTTTGACAACCTACAATTTGTAGGGATTTTCCGATTAATGTCCTGAACTTTGGTGGAGAGGGCGTAGGCTTTGGAGTCAAGACTCTAGGACGTGTCTTGCAAGGCCTCCCCACTAGCTCTGCTGTCTTTAACGTGTAATGTAAACTCATTTCTCTTACACTCCTGGTCTGTAAAATGGTGAACATTGTGATACATATCACGTGGCATTATTGTGAAGGCATTATGGCATTTCATATATATTAAACCATATATATGAAAATGTTTTAAAATGTGAAGCATGTGCATGTATCATTTTAATGTTTAATAATTTTTTAAAGTTGAAAATCTTATATTCATAAAGTATTCTTAGCTCAAAATGACATTTCTCCCTGTCTGGCAGAGCAGTCAAATTAACACAGCTAGGGGGATTTTGAAATGAGAAAATTTGTTAGGAATTTATTTATTCATTATTGATTTAAAATCACCTACTAGCATTTAGTATCTTCAAATTATATTTAACTTAAATCAGTATTAGATGGTTGTAATCATGAACTATTGAATAAACACTATGTGAGTTATAGGCTAAAAGATGTTACCTTTTAGTGCATGGTAGTACACTGTTCAGTATAATACATGTATGAATAAATAAATATAGGAGTAAATAACAAATTTTCCACCTATTTAAAAAATTGATAGCTAAATATACTATATCCTTAGCCAAACCTAATGTGCTTATGGTTTTGATTTAAATTTCTGGCCAATTTTAGTATCCTCTGTTGTTAAATATTCATGTTTGGGTGGACTAACACATTTTGTCAAAATAGTTGGTTTTTTGGTTATTTGGTTATTTGTTTATGGTAGCCTTTCACAAAACATAACATCTCTGGAAGACTGAATTTGGGGGGAAGAATGTAGAAAAATGAGGCATGATCCATTGCCCTCCTAGATGGTCTTAAGATACAATAGCATATTCAAATCTCTAAGAAAACTTGACATAAATCCATTTAACCATGTTAATATAGATATTCTGAAGCTTTTATTTTTGCCCCCTGAAAATGTATTTTTATAAAATGTCTATTAGGCCAGAATCGAATATGCTGCTGTAAACATAGAATCCCATAGCCTATAAGTCTAAGCACTGTGGAGGTGTTCAGCTTCTCAGCGGATCCTGTCCTGGAGTGCTTACCCCTGCCTCAGGGGAGGCTCCTCCTGTGGCCTCTTCCTCAGTGATCTGGTCTGATCTCTCTGTGTCAGAAGTCCTTTGGAGGATTCTCTTGCCTTTGAACCAACCCATCCGAAACCAAATTACAAACTGAATAGTGAAACAATTAATTGTTCCTTGTAATATTTGATCTCTTTCAAACTGGAAGCAATTAACTGAGGAGAGAGAAAAACCAAGTAAGATGTTCAAGGAGCAAACTGCACTGGGGACAAATATTACTGCTGTTAGAAAACTGTGTGATGAGGTGTGACTCATGCATCAGTGAACCACTGGACGAAGGTTTTTGAATGTTGTCCATGCTTATCAATGCAGGGAATAGTAAACTCAGAAGGAAAGGGCATTCGTTGTTCAGGGAGTCCAGAGAACTAGGTGTGTATTTCAGGCTTTGCCTTTAATTCTCTTTGAAATATTGTATTAGTCCAGTGATTTTCAACCTTTTCATCTCGTGGCACCCATAAACTAATGATTAAAATTGTGTGGTACATCAAAAAATATTAATTTTTTGCTGATATGACAAAAGTACATATGATTTTAATTCACTCACACTGGATGGCTATTGTTGTATTGACTGTTGTCATTTTTTTTATTTGACAATCTAAGGGAAAAGAGGCCAGTGCCCCTGACTAAATAGTCAGGTATTGCATCTTGTAAAGATCTTTGAAGCTCACCAGTTGAAAATCACTGGGTTAGTCTCCTCTTCTCTGGAGGCACAGCAGCAAGGATTACAAGCACAACTCTGGAGACTAGAGTGTGGGAGCCTGGTGTTCCCCTACTTACTCTCTGTGTGAACTTGGTAAAGTCATCGAATTTCCTTATGCCACAGTTCTTGGATGTGGAACATGGAATATAGTGTCCATATCACAGGTTTTGGTGAAGATTTAATGAGATGACACCTGTATAGTATTAGAATGGTGCCTGGGATATAGGAAACGCTGTGTGTCAGTGATTGTTTCATTATTTTAATTGTTATTAACATTCCTACTCATTTTCTTTAAGCCTCAGTTTCTTCAACTACAAAGTTAGAGGATTAAATTAAATGATATTTAAGTATATAATTTCAGACTTATACACATTAATTGAACTTAGTATAGAACTTGAACGATTTGTATGCTGTTTTGTAAGTACAAAAGTATGAAAATTAATACAGGCAGCAAGTGCTTTGTGTTTTAAAGACAAAGAGAAACACAAAGGAAACATAGAGGAAAAAATCTTATGTTTTATTTAACGAAGGACTTTCTATTAAGCTCTCAGTACTCCAGGATGTGGAGTTTATGTGGCAAGCAGGCTTTGGATTTCTTTAGGAGTTGTGACATTTGAACAATGATGATTAGGAGGTTGCATGTATAAGGAGGTAAGCCAGGCACTTATTAATCATAGCAAATACTTGCTAAGTATTTATTGTGCTAATAATGTTCCAAGTACTTCACAGATACTAGTTTATTTAATCCCTGGTTTACATATCTAGAAATTGTAGCTTGGAGAAGTTAAGTTACTTGCCCAAGATCACACCATTGGCGAAGCTGGGGTATAAACCCGGGCAGCCGGGCTTCTGAGTTCTTGCCCTTTGCCTTAGTATCTGAGTTCTTGCCCTTTGTCTTAGTATCTCTGAAAAGCTTGATTCTTTCTTCAGTGACTTGGAATTACTTGGAATAGTTAGAGTATTGAGTAACTGGGCATGGCCAGACTTTAGGATTTTGAGATAAAGTGGATTAAGGTGAGATAATGGGGGATTTGAAGAAATACTCTGACCATTATCTTAAGAATCTGTATAGGAGTTTAGTTGAGGAACTAAACTAGAATGATTACCATAGGAATACAGTGAGGAAGATTTAGGGGATAATCTAGCCTCTTTGGGTCAAGGACTCTTTTGAGAATCTGTTTAACTGTGGTCTTTCTCCCCAGAAATTTGTGCAGCATAGAAAAATGCTACAAGATTTCAGCAGTTTCACAAACCCTTTAATTTATTGGATGTTGTACACAGCTTGGTTTTCCTCCATTGTAATAATTTTATATTTTCTTAAAAGTCTGCGGCTTTGCTTTATTTTTTTTTAGTAATCGTAGTCTTTATTATTTATATTTGTTTAGATGCCTATCCTTTGATTAATAACTTTTACATAATATAATTTGGGTGGGTTCTGGAGGACTTAATCTACTTTGTATCCCCACTGTGTGCATGTATATGAATATGGCCATGTGGTCCCCTGTGATTTTCTTCCTTTGTTGCTTGAGTATAAAAGTGATGACAGATTGTGGACAGTAAATAGTCTCTGCAGTGATCCACATAGTTCTGTGTTTATTCATGAACATTTTGTTACTTGAATAGCTGTATCTAGGATGGGGAAATTACTTGGATTAAAAAAGAAATCAGTCCTATTTCAAAGTGCACCAGAAATGGCCTCTCAAGAAGAGTCACATTTAAAGTTCTGTCTTTGCTTCTAGGACAGGCTTTTTTGTCTCTTGTGCATGGAAATCCCTGTAGTAATCAGAGTCTAGAGGTAAGGGAGTTCAAAAGAGGTTAGGCAACCGATTATCATTTGTTTTGTTTTTCATTTGGTGTGAGAGTGGTAATTGGGTCCCCCTGGGCTGTGTGGGGAGTGAGCATTGCCAATGTCTGCGAGAAGTTGCTCTAGTAAAATTCACTTGCTGTTTAGGGTTTTGCTTTTAAAAAACTACTGTCTAATGTGGCAAGTCAGTGAGCTGAACTGAAATTTATCTTCCTCAAGTGATAAACCAATTGTTTTCTTCAATTTTCCCTGTATTTTAATTGCATTTTGGATTGCTGAGGTCTCCATTGCAAAGTATAAATTATTTATTTGCACATATGTAGATATTCTCAAAAAACATGATGTTTTTGGTCAGTTTGTTTTGAAGAATAATATTAGAAAAAGAACTTCAGAGATTTCTGTGTTTTTTTTTCAGATTTTATGCTTATAAAGGAAAGTTGCTTTCAGTTAGTTTGTTTGCATTTATGTAATGATTAGAATCTTTTTGACATTTTTCTTTCTTCAGTCCTAGTCTACAAAAATACATCTGATATAAGGAATATTAGTATATCAAAAACTATGTTAAGTTTAATTACTAATGACTACATACTCTCTTTTTGGGAATGGGGATGTGTTCATGATTTGAATGGTATTTCAAAAGGAATGGACTATATTTATAAACCTTATTTATGTGTTGTGATTAGGAAAGGAGACACTTCACTGAAAGTGAAATTATGTAAGTGGGCATATCTTTTAAACATTAAATCATTTAAACTGCTATTTAGTGAAACTAAATCAAAATTGTGTTACGCCATTTTTTCTTTGTAACAGAGTGTATTATCTCATAATTTGGAATAAGATATACATGTGTTTATGAAATGTGGCATGTATGCCATTATAAACACCATGGGTATGCCCTGATGTCCCGGGGGACTGGTGTCACATATGGAACTGTATAAACAAATGCCCAGTTATGCCACTGTCCTTTTCCCTGTAGTTTATTGAGAGTGACTCCATTTCTTTCCTGTGGACTAGGGGTATAGATTTTGTGGTGAGTGTTCTCACCCTTGTTCAATTTTTTGATTACCTCTGGGTGAGTGATTGCACTGTGGTTGGCGAGGATGATGGAGACCAGAACTCTGATATCAAGGAACGCCCCCCCCCACACACACATTGTTGGAGTCACACGCACTGTTATACCAGTGTGCATGTGCATTACTTTTCACTTGATGTATTCTGTAGCTTACATTTGTATTAACCTGTAGTTCTACATTTAATCATGATTATTTTTTGAGTGGGGATTTTAGCAAGGAATGATTTTAAATGTTGTAGTAATAAAGAAAGGCTATATTCTAGTCTGCCAGTTACGAACTCTGCACTTGTAACTTTAAGAAAAGCACTCACAGTGCTGCCTAAGTGACTCACCATCACGCCTAAGTGAGTGTCTTTAACTTGGACAGTGACAAATTTATGGAACTAAAGCTTTTTGGATGTTTTGGGGAACCATAACCCAAAGTCATATATTATGTTGTTCTGATTGTCATCCCGTATGTTTTTAGTGTGAGTTAGATAACCTAGTGTGTAGTTATTCTTGACAGCTGCATTTCACAATAAATATTTCATTTGTGTGTACTGGTAAGATTTGCATTTTCTCTAACTGGTAGTGATAATTCATTAAACAGCTACTAAAGAGAGGGGAGAGGAAGCCTTTCTCCTCCTGAATTACCTCTGATACTTACGAATGCTGAGAAAGTGTTCATCTAATAAAATGTCTTTTTTACTGAAGTATACTTCCACAAACGTCTACTAATAGCATTCTTACAAACTAGAAAAAATGTTCTTTTGAAAGGAAATATTTGAACCACTTTCTGAAATTCCATGGGATAGCAACTGATGAACTAAAAGTTCCAAAGCATTATTCTAATATTGTAATATTGTTTTTATTGGTATTTGGTCAATTTTAAATCATAAACAGATTTTATTGATGATCCTCTATTCATGTATGGGATTAAACTATTTAGTACTTCAAACTTTTTTTGTGGCCTTTTAACCCCTTCCGTTTTCAGTTTTCTGTTGCTTACTTTGGACTATGTCTATCTATTTCATCTTGGGGATGGGTCTCTAGCTTCCACCCCACCCACCGTCTGGTATCTGTGGTCTCTTTTCTGTAATGAAAAAGAGACATTTCTCTCTTCTGTAAAAGAGACATTTATTAAATGAAGGCGTCAGTTACTCAGTTATTCGGGCTGTTGACTGTCCTTTTTATAATTACATACTTGTAGATCTGAACAAGGTAATTTTTTAAATTATTCTTTTTTTAAGTATATTTTATTGATTATGCTATTACAGTTATCCCATTTTTTTCTCCTTTTTGTCCCTCTCCTCCTTGTATCCCCATTCCCTCCAGCATTTCCCCCCTCCTTTAATTCGTGTCCATGGGTCGTACATATCAGTTCTTTGGCTTTTCCATTTCCTATAGTATTCTTAACCTCCCTCTGTCTATTTTGTACCTACCATTTATGCTTCTTATTCCCTGTACTTCTCCCCCTATTCTCACCCCCTCCCAACTGATACCCCTCCAGGTGATCTCCATTTCTGTGATTCTGTTCCTGTTCTAGTTGCTTGATTAGCTTGTTTTTGTTTTTATTTTAGGTTCAGTTGTTGATAGTTGTGACCTTGTTATCATTTTACTGTTCATAGTTTTGATCTTCTTTTTCTTACATAAGTCCCTTTAACATTTCATATAATAAGGGCTTGGGGATGATGAACTCCTTTAACTTGACCTTATCTGGGAAGCACTTTATCTGCCCTTCCATTCTAAATGATAGCTTTGCTGGATAGAGTTATCTTGGATATAGGTCCTTGCCTTTCATGACTTTGAATACTTCTTTCTAGCCCTTGCTTGCCTGCAAGGTCTCTTTTGAGAAATCAGCTGACAATCTTATGGGAACTCCTTTGTAGGTAACTGTCTCCTTTTTCTCTTGCCGCTTTTAAGATGCTCTCCTTATCTTAATCTTGGGTAATTTAATTATAATGTGCATTGATGTGTTCCTCCTTGGATCCAACTTCTTTGGGACTCTCTGAGCTTCCTATATTTGTATGTCTTATTTCCTTTACCAGATTGGGGAAGTTTTCCTTCATTATTTTTCTGAATAAGTTTTCAATGTCTTGCTCTTTCTCTTCTCCTTCTGGCACCCCTATGATTCGGGTGTTGGAACATTTAAAGTTGTCCTGTAGGTTCCTCAGCTTCTCCTCCTTTTTTTTTGAATTCTTGTTTCTTTATTCTGTTCTGGTTGAATGTTTATTTCTCCCTTCTCCAAACCGTTGATCTGAGTCCTGGTTTCCTTCCCTTCACCGTTGGCTCCCTGCACACTTTCCTTTATTTCACTTTTCATAACCTTCACTTTTTCCTCTATTTTGTGACCATACTCAATCATTTCTGTGAGCATCCTGATTACCAGTGCTTTGAACTCTGCATCTGATCATTTGTCTATCTCCTTGTTGCTTAGTTCTTTGTTTGGAGTTTTGATCTGTTCTTTCATTTGGACCATATTTCTTTGTCTTGGTGCACCTGTTACATTGTACCCTTAGGGCAGAGCCTCAGGTATTGGTCAGGGTGGGGCAACCCACTTCGCTGCATTGTGGCATTGTCTGTAGGGGAGGGGTCAGAGAGGAAACAATACTCTGCCATTGCCCTGCTTTCAGTCACTTCCCCTGCCTCCCAAATCGTGCAGATTCCTCAGGTGTGGGCTTGAGTATGTTCTAGGACCCCATGAGTTCCTCCAAGGGACTCTCCTGTGAGACTGGGAGTTTCTCCCACTGCAACCCCCATGGGTTTCTATAGCCAGGGGTTTTTGAAACTTTCTTTACCTGCTCTGGAACCCTAGGTTGCATGGTCTGTCTCCCTCCCCAAGTGTTCTCTTGGTTTATCTGCACTCAAATGAGGGACTTCCTGGTCCCCCAGTTGCCACTGTGTCATTCATCCTCTTCTCCCTGGGTGCCTGTTTCTGCCCTAACTACCAGTCTGGATGAATGTTTCTTTTTTTAACTTCTTGGCTGTCAGACTTCCATAAAGTTTGATTTTCTGGTAATTTTGGCTGTTTTCTGTTTTTAAATTTGTTGTCATGCTTCTTTTGGTTGTGTGAGGAAGTGAAGCATATCCACCATCTTGACTGGAAGTCTCTAAATACTCTCTCCTTAAACTACTTCTAGTACCATTCAAATTCCTAGTGAAGAAGGAGAAAAAAAGTTTATTATTATTTTTAAAGATTTTATTTACTTATATTTCTAGGGAGGGGGAAAGGGAAGGGGGGAGAGAGAGAGAGACAGAGAGAGAGAGAGAGACAGAGAGAGACAGAGAGAGAGAGAGATATGAATGTGTGGTTGCCTCTCACATATCCCCTCTTGAGGACCTGGCCCACAACGCAGGCATGTGCCCTGATTGGGAATCAAACCAGCCACTCTTTGGCTCTCAGCCTGCGCTCAATCCACTGAGCTACACCAGCCAGGGCAAGTTTGTTTTTTTATATCAATCAAAAATAGATTGGTTGAATATCTGTCAAATGTCAGGGCTTTGGAATAGACACTCATAGAACTTGGTTGTTAATCATTCTACTTAATTATTCTGATGTTTTTGGAATAGTGATGATTGATTAGTTCATTTAAAGAGTGATATTTGGCATTACCTGTAAAGTTTCAATTGACATTATAATCCCAGCAATCTTTCCCCCTAGTCATTTGAGAATATCTTTTATATACAAATATGTTCTGTGTCAGAGCAGAAAATGTCTGTTGAGTATTGTTTTTTATTGAGGGAGGAAATGTAGCCTGTTACAGCTTTATTATGAAATTAGCCATTTTCGACTTAATAGATTAAGATGTTCACATTTGATTCTAAATTAAAATTGATGTACGTTTTGAAGATAAACAAATGAAAATGAAGTTTGAGAGGATACAATTGGTGGTAGTATTGACTGAAGTATTCTAGCTTCTCAGTAGATGTGTGATGATTATGGTTTGGGCAGTCCGTACTTCAGGCGGTGAGCGCTGGGGCCTCTCCCCCATGTTTCTGTGTTGTTCATCTGAGTGGATGGTTCTGAGACATGGTGGGCCAGAGTGAGTGGATGAGAGGAGGTGTGGTTATCAGAGTGAAGCAAACAGCAAAAGCATTACTGAAACATGGAGAGGCCCAGGGGACCTGATGTTTCTCTGTGGAGCCTCTGGGGAGAGCACAGAGCCGGGGCAGGAGGACTTACATGCAAACCTGGAAAATAAGGAGGGGGGAAAAATGCAAACCTGGGAATTTAGCCCCTCCTTGATTCTTGGGAGAGTGACTCTGTGGTGAAATATTTTGATCTTTGCTTTACTGTGGCATACAGATAATGAAGCTGTATACCAAATTTATTATTTTTTGAACAATTAGCAGTTATATATAAATGTGGTAACATAGTAATATCCTTAAATTGCCACTTAGGATTTACATTATTTGATGTCATTTGGGACATAGATTTGCCATTTCATGAAAATCTTTTGAAAAAGAGAAAGTTTATTCATTTTTTTAACAAAAGGCCTCTGATGCCTGTAGGTATTTTAATCTCGGGGCCTAGGGGAAGTGGGTGGGCATGAGGGCATGGAAATGTGTGGGCATCTAGAGGTGAATGATGAATTTGGAAGGAAAGAGTTGTGTGTGGGCATAGATTGATTTATTTCCCATCAACTTACGAGTTTCGGATTGAAGACTAAGAAGGCACATGTATGTTGTAGGTATGCTATTTTTAATGCAGAAATTTCTGAAGTTTATATTTATTAAAGAATTTCTAATCAAATAGTTCAACTCCAATATAGGTGAAGCCCTTGCTTATATTTCACATCTTAGGCCATTGAGTTGAGGATTGCTGAATGCTAAAATGTGTCTTGGGTTAAAGAAAGTTTTAGCATCCCTGGGCTCTCTTCATTTCTAAGGGATAATTATCATGTTCAAAGGGACCTGCTCACTTGGGAAATAAATTCAACTTGTCTTAAAGTTCTTGTTTGCTTCTTGATTTTAATCTGCTCCTATGATATTTCCCCAGGAAAAAAGAAAATGCTCAAGGCAAAAATAAATAAATTAAAAACCCTTTTAAATTCATCCCAGTGATTAGAATTTTATGCATTTTATTGTGTTTGCTATTCTAGAGGTCACTATAAATACCATTTGCTGAAAATATTGCTTTAATCACTTGTCTAGTACTGAGATCCAAGATAGATGAGGTATTTACTGATGTAACTTAATATGGTTGATGATCCATTTTTAATCGAAAAAAACACTATAGAGTAGACTCTCATAAAACAATACACTTTCAATTATATATTTAAAAAGTTTTAAGTATTTGACTTAAATAATTAAATTAAAACATTTAATAATTAAAATTTTTAGTTTAATTTAAACATACAATATTATATACCAAAATCAGTAAATATAATTTTGCTGTTATTATGTACATGTACAAAATTTAATTGGCATGGCCCCTATGTTAATTGCCGGACTTGTACATTTAATATTTATATTTTAACAACAACAACAACAACAACAACAACAACAACAAAATATAAGATTTTTGCCCTGGCTGGTGCGACTCATTGGGTTGAGTGCTGGCCTGAGAACTAAAGGGTCACCGGTTCAATTCCCAGTCAGGGCACATGCCTGGGTTGCAGGCCAGGTTACCATTGGGGGGCCACACAAAAGGCAATCACACATTGATGTTTCCCTCTCTTTCTTCTTCCCTTCCCTTCTCTCTAAATGTAAATAAATAAAATCTTTTTTAAAAATAAGATTTTTATATAAGCATTTAAGTAATGAACTATTTTCAAAACTCTTAAAACTTTTCTCAAATAATATTTTGTGTTGAATCATTATTACATAATTCATTATACAAGCCATTTGCAATGTTTCTTACTAGAAACATGAACTAACCAAAATACCAAAATTTCAAAGTAGTTTTTTGATAGAACTACCCAAGGCCACATGTGGAGGGGATTGTGGACTGTCACCCCTTCCTCTGTCCTTGAGTGGTGAGACTGAGTGCACAGTGGCCAGAGAATGAGAAAGGCTGTGTCTGCAAAGGGTAAGGAGTAGTTTACTAAGAAGTAAACAGCAATAAGCATATTTAAATGAGATGTAGATTTTAAAAGAATTTCTTATTGTACCACTAAGGTACTCATTTTCATTAATTATTTATTAATATCTTATAGTTAGAGCAGTATTTTTTTTAAATTAATTAGTGTCTGATCTTTAGTAAAGAATTGCTTGTAGCCATTTTAGGTTTACTTTCAAAAAGTACTGTGTATAATATGTATTCCATAAGCCAGAAGGAGAAAAAGATCACTTACATTTTGATAAATGCTTGGAGTACCACAGTGCCCTTAATTTACTAATACCTTTGACATGTTACATAAAATACCATTGTGCTATATTTGCATGCAAATTTTAGAACAACCAAAGAAGGTATTTTCTGTTAGTGAAATGATGGGCGCATATTGTGTCTAATAAGTGAACCCATTTAAGGCTCAGGAATTGCATGGTAGTATTCAGAGGGGGGCTGGTAAAGCGTTCTCTGCTAAGGATAGAGGAGGTAGGTCATCGTACGGTGAGAAAAAAAAACACCAGTTAATAAATAGATTAGAGTTTTATTTATAGACCTGATGTGAAGGATTTTTTTTTTAGCTTAAGTGGGACCGGATGTTTTTGTTTGCAAGATGAATATTCAGCCACACTTGAGATGGGCAAGCATGTTTTAATTTGACTGGCATTAATGTTTCATTTTTGTAATGAAAGCCAAAGATTTTCAAACAAGTGATGAGTGTCTAGAGGAATAGCATAAATAAGACCTTAATAAATGAGTTTCTGTATTATTTCTTGGAGAGTAGCTGTGGTTAATTTTTAAGCTCTCAGCTCTCTCTCCTACACAAAATGATCTGTCTTTGCATATAGACATTATATGAATGGATAAACATATATTCCCATAGTGATAAAAGAATACAAACCAATATACCTGCTCAATATTTGAACCAAATAAAATTTAGTGATGTCACTAGTGCTCCATTTTATAGATCCATTCACTCTGTATTCAGAAGTAGGATCATATTTCACATATTTTGATGACTGTTGATGGAACTACTTTTGTATATTTTAGCTGGAATATTACACCTTATAATTAGTATATTTTGTTTTTAATTACCTTAAAGTGCAACCTCATCTTCTGGAGTCATATGAAAAATTAGATATTATATATTTTAGACCAAAGAAATGTGCAGCTGCTCCTACGGGTTTCTAGGAGGACAGACATAACCTTACGGGAGACAAAGATACTTTTATTCTTACTGCTTACATTATCTCTCCTTTTCTTCTTTGGTTTTGTAATTTAACACTTTCCCAGCAGTCTCAAGCAAAAACTAATTACTCCACGTGGTAAGCTCTTCAGAGCCTGGTTTGCTATGTTTGTTCTCTATCACTCACTTCTCCTGGCTGTTCTCTCTGCCTAGCAGGGAATATAGTGGTTAGTAGGTGTTTGATGATTGACTGATTGATTGAATAATTGATAGGGTTTGATTAGAATCATGGTTTGTGATTTACAGAAATGTCCAGGAGGGAAAGACAGTCAATCTGTGGACCTCAGATCAGAATGTGTTTTAAGTTGTGTCTGACATGTGATATCCTTAAGTTGCTCTCTCAACATGTGCTGACATAAGTATCCTAGACAGCCCTGGTGCAGACAGAAGCTGCATGAAATATGGGACAAGAGCTGTTCCTGTATACGTTTGGATTACAGAGAGAGATGGAATAACATGTCTGGGCTTGCAAAGTCTTGACATCTGCTGTGGGTGATTGGCATTGTGGAGCATGTTGGGGGTGGGGATTAAACCACCTGGTGTTTTTTTCTTTTTTATTGAATTTATTGGGGTGGTGTTGGTTAATAAAATTATATAGGTTTCAGGTATACAATTCTGTAAGACATCATCTGTAACTACCTAATGTTTTGTATGCCTTCACTTAATGGTATATAGATCAGTGAATCTCACTCAGTCTGGTCTTTGCATTAGTATACCCTGTGTTTCTTTAAAAACCTGCCACTGCTAGACAAATCAACTAAGACGTTCTGCAGGGGTGTCCAACTTGGGGCTCAATGGCCCGTGTGCAGCCCAAGATGGCTGTGAATGTGGCCCAACACAAAAACGTAAATTCACTTAAAATGTTACGAGATTTTTTTTGTGATTACGAGTCACAACGTCTTTAATGTGTGGCCCAAGGCAATTGTTCTTCTAGTTGTGCAGAGACACCAAAAGGTTGGACACCCCTGTTAGAGGGTGGGCCTGGGCATCCTTTGTTTTTAAAAGCAATACCAGTGTGCACATGTTTTGAGGTAGTTTGAAGTTTTATAGGAACCAGAGCTGGAAGAAAAGAAAGAATAAAGAATGTAATTTCCATTCACCCTGTTCTCATTTACATGTTGAGAAGGATAGACTATTCTCCAACAATAATCTAATACAAGCCATTTATGCAATTTTAAAAGTTCTAGTGGCTCTATTTAAAAAGTAAAGAGGAATAGCTGGAATTAATTGTAGTAATAAACTTTATTTAGCCCAGTTTATTCCAAATCTTATTATCTCAACGTGTAATCAATGTAAAAATACTTAATGAGATATTTACACTTTTGTACTTGTATGATGTATGCTAAATGTAGTGCATATTGCAGACTTGAAGCCCATCTCCATTTGGACTAGCCCCTTTTCAAGTGTTCAGCAGCTACTCATGTAAACCTGTCTCGTCAGTTCTGTGTTGGGCAACGCAGATCTAGAGGGTAAAATACTGGAATGCAAAGCAGGAGACCTGAAGTTTAGTGTTGATTTTGCCACTGACTAATCATTTGACCTTGAATAGTTCATTTATCCTCTCTCTGGACTTCAATTTTCTCTTTACTGTGAGTGGGTCTGGAGTCAGCTAAATTGGGAGTTTTCTAATTTTGTTGCAGAGAGCCCCAAGACTTTGTGAGCCATCCTAGGAGAGAAGAGAGAAAGGAAAGCTGCTTTTAGTTCTTTTTTCCTTTGGATATACTTGAGTTTTCAGATGGCATTTTGTTTGAGGAACAAACAAAAAAAAAAGGTTTAAAAAAGTCACTAGGCTAAATGTTCTAAGTCGTGTTTCTCTCTTGTCAGCATTTATGACAGTTACTCCAGGGAGAGGTCGGGCTACAGATATCCTGCATTTCCTTCCAGGACAGGTGTCACTGAGACAGTGACTCTTGGATGTTTCCTATCAAACAATAGGGATCCCCTCAGTAGTGGTTAAACTGGCCTAGATGTGAGGAACAGAAACCTCAGACGTCCAGAGGGAGAGCAGGTCACTGAGCGCAGTGCTTGTCTAAAACTGACCAACCCGAACTGGAGGAGGAGACAGACCCCTGGTGCTCTCTGAGGTGTGGTCCCCGTAGGCAGCCAGAACCAAGGGCCAGGGATACTCTGTCTTCGACCAGGCTTTCTGACTTGGGATGTGCTTTTCTACTGGTGAATGAATAATTGGCAACAACTTCAATAATTCTTATATTGATGCTAGTATCGGATGCACATGATTCTTGTTCCCAGACTAGTTAATCTATCTCTGTATTGGGTAGATGAATTCTGGTGGCAACAATAAATAGAGAAGAAGCAATATCATATCCTATTTATTGGAAATCAATCTCTGCCAGATTTCCACAGTCAGTGACATGGGAACAGGAGTCTAGTCCAGCATACTGTTTGCCTTTTAAAGCCTTCTGTGTTGGTTTGTGTTGGGAGTCAACCAAGGACTTACATGTCCCAAATTTTAGCTACTTTGCTGTTGTATTTGAGGAGGAAAATGATATTAGGTGGGAATCGTGGAGAAAGCTGAAAGGGTTTCTATTTTTAGAATGCTGCTAAGAAGTCTGTGATAGCACTGGCTGGTGTGGCTTAGTGGATTGAGTGCCAGACTGTGAACCAAAGGGTAGCTGGTTCGATTCCCAGTCAGGGCACATGCCTGGATTGTGAGCCAGGTCCTCAGGAGGTGGCTATCAAGAGGCGACTCCATATTCATATTTCTCTCCCTTTCTTTCTCTCTCCCTTTCACTAACAATAAATAAATAAAATATTTTAAAAAGAAATCTATGATAACACCTTATTCTGTACTTAATAAGTAATCGTAAGAGAATTTTTTTGAAAGGATCAACCCAAATATCAATACTTACTTCTGAATTTTTTACTGTCTTGCACAAACTTAATTTTTCTAGTGCCAGCCTGCTCATATATTAGTGAGGGTAACTGCTAATACTCAAAAGCAAAAGAGGGAAGGGGAAGTCTATTTTATTGTTTCAAGCCTGGCCACCTTTACAACAAGTTAATGAAAGAAATGTTTACTAAGCACATTGGATTCTTTGGTCTAAGTAGTTTTTGCTCAATATCTGGCCTAGGTCTGCATGTAGGACTCCAGGTGAATAGGGAAAGCAAATAAATGTGACCTTTGTAAGGCCGGTATTTTCTTTATGAAGCCAAAGGGTGCACAAATACACAAATATTAGCCCACTCTTATTTTTGTGCCAGAAAACTTCTCTCTGGCTGAGAGTGTCTCCCTTCAGTCTTTGGCATCCTTGCTGGCTCATCTTGGGTCCCTGCAAGCCTTGCCATCTGTTTAACTGGTGAAGGGCCCCATCTCATCAGTGTCCCTATCATCCATTTGGAAACAGAGCCTCTCATTGGCCTTTTTTGTCTCTTCTTTCTCCTGTTTACTTGGAACCAGCTATAGTATCTCAGAGCAGGTGGCTTTGGCTTAGCCAATTACCTTAGCATAAGCAATTACTGGAAGGTAAGAAATCTTCTGTGAAGGGCAGAGCACCTGTTATTGCAGTGATCTTAGCCTTGGACAGAGTGTAGGGACTTGGAGAAAGTCTAATTCATGAAGATGATGCTTCTCTGGGATGCTCTCCTTTGGCCTCCTACCTTCTTAAATGCTCGGGCTATTTCAGGTTTAATCCGTTGGGCTATCTTCATTTAATAAGGCCAGCTAGTGCATGGCAGAGACCCACTGCTTTTATCTGCCTGACCGTAAATCAGACTCCTTCCTTCCCTTCGATGCTCTTACAATTCTAGCCTGACAGTTTTGCAGAGTCACTTCAACCTTCACAGTTGTCCAACTCATGTCTTGGGAAAAGACACTCAAAAAAAAATCAACTCTTTCTCTTGACCCCATGAGTCCTTCTGAAGTTTCCACCTGTGCAACCCTCATCTTATATCTGGGGAATTTTGAGGAGTTGCCAGGTAAGATATTTTCCAATTTCAGACCTTATGTGAAGAAATGAATAAAAATGGTGGCCATCGAAATGTTTTCATGTTTTCTTAACAAAATATGTGGTAGGCACAAAAAAGGGGAGAGGCAAAGGAACAAAATGAACAAAGTCTCCAAGTGCCTCAAGTCTAAGAACCAAATTTCCTTTCTTTTCTTCTCTTCATCTAATTCTTAAATTTTCTTATTTTATACTATACTCTGGCATTATTTGGCATTATCGTTTATTTTACTTCATGCATTTGTATTATATCTATTCTGTCAGTCATTAAAATAATTTTTGGAAAGGAATGTGCTCTTTATAAGAAGCACTGCTTAGCATTCATTAGAATTCAATTCTTAAGTGTGATTTGTTCATTACTTTCTCTTTAAGCACTGTCTTAGGGACTTTCTGGAAAGCAGAGCTGTGTAGTTGTTAATACAGTTTCCTGGCCTCAGATTGCCAAAGGTTGCACTGAGTGGGTCCACATATAAATCTCTACGTGATTATCTTGGGCAAGATGCTTACTATTTTTGAGCACCTGCTTTGTTTCCCACAGTAATGTTATGGGGACGAAATAAAGTTATACATAAACACATGGACATACGTCTTACTCATTTTACAGCTTTACTGTTCTGCCTGACTTTATTACCCAAACATTGTGTGGCATAAAATAAACATTCTATCAATGTTAGCTACTACTGTTCCTATTTACTTTAGTTATTATAACAATCTTCAGAGAGATATAATCCCCACTTTACAGATGAGGTAATGGAAGCCATAGGAAGATACTTAACTTGCTCAGGGTCATACAGCCAGCCAGTGAGTGCAGGGCCAAGGCTTGCACTCAGGTTCATCTGAGCACAGAAGCCACGCGCTGTCCGCTGAGTGCGCCACTGCCACTTCATCTTGGCAGCACAGTTAAGTAGATATGCTTGACTTGTTAGGAAAGTCAAACCTGCATTCATTAGTGCGGGTTCATTTCCTTATTTTTCTTTTCTCTTAAGTAGTTATAATTTCTCTTGGATAACTAATCTGTGCTATTAGTTTGTGCAAAATGTCTTGGCCTAGAGTTACCATAATTCTTGCTTCTTCAAGGGTCTGGTTTATTCCCGAGTATCAAGTGTTCTTTTGAAGGGAGGAACCATTATTAGGAGGTGTTCTTATGCATATGGCATAATGCATATGGCAGATGGAAATTACACGAAGCTATGTTTATGCTCCTTTCACATATTTCTAGTAGATAGGAATTGTCTAAAAATGAACCCTCATGTGAAACAGAAATAATGAGTTTCCCTCACTGAAGGGGCGTATTGTTTGTTCATCAGAAATTTTATATTCATGATACCATCTCTGCCCATGGACCTCAGATATCCTGGTTCATTGTGGCTGTTTATTGACCATCCTTCGCTGAGTGAGTGAAGGAATGGATTCACAGAAGTGAGGAATCACAGTAGCTGTAGGGGAGCTCCTTACTGTTAAGGAGGCCTGAGGGGTATGGATGAGCAAATGGCTGGTTCTAAGTCTGTAGTAAGTGGTTTGTCATTGTACCATATTCCTAAATACCTGTGTTTGCTCCCCAATGTCATACTGTCCCCTCATTGTTCAAGACGTTCTTTCAGTGCACACACGTGCACACACACACATCCTGACTTCCTCTCCAATGACCTGTGTGTTTTTACCTCTTTGCTCTGATTCCTGTTCTTCCCTGAAACAGAGAGGCCATCCGTGTACTCAGAGACGTGACTTTAGTTGAAGGGGCAGACTTGGTCTCTCATTTCTCTAATCCCAGTAGAGGAGCCTGTTTTCTAGTGGGGAAATATCTTCACCCAAATTGATTATGATCGGATCTTCAGGAGAGATTTCTTTTGTCAAATTGATTATTGCCTAACAGAAGCAAATACCCTTTTTTATTATTAACCCAACCGGCATCTTCACGATGCAAGAAATAAGAACTACAAAGTTCCTTTCAAACAATCATATTACATCTGGAATCAAAGGAAGTCTTTAATTCTTGAGAGCCCTTGATCATTTTAATGTGAGAACATTTAAAATACTCTGATAGGTGGTTAGTGATTAGGGTAGATATTTGGTGGTTATTAATTGAATCTTTTGTTGTTGAGTTTTGGCTAATGTGTGATTCTGACTTTCTCTCTTTCAGCTGTCCCATTTCCTCCAAGTCACCGGCTTACAGCAAAAGAAGTATTTGATAATGATGGGAAACCTCGAGTGGATATCTTAAAGGCACATCTCATGAAGGAGGGCAGGTTGGAAGAGAGTGTTGCATTGAGAATAATAACAGAGGGGGCTTCAATTCTCCGACAGGAAAAAAATTTGCTGGATATCGATGCACCAGTCACTGGTAAGTCCTAAGGGTGGAGACTGCCCACTTGTATCCATACTTTGTCTTTAAATAGCTTAGTCATCTTACTGTTTTACTGTCAAATCTGTACGTTAAGAAGTAAAAATACTATATATATATAAAAATATTTTTATTTTCACGTATTAAATATCTATAATTTTGTGATGCTCTAAAAAACAGTTTGCAAATTAGAGGTGATGAAGATATTCCAAAGTAATACTTTAATTAAGAAGTGGTATTATTTGTAACTAAAACTAACTGGTGCAAAAAAACACAAGATATTTATTTAGAATGATTAGACAATTATACTAGGGCTTCCACAGTGGTGGAGTAAGTGACTGAGTTAAAGCGGTGGTTCTCAGAGAGTGTCATCCTAGAGTATCATCATCATCATTATCATCATCATCATCATCATTATTGATCACCTGGAAACTTGTTAAAATGTAAATTCCCTGGCCCCACCCCAGAACTGCTGGATCACTTTCTCTGGGGTGAGGCACAGAGATCTGTTTTATCAAGTCCTCCAGGTGACTCTGATGCACATTATAGTTGACAACCACTGAAGTTTAGAAAGAAGGTCAAATTTCTCTCCTTTCTGTAATGTTATTGATCTAGAGAATGTGTCTTTAATTTTTGACTGTGTTTGTTCTGTTACCTCTGATGGGAAGACGCATATTTTGCCTAGGTGTAACTTCTCTTAGACTATAATAATTAAATCTTGGATATAGACATTAGAGCTTTTGATCTGCCCTTTGAGTTGGTAAACGTGCAAGTTGTCATTTCTAGAAAAGCTATAAAACAGTTATTTTTCTTAACTGTCATCATTCCGGAAAAGGGGAAATATTTAGAAATAGGAAATTATGCTTTTCAAAATAAAAGGGACATTTAAAAATATTTCATATGTGCTATTGATTGCTCCTTTCTTGCAGATCTTCATTACTTATGTTGTTGGCCTCCAATGTATATTTGAATGTGACTGTTGTGAAAAAGCCTAGTTCTCCTGAATATCAGACTAGACCTTCCTTGGTCCAATATGTCCCTAATGATTCCTATTCCAAAGAAATTGACATTATTTACATTCCATTTTTGGTTGGCAGTGCTATTTTTCTTTTTTAGAAAAATAATAAATGTGTTTTGGGCAGCAGGAGAAATCAGTTTCAGCCATGACAGTTTAGTGTTGGACCAGCGGTTGTCACTGTGAACCCCTTTTCCATGTGCTAAAGTGGAGTTGTGCGTTATCTCCGAATCATGGACGCTGGGACAATACAAGGGCAAAACATAGTGAACATGCTTTCCTTTTTAGGCACTAACATACTAATTTTTTTAGTAACTAAATATTAGTTTGAAATCTACCAGTCCCAGAAAATTACTTTAAAAACTGACTATATAAATTCCACTTACAAATTCAGGGTAAACTCTAAGATTTAAATGATATCTTTATCAGTAAGCTTATTTGTTTTTGGTAAGAATGAATGGCTTGATATTTTATCATGAGTTTATTTTTTCTCCATTTTTACATGACAAGTGTGAGATTTTTAATGAAAAACCTTTCTGAAGGCTATGGACTCATTGCTTTCATATTCAGTAAAGATCATCACACCTGGTTCTTTCCAGGGAGATCCCAGTGGACAGCCTGGCAAAGTTTGGGAGGCTTTAGAAGTCAGTACTTTCCCTGGGGGAGAAAAAAAAAACATAGTTTTTTAGATAGTGACAAAAGTAGCTGTGGAGATTGAGACATCACAGAAGATATAGCACTAGTGAAATAGAACCTAGGAAGGAAACACTTTTCTCCAGGGGAGTGTCTGTATTTCACAATGTAGGTAGGATCCTAAGGAGCCTGCACTGGATTCTGTTGTAGTTGCCTTTTCACTCTTTTCTGGGAGTAAAAGGATGTGGAATAAAAGTGGCAGAGGCAGTGGGGAAAAAGATAATTTATTTTAACACTTTGATAAAAAAGAAAAAAAATACTTTTGCATTAATTCACCAGAAAGCTAAATTCATAGCTTTGTATACCAACCAAGAGTTTCAGAGCAAAAGGTGAAACGTGGAGGATGAGAAAATTATCTCTTTGTATTTCAAGATACTTTGTATAATTTATTGGTAATATATTACGATATATTATTGTGTCCTGAGATTTTATTTTATTTATACAGGTGAGTCAGCAGTGTAGTGTTTATTTTTAAATTTAGAATATTTGTTGTTTGGATAACTGAATCGGTAAAGTTGTATTCTATTGTTGATACTAGGTTACGTGTAAAAAGGCATCATTTACATTTAAACATCTTCAGGGTAGAGTGTTCTTGATGTAGTTCAGAAATGCACACTTAGGAAGATGGAGACTTTAAGAAACAATTTAGAAAAGGAAGAAGAGGAAAGAGAAGGAAGTAGAAGGGGAGGAGAGAAGAGGGGAAATAATACAGTCACCAATGAGAACCTGTGAAAAAAATTAAGTGGAAAGAAGCAAGTACTTTCAATGTAGGAAGGAAATGCCTGAAGCCTGACCATATGGAGTTTTTCAAGTGGTATTAGAAGTTGTCTCTCACCTGCACGTGTCAGACTCCTAAAAATGGCAAGATGAGTGGGTCTGGGTAGGATTGGAATTCAACTTTTAAGAGTAGTAGGTATGTAAACTCTCAAATGAAACAAATGGCAAATATTTTACAATTATACACAAATGCCACTCTCGGCTCTCCCTTTACTCCTCGCCTCCTAGTTTATATTAATAAAAATATTTTACTCTCAGAGTGTTTAAAGAGAAGTTATGCTGACATCTGTGCATGTTTTGCTTTCATTTTAAGCTGGAAGTGAGTGTTGTAGTTTTTTGAAATCTGGACATTATTTCATTCATTAGAGTATTTCTTTAAAGTTTAAGTGTACAAAGCTGCCCTCATCTACCCTTCCCACCCCCCACATATTTCCCCTCAAGTGCTTATAAAGTAGTGAAAGGTTTATGTTCACTTAGGTTTTTTTTCCCCTTAGAATTCAGTGTGTTTTATTTGGGAGAAGAGAGAAGAACCAGAAAGCTGCCTGTTTCAACCAGCTCTTGGCTCTCTGGGACTGTCCCTCTGGAGGAGATAAAGTGCAGTGTAGCTCACCCTCCAGGAGCAGAGAATTAGATAAACTGTAATTATCTCCTTGGGAATAGAGATGTAGATGAGCTTTGGTTCTCAGTCAAAACCAGGGAGTGGGAGGCACGGTCTCCTCTTCTCTCTAAAGTAACTTGCCTGAAGTTTGTGTTTCTGTGTTGGAGGCATTTTGTAAAGGAAAGTATTCTCCCTTTTTAACTCTTTTCTGAAAATGGAGTTAAATCGTCTTTGTTACCTTGCACATATACAAATGGAGCATTAAAAATTATGGTGAACTACCAGTATGGCAACTTGCTGTGGACTGAATGTTCATGTCCCCCAGTATTCCTGTGTTGAAGCCACAGTCCTCAGTGTGATGCTGTGTGGTGGTGGGGCCTTTGGGAACTACGGTAATCAGGTTTAGATGAGGTCATGAGGAGGGAGCCCCCATGATGGGATTAGTACTCTTATAAGAAGAGGAAGAGATGAGAGCCTTCTCTCTCTCCTCAAGTGAGGACCCAAGATGATGGCGATCTGCAAACCCAGAGTAGGACCCTCACCAAACACCGCGTGTGCCAGCACCTTGATCTTGGGATTTCTAGCCTCCATAACTATAGAAGGCTTTGTGGTTTAAGCTGCCTAGTTTATAGTTTTTGGTTCCACCAGCTGAAACTGAGACAACTCATTTGGGGAATTCGATTTAACACTCTTGTATTTATCTGGTCCAGGTGCTGTAGGTTTATACATAAGCAGGTGAGACTTGGTTTCTGCTCTCCAAGGGCTCATAATATAATAGGAAAACTCAAACAGCTATGTGCCCAAAGAAAAGTACTTCAAACTATTGATTAAATCAGAGAATGTGACCTAAATTTATTCAAGCTAATTAAGAAGTATCCAACTATATATAGTAAACTTAAAGCCGAAATGATTTTCTATCTTCTAAATGGTTCTGGTTTCCATGACAGTCAGTGCCCATTGATTACTACATTCCATCTTTGAGTTAAACTGTCAAATACCTGGGATTGTTCTTGTCCAGAATCTGGGCTGAGCACTCTTCCAGAAGGATGGGGACTGTGAGTGGCAAAACACATGAGACACAGTCATTGACTAGAATACTCGAGGTCTAGTTGGGCAGTCAGACACGTGAACAGATAATGACTATATTATTTGTTAAGAACAATCATGGAAGCACCTACAAACTAGTGTGGGAACTCAGAAAAAGGAATGCAGGGAAGCCACCAAAGTCTTGGCAGATTACATGATGTTTGGGATCATGTGTGGTAAGTAAACTTTTATAATACGATGAAAAGCTAGAGAAGGATATTCTGGGCAGAGACCAAGCATATTAAAGCACTGTATTTTCTGTAAAGTAGAAAAGGAGGTTTGTATCTTCTCGGGATCTCAGAGGGTTATGATGGGTGGGCGAGGGAGTGGGATTGAGCTTGGATGGTCAGGGTCAGGTATTAGTCTCATAGGCAGCACTTACACACCTGGATTCTCTTCTGTAGGCACCAGGAAGTCCAGGGGTGTCTCTGAGCAGGGAACTTACATTATCAAGTTTGTGGCTAGAATAGCATGTGCATGAGATGAGAAGAGTGGAGTGGGAAGGAGAGGGAGGATTGACTAGGTACCTCATACTCGTCCAGGGGAGCAAATGATGATGTTGACTTCGGCGATGTAGGCGGCTTGGATCCGATTTTGATTACGGGGCTTTTTAAAAATGAGAGTTAAAACATCTGGCTAATGAATATCTATTAAAGACTTCTGGAATACGATGGGATGGTTTATGCAGTAAGCCAGCTTACTTCATCTTTTTTGAATTCTCATATTCTCCTGTTTTCCCTTTGACTTAGCAGAGAGCATTTCTCTCATTTGTAAAGCAAAGGCAGACCAGAAACTGAGGTTTTTGAACACAAAAACCTCCCTGCTGAGGGGATAGGCCCGCATCTACTGGGCAAACTGCTAATCTCTCCAGTTTGTCTGTTTCCTGCAGTAGGGTATTTGTCCCTCAGGCAGCAAAGGATTCCCTCAGTGGCTGCGCCTGCCATTTAGTATGTCAGGCAGTTGCCAGGAGAACCCTCTGGCTTTGTTCCTGGATGTGAGAGTGGACCAGTGGCCAAGTTTAAGGTCATGGCATTCCTTCCCTTACAGCAGCTGACGTCAATTAGGAGAATTCCCCATGCCTTTACTCTGGGGAGAGCTAAGTGGGGATAAGAATCCGGTATCTTTTGAGACCTAAAAGGTCACTGTTTATTCTCCTCATACTATCATTTGTCACTATCAAAGCAATGTGGCCTTAGTTTATATGGGGATAAAATATTACTTCTGGGGCATTTTGCCCACTTGTGATTTCAGTGGCCAAATCTTCAGGGCCTGCCCTGCAGCCAGAGGCCCGTTTTGGTACCCAGCCCACTGCACGCTGTCAGGACATGTTAGACCCTGCCTGCAGTAGCAGCACATTATTTCGATGTCCTTATTTCCCTTAATTTGGGCCCTTAATTAATAATAATAATTATTATTAGTTAATAATTATTATTAATGATAAATAATAGTTATTATTGTTATTGTAAAAGTCACTATGAGAGTCAGAGTTCTTTTCCCTAAACTGTTTACTCTCTGGTTTTGCAAGGTTGGTCTTAGGGAACCCGTCTTACAAACGAGGGGAGGGAGTCTCAGAGAGACTCCCACAGTAACCGAGCGCCTGTGTGAGTGTACAAGTCAGTAATAATCTAACACCGATAAACATCTAACACCACCCAGAGGAAACACTTGACAGTCATAACAATTACATTATAATCAAGACACAGTGTGCCCTGTTCTTTTCAGTTGGCCACGAAACAGTACTTTTCACAAACACTGTGGTGACGTCTCTGCGGGCCGTTGGTAAGGCAATGCCGGTAGTTGTTTTCATAGGAAGATAAAAATTCCCGAAACTGTTATTAAAATCCAAAAGTTATCCCTTGTAGTAATAATATTCTGATGGTTTGGAGAAGATTGAAGTTATTGTAATCAATACTACTGTGGCTTTAAGAGAAGTAATATTTCAAGCAATACTGCAATGCTTCCAGATAAGGAAAGAGCATCCCTTCTTGGGTACGTTAGAGAAAAATGTAGATGCACTTTTCTTTGTCTGCCCAGATGAAATCCACGTTTCCAATTTCATCTCATGTTTATTTTCTCATTTGAAGTGTCCCTAATAACTGTGGACTCCATTGATTTTATTCGCCTGTGAGCCAGTAACGTTTACAGTCTTCAAGACATTCCCAAATACCGGTTGTAGAGTGGTGCTGGTCTATAATAAGGTTGTCCCTAGTCCAGAGTGAAATGATTCTTTTCTTTTTCATTTACTGAGAATGCTTTCTTTTTGTATGTGAAACTGTGATGACAGTAGGTGGTAATTTTTTTAATTAGCTTTTTGGGGACAAATTAATGAGTTATTTTTATTGTAAGGCTAACATTTGTTAAGTTCTCATTTTTTGCTAGTCACTATTATAAGTAAACACTGTACTTTTTAATTTTGTTTTTCATACAACCCAATGAAGGAAGGACTGTTATCAGCTCCATTTTACAAATGAGGAAACTGAAGCTCAGTGAAATTGAGCGTCTTATCTCGTGTTACCCAGCCAGAAAGTGCCAGGACTGGCTTTAAAGCCCAGGCAGTTCAACCATGTTTATTCTGATTTTATTTGTAGGTAGAGTTAGTGTCAGAGATCCATGAAATTATTAAATCTGGGAGTAATCATATAGTGTGGCATTTAACAATATTGGAGTGATTTTTTTGTTTGTTTCATGCTATTTTCCTATGAAATGTTAACTTGAAGGCATGGATATCATGGTTTTATAGATATTTCCCTACTTCAAAATAATTTTAATGTAAGCACACTATTGATTTGCTTACAGTAAACTATGATAATATTATAAAGGAAATATGTAAGAACTCGACAGAATACGCATTTACATGCATGTGTGGCTGGGTGTGTTTCTGCTTGTGTGGCACTGTGATCACTTACATAGCAGTTATCCTTTCATTTCGTTCTTTTTTCTTGAATAGAGCTATTTGCTGATTTCTGTCTTAAGTAGAAGATTTTTGGACATGTGAGATACTGGATAAATAAAATATGTAAACTGTCAGAAGAGTTTCTCATGGAAGAATCTGTGGTTTAATTGGTGGCTCAGTAAAAGAAAAATAATACTAAGTTTTAGGCAGCTGCTTTATCACTATTTGAAATGCCTATCTTGGCATAAAATGTATGCACGCATCCTTGCTATTGGTAAAATGGATTTCCTCAGAGAAGCCCTTGCTTTCGTCTTGGGGTCAATAGCTTGTCTTCCTCTTACCATTTTATCCCCCTGCCACCAGCATCAGTGACCATGGCCTCATGAAGTAACCGGAGAGTCCATGCTAATGGTTTGAGACTTAGGTCCACCTGTTGAGGAGGGGAAAAAACTCTCAAAAAAGTCCAAAGTTCTTTTCCTAATATTAAACCCTAGAAGATATATATATATATAAGATATTTTATGTATATATAAATCATGTTCCAAGAATAAATTATAGACTGATAACAAGTCTCCTTTAAGTTGCTTTCATCATACGAAAATAATATTTCTAGTAAAAGGTATTTTCTAAAAACAGACTTTTACTGATTATACGATGGAGGGGGAAAAAAGCAACAGTGAATCAAGCTCGTATCTAGGCAAGAATCAAGTCTTTTCCAGAGATTGTTGTGAAACAACATTGTATTTTAATATTCTGAACAAGATTTCAGTTCCTGTTATTAAGTAGTTACTTTTTGACTCTGGTTGATAATGTGCTCTCTGATTTAATTTCTGTTCATGTTTGACTTGTGGTTCTCATATCAGCTAGTTTTAGACCTAGTGTTTTATTCTGTCCTTAAGATAGTTAAGGTTTGGACACTGAGGCTTTTGAATTGTAATTCTATGAGAGTCGTTCATATATGTAGGTGAAAGGAAACTTGACCTGTTTCATTTTTTCTAGAAGCTTTTCTTCTTAATTTTTTTTTTCTTAATGCTATTTGCTTCAAAATGTCTTTCATTGTGTTTACAATAAGCAGAAGCCTGTGAAAGAGTTAGGATCAGTGCGGAGGAAGGTTGTAGGTAAAAGTGAAGAAAACATAAAATTCTTAACTTTCTTTTTCTCTCACAGTTCCATTTGCAATGACTTTTAAAGTTAAAAATCGATGTCGCCCTGGCTGGCGTAGCTCAGTAGATTGAGCGTGGGCTGCAAACCAAAGTGTCACAGGTTCGATTCCCAGTCAGGGTACATGCCTAGGTTGCAGGCCATGACCCCCAGCAACCGCACATTGATGTTTCTTTCTCTCTCTCTATCTCCCTCCCTTCGCTCTTTAACAAGAAATAAATAAAATCTTAAAAAAAAATCGATGTCAACATCACCACTGTATTTCTAGTGCCTTTTTTCAGTTTTAAGTTTTTTTTCCCTTTTTTTGTTATGTTTAAAACAAAATTATTGTTGGGTTCTTTGGATATTATGATTAGTGTCAGAGATTTTAATATTAAAAAATCTATTGAAATTCATGATTTGATTCCATTTCAGAAACACAGTTATTAACGCTTATGGTCTCTGAGTAGTGTGCTCTCAGATTTGAGATGCCGTCTGGTGGTATGCATTTATACATCTAGCGGTACTTCAACTGCATCAGCCTTACAGCCTTTATAGCTTACGGAGGAGGGTGTGTTTTTTTTGAGATGGCTTACAAAGACACTTATTTTCATTTCAAACAAAGGATCCTTTGTATCTTACTTTCTTTTTTTCTCAACTATGCATTTTCTTTTTGGTCTTTATTAGCATAATCTGATTCTTTCTTTAAAAAATATTGACTTTGAAAATCAGGCTCTAATTTTGAGAACTCAGTTTAGTTCACAGAAATTTGTAGATATTCAGCATCCTCTTTAAAATCTTATTTACATATATTTTTCATTTACTTTGTAAACAGTAACATTTGATTGGCTCTTTGGATGCTATGTGGTGAGTAGGAGATTATCAGGTAGTCATAAACACTAAACAAAAATTATTCATTTGAAATTCTTCTCATGTTTTAAACATTTAAGACCAACTCCTTCAAAGGTAGACCTTAGTTTAATCTTTACTATTTTCTTTGCCGCTTTCAGAAGATAAGCTGATAATACTTATTAAATATATATATCAAAGCTAGGTGAAAATTAGAAAGTATATTATCTACATTATAGACAGAAAATATCCATACCAATTGAGAATCTGAATTGAGGAAGTGTTAACAATTCTTGAGATTTTTTTAAAGGCTCTTTCAAAATCATTTGTGACCAGTTAGTTTAGTTTATTAAGGGCATGGTGGCAATCAGCCAATTTATAGATTTTTTTCCCATTATGGTTTCCATTTGTCTTCAGTCTTCTGGTTCAGCCAATTTATGGGGGGTGAGAGAGGAGCAATGGATGGCATGAGAAGAGGTGAGAAAAGGAAGTGTGATTTCATCTGTCTGTGCAGGTCAACTGAGGTATATCTCCTAATGACAGTGTAACACCAACTTTATTTTCACCCTTTGTAGTGCTTGGTATCAGGATTAAAATTATGGATCTCTAGATTAGCATTCTGGATCTGCAACTTCCTAGCTACTTACCACTGGGCAAGTTGTTTCACATTGGTAAGCCTCAGTGTCCTCATCTTTGGAGAGATGAGTTGTGAGTCTCCTGTCTGTTGCTCAGATTAAGTGAAATGCTGCAACCACAACATTTAGAGTAAGTGCCCAGTGAATTAGTAGCTGCTTTATTATCATGGATCTAACTGTGTTTGTCATTGTGTTATGTAGCTAATATTCCAACTGTTAGTTAGCTCTGCTCTGTTGTTCAGTGATTAGGACTATAGAGAGCTTTTAACTATATGGATTTGGATAATATAGCAGACTTTACATTTCTCCTCTTCAGATGTAAGAGAAGGAGCAGGCAGGTCCTCTTCCTGTAGCTCTCCACTACTCCTGCTTTCTAAATTGCAAATGAGTTTTGATTTTAATTAAAGAAAAATAAATTTTGTTTTTGTGGAAATTTTTTATGCTATTGGTATACCACCTAGAGGAGAATGGGGGAAAAAATCTCTGAAACGTAAGCTATTAAGATGTCTTTTAAAATTAGAAATAATTAATCAAATATGAGAGGGTCCCATGTAAAGTACTAATTCTTAATTTTTGGCTGAGAACCATTCTGATCTAATACCATTTTCATTTCAAATTTGAATAATTGACTTTTTAAACAACAGTTTATGGGAACCCCCCACTACTAAATGTACATTATCTAGATTTTACATTTCCTGATAGGGTAAACTGTAGAATGCTCTCTGACATTAAAATCAGAAAACTGTGACAGGGGTATCCAGTGATTTTTTTTTTTACATACTGTTGGCCCCTGTAGGACCAAAAATCACTGATAAATGGACTTTGCTTTATGCATAAAACAAATATCATACATTTTTACATTAAGATGATGCAAATTTGTTATTGTATTTGTTGCAGTGGAATTTGATTTTTTATTTTTATTTCTTTATTTTCATCAATTTTTAGAGAGAGAAAGAAGAAAAGAGAGAGAGAGAGAGAGAGGGAAAAACAATATTGATTTGTTATTCCACTTATTTATGCACTCATTGGTTGATTCTTGTGCTATGACTGGGATTGGACCCACAACCTTGATATATTGAGAAAACGTTCTAACCAACTCAGCTGCCCGGCCAGGGCTCAAGTACTTTTAAAGTTTTCATTAATTGGGCATTTACCGTGATATAGGTACTATGCTAAGCACATACATACAATGTTCTTAGCATAAAGTTGGCACTTCTAAAATGGCTTAGAAAGTCTTAGATGTTCCATTCCTGATATATATCTTCAAGCTTATTCAATATTCATATCCCTTATTACCTCTTTATTTCCTGTGACATGTCTACACTGGCGTTTTTATAGTTCCTTTAATGTGTCACTTTCCCTTTCAGTAAGAGAATTGTCACATGCTATTCCTTTCTGGACTCTCTGCTACCCCTGTACACATACCCAGTAATCTCGAATAGTGAGATTTCAGCTTAAATGTCCCTTCATTAGTTTTTCAGGGAAGCCTTCCCTGACTATCCCAGTATATTCCATGTACCTTTTCTTCAAAATATTTATCATAGGAATAATATTGTTACTTGTGTGACCATTGCATTAAGGTCTCTCTTCTTTACTAGACTGTCAGTTTTGTGAGGCAGACACTTTGTCCGCTTCTGCCCACCACTTGTCCTCACCATGTAGCATTGCGACAGCCTTGGGGTGGATATTCATTAACATTTGTCACATGAAATGATACATTCATGCATGATACCAGTTTATAAAGTTTATTAATATTCCTTATGACCACATGCCATGTAAAAAGAGAATGAGAGCCAGGCCCAGTTAAAACCAATAAAAACAGATTTTATTCCTAAACTGCTTCAATAGGGAAAAAGAGACTTCACTAGAGAACTGAGCTCAATTTGGCATACAGCAGGACAAGTGGGGATTTATAGCCAAAGAGCAGGTGAGGGGCCACTGGATAGAAAGTTGCTAAGAGGAGACAGCAAGGGTAAGGGGATTCTTGCCGAAGGCAGGCCAGGGGGACGGAGAGCAGGAATGGGAGGATTCTTGCTCGGACTGGACTGGACAGGCCGAGGACCGGGTGCAGGGGATGAGGCCTTGAGGAGAAGAGGGCTCAGAGGATCCTGTGTAAAATTTGGTCAAGGAGAAAGTCTTCATCAGTACCTCCTCTTATTCAAGGAGAGAAGAAGCATTCTTTTTCTCTCTAAACAATGTAGTTCATTTTTCATTCAGTCACCTTTGGTCATGAAGACCAGCCAAACCATCAGTTGAGACTTGGTGAAAATTGCCAGTTGCTATACTGTGCAACCCAGAGACACTTAGTGAGAGACCTTTGAAGACAGAGATTAGAGACTGAATCAATGTGTATGCCCAGCTTCGTAGGCCTTCAGGGACCTATGAAAAGAAGTCCCAGGACCTGTCATCTTTCTCAGTGGAGTTAACACTATGGCAATAATGCAAGGCATGTCTCCGTTCATCTCTCAAGCCTTCCTCGTTGGTTAGGTCACCGGGACAAGCAGCAGCAGTTGCTTCCCTCCACATTTAGGGTCATGTGTCTGCAGAAGACAGAGGCCAGTGGCGATATTGTCCTGAGACAAGATGAACTGCTTCAGCAACAACTCGGACGTGACTCTGTTGTGGAGGCACGCCTCTTCAGCCAGGGGGCAGATTCTTTTGCCCAGTATCCGAAAGGTGGCAGACCCTGCCCAGAAAGTGAGGTTGTGGATGGAACTTAGGCCCAATCCATGGCTGTTTTTTGTAAATCACCTCCCAAGGAGCTGAGATCATCTACTAGGGAACCTGTGATGCCCTGGATACCCTTTCAGTTCAAGGGTGCGAGTAAGGTGAACCACAGGGAGAGGGTGATTGTCTTAGAGTTCAACAAAGAAACAAAATTGTGGGGAGCAAGTGTGGTGAAGGGACTCATAAGATTGGTGAGTTAGCAACTACCAGTCCCATAGGCTTGAGGTTTGCAGACAAAGTGAGGGTCAAAGGGTTCCTGTGTGGTCGGGTTGAGTCTGGCAACTAGGGCAGGAAGGCTAACGCAGACATTTGCGTTGATGAGAGGGGTGTCTAGGGCACCCTCGTGGCTTGGGGCTTTGTGCTGAATTTAGTGGCAGCTAGGTCAGTGTAATGACTAATGCTCATTTTAGGAAAGGGGCTGGTGGTAAAATTACAATGGAAATGGCCATGACCCTTGTGAGGATAGACTAGAAATAGAGTTGAGTTGACTCATAATGGGTAATTTTCCAGTTTAGAATGATGGCGGGAAAGACAGGAAGGCTTATAGTAAAATAAACATTATGATTGATCAAAGGAATCTGGGAAATGTCCCATGTGCCCACAGGAAAGGGAGCAGAGGGCCGACGGTCTGGTCGGGAGAGCTCCGTCGGAGCCACCCTGGCTGTACTTGCCAGACAGAGTGAGCTACTTAAAGGGTCAGTGATGACTGTGATCTTAAACACGTTTTTAAAATTTAAAGGCAAAGTGTTTTTTTTTGAGCAGCTTCTTTTGTTGTTGTTGGTTTTGAGCAGATTTTGAGTTTGTGTTTAAGGACCACTGCTAAGGCTGTTAAGGATTCACCACGCTGCTGGCAAATCATGAAATTGGAACATTTGTGTAGAAAGTAAAACTGAAATGGAGCTTGGATGTGTTTGATCTTGTGTTCTAGATTTTTTTCAAGTAACATCTGCATTCTGTATGTAACGGGAATGTTGTCAGGATAAAGTTCTGTCACCTACTGAAAAGATCTTTGGCTCCAGGATCACACATAAGTTTTAACCCTGCTTCTCACAAGTTGCCTAGTGCATCCATCCCTCTTCATTTACTTACCTGTAGAAATGGCTGAAATAAGTTCTGCCTTACACTGCTGTGAGACTCGAGGTAATGTTTGAAAAGTTCCTCACACGATACCTGGTAGGTAGTAGAAACTCAGTCAATAAAAACAGTCATTTGTTACTTTTCCCATTGATGCATATACACCCAAAGCCCAGACCCTTCTGTACATGGACAAGGTCAGGAGGTTTCTGTTTAGTTAGTGGCCTATACTGGCGATGATAATTGTGGTCAGAGAGGTTGCCTTACTTTGCTAAATTTAACAATCATTTTTGGTAAGAAAACATCAAATATTTGCTGGTTTATTCAGTTCTTACTTCAGATTTGCCCTTTGGTAAAAATCTTAAATCGCCATGAAATGATTTATGATTGAAAATTCAAAAATTCATCTCGGAGAATTTATGTAAACTTTTTTTTTTATCTTGATGTGCTTGCTTATTGTCTGACGCACGTATGAGTTACCTTGACATTTATTTTGGTTCCAAGTAGATGTATTGTTTTGTTTAGGATTTTCTTGTCATTATTATACTAAAAGAATACCTTTCCTCTGAGCCCAACAGGAAAAGGAAGGTGATAATAATGATATTGGTGAGAACTATTGTCCAAAAGCAGAGAGAATACATGGAGGACTGTGAATCAGGAATCTGGAGAGGCGGTGCCAGCCCCAACAGCTTCTTCCTGTGATTCATGAGATTATTCTAGATGATCTCAAAGCCCTTTTCACTTTTTATTCTGTGAGTGTATTTCTTACTCAGGGTACGTGTTACATGGCTTCAAAGTGAGTACCTTGATTAGATACTTCATTAACCTTAATCGTGGTTTCCTCCTGCCACCCTTTAAAAACATCTGTGTCAGGGTAACAGATAACCCCAGCCTTTGTTACTGTGTGATTTCCCTTCCCACCACATGATGGTTTCCTGAACGTTTGAGAACCATTAGTGTTGTTTTTGTGAGTTCTTCAATAACCAGAATGACTTCTGTCATTTAGTACATTATAATCTGTGTTGTCACAATTAAAGCTTCCCCACCCATTCCTACGTTCTTTCCCTCTAAAATATGCAAGAGCTATTTTACCAAAACATTTTTTCATTCTTTCAGTATATGCACTTTACATACTTCTAATATAAGTAGTACAAGTGAATCAATTGCTTTTTAATTTGAATAATCTTATTGTGGCTATAGAAAAAAGCATGGTGAAAAGGGGATGGATTTGTGAAGTTTAAGCAAAATATTGTGATTTATCACTATGACATAATAAGAAATATAGATTTGGTTCCTGGTTCCTGACATAGAAATCCTGTAACCCTGGTAACTTCTGAGTGATGGTGGGGGATAGCAGTGTCTCACAGTGCTCCTATATTCCTTGTAATGTCCTTGCTGATGGGAACACCTTTGGATTTCATGAGGTGACTCTTGGTGGGCTCCTGGATAGCTTCCCCAAGGTTGGGGGGAGGCTGGTCACCAGGAAGACCAATCCTTACCTCTATGCTCCAAGGGTAGAGGGGCTGGAGATTGAGTTAATAATCTGTCATGCCTGTGTGTGAGGCCACCGTGAAAATTCCTTAATTGGGGGTTCAGAGAGCTTCTGGATTGGTGAACGCATCCACATGCCAGGAGGATGTGACACCCCAGCTGCAAGGGGATGGAAGCTCCTGTGCTTGGACCCTTCCATACGCTGCCTGCAATTTTTTATTTGGCTGTTCATCTGTATCTTCTGTAATATCCATCATAATAAACTAGAAAATATATGTAAATGTTTCCCTGAGTTTTGTGAGCCATCCCAGCAAATTACTGAACATAGAGCAGGAATAGGCTGTTGTGGGAACCCCAAACTTTGTACCCAACTCAGTGTGTATTTTGGGAACCTATTACATGCAACTGGCACCCAAAGTCCTCCACTAACTCTGGATAGTGAGCATCATAATTGAAATTTCAGGCTTCCCATTGTTGGGAGTGTTGAGAATTGTTGGTGTGGGGGGAAAACCCATACATGTGGTATCAGAAGTGTTGTGAGCAGAGAAACACTTTTCCTTTAATTTCATAGCTGCTGATGTTTTAGTGGATGTTGGCCTCGCTTACTGTGTGTCTCTTTTTTGCAGGAGGGATGGAGGAGAGGAAGAGGGAGATTTTTTATAGTAGTTGTTTATAAGTAATAGCAATAATTTAATGAGCACTTTCATTATTCCTCTAAGGGTTAATAATTTGCTCATAGATCTGCTGACTGGTCATATCAATCCTATTATTAAATCTTGACTTCTAAAGAATATTTGGATTTTTTCTGTGATTATTTTCCTACTATGAAGAGTTATCCAGTTTTATTTTTGGAAAGACTTAGAGACTACTGCAGCTGCCAGCCTCACAGATCAGGAAACTGGGGGGCAGGGGCTCGGCGTGGTCTGGCGCTGTCGCTCAGTGATGGTCGCGGCTAAGTGCTGCCCAGCCCGCCGGTGTCCCCCACGACGACCCACAGCCTTCTTTGTTCTGCCACCTGTTTCCTTCTGAACAACCGTGGGGAACATTGATGGTCTGCATCATGTCAGTGTTATTTTGCAATTTAATTGCTATTGCTTTTATTAGAATGCAATACATATTTGTATACATTTAGCACATTTTAATAGTTATTCTTTAGTAATAGATTGGAGCTTTTCTACTTTCACCTAGCCTGTAGATCACACGTTAACTCATTCTTCCCAACTAACTTTTAAATAGAGTACGCCTGTATGTCCTCCTCATTTTGTCCTTGACCTGGAGCTTTCTTCTGCTTCTTACATCATATTTGGCAGGAGGACGGAGGTAATGACCTAGGAGGCGTGATGTTTGTCCTTTCCATGACTATCCCTGTTTAACTGCTGGGAAAGTTTCCCTCGTCTTCCCCCATAATTACCTCTAAATGTCTTGAGACTTGAGAGAGTAGGGTTTTATGGAGACCACAGAATGCTAACAGGAGTCTACCACAGATCTCCATTCTGTATTTCCTGTGGAAAGTAGAATAAAATAGAATGTTTTGAGTTTTCCAGACCTGCTCCTCTGTGTGGTAGAATCAGCCTTATTCACTATATTTGTGCCTAAAGAGCAAACAACATTCCACCCCACTTCTTGCTGAGGTTTTTTTGCTGACCATTCCCCTCAATTTGAAAATAGAAGGTGTTTCATACCCAAAGACCATTACTCTCAAATTTCGTCTTTCTCATCCAGCATTTGTAGCAGGTTCGGGTATACATGTCTTTAAATACTGTGCACAGCTGCAGAATTACAAAAACATCAATGTGTGTATCACAGACAACTTTAACTCTCTTTGGTCTCCTTGGACACTTGTTCTTTAGCAGACACTCAAATAGGATCTTTAAAAAATGTACTAAATCTGAAAGAAACATTACAGATAAAAACTCAGGTAGTTCAGTGAAGGGAATGGTGAACTTGTCACTAGTCAGCTGGAATAACCTTGGAGCAAGTTGCTTCAATGATGACTATACCTCATTTTTCTCATTGATGAAATGAGCCAGACAGCAAGGTTCAAGATTTACTTGCTCATCACTTCTCTTTGGTTTCCTTCACTTGAATTGGCTGTTACTGTGTCCCAGGAGTCAGCCACATTCAACTCTAAGTCCCAATTTAAGCTGTCACCTTGAGCGCATCCTTTCATTTCTCAGAAATAAGATTTTTTTCTTCTGTTGGCCCCTGCTGATTTCTGTAGCTTCAAAAACAAGGAGAGTATCATTCTAGCTTCTTCATCTAGGAATTCTTTATTTCCTTTCTTTAGCCTGTGTTTTGATCTTAGCTCCCAGGGCATTCCCATTTCTTTTCTTTTATCACTGTAGATTTCTTAGATCTTTTTCATGTTTCCCAATATTTTTCAGGACATTAAGTCTTAGTGCTCTGGCTCTCCTGTCCAGCCCCACTTCACAAGGCACACCCCTTCACAGCTACATGGTGCCTCATTCAGATGCCAGCTCTGTTGCCTTCCATCTCTGTGACTGTCGAGATTACTTACACTTTCTGTGCTTCAGTGTCTGTCTCACAAAATTGTGGTGGGGATTAAGTGAATTAGTATCTGTAAAGCTCCTAAAGCACTGCCTGGAGCACAGGAACTGCTGTGTGATTGCTGGCTATTGCGATACTGCTGACGGCTTGTTCTCTTTTCCCACCTCCCCATTCTCCTCCGCCACTGAGGGTCTCATCCTGCCCAGACTCTGATTTTCTGTCCTGTGATGCTATTTTAGACCATGAAGTACACCGAGACTGATGCCCACAGGCTTCGCTTCAATACTTCAAATTATGTGTGACCTCATACCTAGGTTGGAATACATAACCTTTATATTCCTCTAGTTCTAAGGGCCATTCTCACAATTCTAAGGGCTTTCATACCATGCTGGGAGAAAATGTGCTTAACTGAAGAAAAAATGTAAGTCAGGTTTTAAGAGTACATAAATATGAAAGGATTTAAGTTTTCTTTAAAAAATAAGTAAAACACACACCTGAAGACTTTACTCTTGGGTGACATATTCTCCAACTCCAGTTGATTTTGTGATATCCTAATGGAAAAAGTTAATCCACCAAATAGTTTAATTATTTTACTTCCTTCAAAAGGAACCTTTTAAGTTCATGTTTTTACAAAGTTAATATTAAATAAGTAACACTGAAGAAGCCAAACTTACTTATAAAATTGTAAGTATTTAATAGAGCCATACAATATCAGGAGTTTAAAAAAAACTTAAAGATGATCAAATCCAGTGATTTCCAGACTATTAACAATACAGGTTTTTTTAATTTTAATTTAAAAAATGCTTGTATTCTACACAACTCCAAACACAAGACAGAGAGGCCTCTTAACAGAAAGATGATGCCTCTTTCTCCTATGAGCAGAGATCATACAGAGACAGAACTGGGAAATGTCAGCCCAGCTGAATTCCTCCTTTCCTTGTCTGAGGCTCAGAGAGGGTTGTTTCAATCAAGGACATTCACCGAGTTAATAGCTGAACTGGGAATGGGAACCAGCTGCCTTAACCCCTATGTCAGCACGATTTCCATACTTCATTCCACTTTTGCCCTATGAAATTATTGCTCGAGTTACCTGTCATTATTTGGAAGAGCTTGTGCTTAACTGTTGGGACTTTGTGGTTACATTGATCTAGATTCAACTTCTGGATCTGCTTGTTTTGTACCGTATCTTGTGGGTAGGATGATCTTATCTGAAATAGGTGTGATACCAATGGCCTGCACCTCCATCAGTTTTTGCAATGCTATCACATCAGTAAATGTTTTCAATTATTAGCATTGATGTGCTCATTGTTAGTATTATATTTAGTGAGCTAATTATTGGGGATTATTTTTATTGAAAATTAAAATCAAGATTAATTAATTAATTTAAACTAAATTAAATTGGATGAAAAACCTCTTTGCCAAATTGTTACTTAAAACTTAGGCTCACAGAGGAAACAGTCTGTTTACAAATGTGACTCCTTCAGTAGAAAATGCACATTTGCATTCTACAAACTGTCAAGCATTCATTCATTCGTTCATTCATTCAGTGAATCTGTTGATCAACACATATTTATTGAATGCAGTCATGAATTGGGCACTGTGCTGAATATGGGGGTGCCACAGTAAATGAGAGATGTGCTTATTCGCACACGATCCCTACATCGTAACAGAGATGGGTGTTGCACAAATTACACAATTGTTTGTAATTGTGACAAGTATCACAGAGGAAAAATGCACATCTAACCTGCATCTCTCTCTCTCTGTCTCCATCTGTGTAAGTCCTGACAGCACTATCTTTGTGGGTGCATAAGAATAAGTGTGTGGTGTAAATATAGCAATTTGTTTTTTAGCTGTTAATAAAAATGTGGATTGCTAAAGCTGGATATAGCTGTGGAAATCACCTACTGTTTCATTTTACAGTTGCAGGAAATTGGCCCACTAAAGTTTGGATTGTTTTCCTTAGCACACTGGCTTTGCAGAATCTTGCACATTCACACACCACTTTCTCCCTCCTACCATAGGCTAAATAAACACCTTCCCTACCACACGTCCAGGTATTACTCATAGCAATGTAGCTGGGTCTACAGACTTTTTCACATAATCTCCACACGTTTCCCCCCAAATAAACACAATCCTTTTTCCATTAACCCCTAAAAGCCATTGTCAGTGCCAGAATCCATCTTCAACATTGCAGCCATGCTGTTGCACTGGCTGATGTCTCTGATCCTACCCCAAGAGGCAAAGATGGTAGTAAGAGGAATCAGAAGAGGGACGTGAGCATCTGAGCTTAGTGTACATATATGGATTCTCACAAATCTGAGGAGGCTGAATTTAAGTGTTTAGGTAACTATGCTTCAGCACAAAGAAATCTAATGTGTAGCTATGTAATGAATTGATTTTATTAGTCTGAATGGTAATAATAAAACAGTACTGTACTTTTATAAACCTTTTTATAGGATCATTATGAAATGTATTAAAATGATGCCAGTGTTTTTAGAAAGAAGGAGAGACTTACGTTTAATATGTCTTATGGGAATGAGAAAACAAATGAACTCCTGGCATAAGTTAGAGTCTGTCCTGATTAAAACATTCAGTCTGCCTCCCTTTGCTTTAGTGAACTAGGTGATTTCATAGAAATAGGTCTAACCTGGCAAAGACTCACAGTGGAAGGGGCCACATGGCTTAGAAGGAATCTGAAATGGAGAGAGGGGAGCAGAGAGTTTGAAAGGGAAGGGGAAGTGTGAATAACATTTAAGGACATTTAGTCTTAAAGGAACTGTGACTAACAGTGTGTTTCAGTCACAATATCAAGCACTTTTGTACATGTTTTTATATTTAAGGCTTTTAGTAGCACTGCAGCTCAATCATAAATGTAGTGCCAACTATATGCCAAGCACTATTCCAAGTGTTTGGATATATCAGTGAATAACAGGCAATATTGGTATATACCCCTCTTTATAAATAAGAGAGTCAAAGCACGAAGCTTAAAGCTTCAAAGATGTTAAGCAGCTAGCTCATCTGAAGCCACAAATGGAAGTGTCTGGAATGGGATTTTAACACAAGTCTTTGAATCCACCATCCAAGTTTTGGAAGTATAGCATGAGCTACTGGGCACATGACTGTTGAGTATTTTGTCTGCAAAATAGTTGATGATACCTCTGCAGCTTGTCTCCTGGGTTTACTGAATCAAGTGGTCCTTTGGATTTGGTGGGGTTTAGTTTCTCTCTTCCTGTCTCCCACTGTTTTCTGTTCACTGTGATAGAGCCTTAACACTCTGAGTTAAGTCTGTTCGCCACTCTGACTCCTTCAGTAGACAATGCGCATCTGCATTCTGCAAACTGTTATTCATTCATTCCCTCGGTCATTTGGTCAATAGATATTTATTATATCTGTTGCCATGCATTAGCCACGGCATGCATTAGCCACGGTACTAAAAATGGGGGTGCGACAGAAAATGAGAGACATGCTTATTTTTACATGATCCTTTCATCCTAGTAGAGATAGATATTACACAGAGTACGCAATTGTTTATATTTGTGATAAGTATCACAGAGAGAAAATAGAGACACGTCTGTCTCAAAGCTATACCTCTTTACCAAAAGATTTACTGCATTAATGAATGGTTAGAATAAATCCCTCTATAAAATGGCAACTGAGCAGAGACTTGAGTGCCATCGTGCCAGGGTTCAGAACCCAAACCTCCTGCTGCCTGAGCTTTGGGACCCTGCAAAGGTTCTCAGCCTCCCATGTTCCAGTTTGCTGCAGAATGGGGTAATAGTGGTTGTTGGAAGGACTGACTGCAGGAATATCAGGAACTAGTATAGAAGAGTGCAGGACATACAGGGAATACAGAAGATTTAGCTGCTATCATTATTATTTTTACTTTGCTACTATTATGCAGTAGAGCTGTTTGGGAAATGCTCTTGTACCCATGGTGTTCACGTATGTTAATTTCCATCTCAGAATCTGTTAGAAGGATTTTTCTCAAACTGGAGTGTGCATCAGAACCAGCTGTAAGGCTGTAAAGAGCACACATGCGCAGGCCCTGCTGCAGGAGATTCTCAGTCAGTATGCCTGGATTGAACTCTAAATTACAAAGGCTTCAGCAGATGACCCTGATTCACACCCAAGGTAAAAACTGGTGGCTTTCAAATGACACAGAAAGGAGATTATACACATGGCAGAACAGGAAGGCCAGCTGCTGACAGCCACCCTCGGACTCTGCTCGGTGCACCTGCCCTTGCGTGAGTATTGGTAGCCACTTGGGAAGACATGTGATCAGTAAACAAAACAAATGCATATTTAAGAATACCTGTAAACTTTAGTTAATTTATTTTTTGATGTGGGCTTTAATTTTTAATATTTTTAAAAATACCAAAATGATTTATTAATTGCCCAAATAAGTTTGACTATCCTAGAACATGAGCTCCTGGAGGACAGGGATTTTATAAGTGTCACTGATATGTTGGTATATAGGAGATGCTCAGTAAATAAGAGATGAAATGAGGCCCTGGCTGGTGTGGCTCAGTGGATTGAGCACGGGCCTGCGAACCAAAGGATCACTGGTTCGATTCCCAGTCAGGGCACATGCCTGGGTTGCGGGCCAGGTCCCCAGTTGGAGGCGTGCAAGAGGCAGCCACACATTGATGTTTCATTCCCTCTCTTTCTCCTTCCCTTCTCTCTAAAAATAAATAAAATCTTTTAAAAAGATGAAATTAATTGAGTGAATTTTGAAAGCCTTAAGGTATTTTGGAAGGGATAAAAAAGTTGAATGAACTGTAGTCTGTGTGGTAATTTTCTGGGGAAAGTGGATGCAACATATATTGATTATTCTGTCATTTTCCCAAGTAAAATCCTGGTGCAGATATATCGAAGTCGGACACAGAGACATAAAGAAGAGATGCTAGGTGTGGGGTTGATTTGAGTGTGGTGGACATTGTGGCAAGTGGAAAAGCCTCATTTCTGTCACCACCTACCACTTCACTCCTCTGGTGCTCTTTCTCAGCTCTTAGCTCTTTTCCAAGTAGTTAAATTCTACTTAATTATTTGAACTAACATATAAAATGTTTATTGCTTTTGTTTTTAAATTCTGACTGATGTTCTGTATTTATTATGTGGTTAACTCTGGCTTGCAAATTATCTGGAAGAATTATAGCCTTGAGGGTCAACAAAATTAAAGCCAAACATCTCAGGTACTTTACAGTGTGTTCTGGCTTTGATCTCAATGGGTGACTTTCAATGAGAAGCAGGAAGATTTTTTTTTTCTACTTTTCTTTGTAGCTTTATGTAATTATGAGAAAAATAATGTCTTGAGGCTTTAAATAACTCAGATTTTGTCTGATTTGTTTCAAGGCCACTGCTTTGTGATTTCAGTTGGTAATCCAGAAACCTTAAATTTTTGCCTGCAGATAATTTAAAGTCACTATGGTGTCTTGTGTTATGGTTCATAATAGGGCTGTAATGAGGACACTGCAGATAAGAAAATGACAGAAAAATAAGTATTGGATTTTACATGGAAAATTATAGACATAAGGAAAATGAGCCAAACAACTGGAGCCTGATTGATAATTCATTGTCTCAATTTAAAATATGCTGCATGGCACTCACCATCAAATGAACAGTCTTTTCTCTTCAGAATTAACCCTGACTCCCAAAATTGCAGAGGCTGAAAGTCATCAGCATGTGTTGAAAACATGGCTCTTAATGGTTTTTGAATCACCATTTCTTAAAGGTGCTTGATATGGATTACTTTAAGGTTACATTTGCATGACCAATCCCTGCCATCTAGAAGTTTATAATTGAATGCTGAGACATACTGTATTTAAATACAACAAGGTAAAAATCATCAAACTCATATGCAGACATTCAGTAACTCTCTTCCTGCATGACACATCTCTGTAGGCCTGTTTTGAGTTTATATTGATCTCAAAGGCTATTTAAGCATGTGCATGCCATTACTGTGCCTGCTTTTCAACTTGAGGGTAAACATCAGAGGCTGGCTGATGGTCCCCAGGCGGCAGCCATGTGGTTGAGGAGGCTTGCACTGAGCCTGCCATGCCCTGGCTGCCTAGTGAACAGCGCCCTCTGCAGAGTGCAGGACACAACCTGCATGGTCCTTTGCAGTAGCTCCGGGCACACACACCTTTCATTCTTGTCTTCACTGTTTATTGAGCACTTTCCCCAGGCACTGTGCTACCATATAGAAAGTATGAGTGATGAATTTCACCCAGCAGCTTTATTAGGATTTAGGTGAAATACTCAGTTTCCTAAATTGCCTGCTCATGATTACCATACTAGACACTCAGTTTGGTCTTTAGTAAACAGACAAGCCTGGTTGTTGACTCTTGTGCCTAGAAATAATTGCTTAGAAGCTTATCTATAGTTCCTCAATATAATTAATTGCCCCTGTGCATAAGTATCTCAGTTTCCTGTTTGCAGTTGATATTGAAGTCTATGAGATAATTGTATTATTGTTTCATATAATGAATATTATTGATCATCCAGCAAATAAGTATAAAGAAGAAAGGGCCCTGGCTGGTGTGGCTCTGTGGATTGAGCACCGGACTGTGAAACAAAGGGTTGCCAGTTCGATTTCCAGTCAGGGCACATGTCTGGGTTGCAGGCCAGATCCCCAGTAGGGGGCATGCAAGAGGCAACCACACATTGGTGTTTCTCTGCCTCTCTCTTTCCCTTCTCCTCTCCCTAAAAATAAATAAAATCTTTAAAAAGAAGAAGAAGAAGAAAAAAGGGTTATCAAGAGTCAGTTTAGGGTTTACTAAACCATTGCTCTGTCAGGCTGAAATTGTGGATTTGGCAGATATGTCAATGTATCTATCTATATAAGCAGATATAGCAAATGCAAAAAATTGGTACAAATACCTAAGAGATTTTACTAGCTAAACATGTGGGTAGGATGGCACAGCCCCAAACACAAACATTCAAGTAGTGAAACCTGTGGTCTTAATAGATAGGATTCAGTTTTATAGTACCTGAACATTTATTTTTTGCCATCACTCAGTTTTTAGTGCTTCTGTTATTGGACTTCTTGGCAAATTGGCACTCCCTTTTCCTTCCAAGACTTTCTTCACCTGGCTTTCAGGATACCACACTCTCCTGTTTCCCTTGCCTCACAGCCATTTTTTTTTTCCTTAGGCCCCTTAGTGGTTCCTCTCCTCTCAGAGTGTCCCAGGGCTTAGTCCTTGCTGTTTTCTTTGTCTATATTCACTCCCTTTGGAAATCTCATCTGCTTTGTTGCTTTTAAAGTCATCTTTAGTCTGATGCTTCAAAATATATCTGCATTTCTAGTGCAGTCCTTTTCCTTAAGTCCAGTTTTATATTTCTAACTGCTTATCTCATTTGTCAGTGTAAGGGACATCTCAAATCTAAAAACATGTCAAGAGGACAAAGGTTTGCTTTCATCCTCATGCCCTTACAGATTCTGCCCCCTGGTTCTGCTTAAATTACATCTTCTACTCCCCTCATCCTAATTCGTGCGTCTCAGCCACACTAGCCTCCTTTCTGTTCCTCACAAAGGCTCTGAACTTGCTGGAGAGCCCATCACCCATGTATCCTTACAGTCCTCACATTCGTGTCTTTGCTCACAGATCACCTTCTCAGCAAGGTCTTCCCTGACCACTCTGTGGAAAGTAGTGGCTCCTCCCCTCACCACTTCTCTGGAGCTTGTTGTCATGCACACCTATTTTATTACCCGCACTGCACTTACCAGCCAGCAATGCACTTTGTAGCTCAGTTTTGTACTTACACCTGTCTTGCCGACTAGAACATAAGCTCAAGGGAGGCAAGAACATTTAATTTATTTTTTCCACTGCTCTATTCTCATCATCTACAACATTATCTGGAATATATTTGGCACTTGATAAGTAGATACTTGTTATTAATAATGATTTACATATTTACTAAGTCCTTTTTGATACTTTATACTGTAGTGGTCTAGTGGGACAAAATTGTCTGTTTAGAACCACATGACTGGGATTTACCCCCTAAAATTTGGTCTTAATTTATCATAGTCAAGAGCCCCTGCAGTGACGGCAGGGATCATCTCTGTTTTCCAGTGAAGACTGTGGCTCCCCAGGCCGTCATGATCACGGCCATCCCCAGAGCCTAACCATTTGTTCCTCCTACATAAATCTACATTAGTATTTGTCCCACTTCCTTCCATGAATGGTATTCTAAATAACATATTCACCAGAAAGCATGGAATTTTGGAATTCAACTGTAGGCCAGTCATTTCTCACCAAATTTTCTCCTGAATTCAGGTTAAAATATTCAACTGCAGTTGTAATTAAAAAGGAGAGACAGGAAAGAGTGAGTAGCTGGGCATGTGCTATTATTTCAGTTTTTATAATTGTCTACTTAGTTTCTAATAACGTAGTCTTTGTTACCATCAGTAATACAAAGCAAATAAGTCAATAGTGTTTTGGCTTGGACACAATGTAGCAGGCTCTCAATATATTAATGTACTCTAAGGAAAAATACAAGATCTGTTCTGAGAAAGTCCAACCATTGTTAATATAATGAGAACAGTTTGCATGACATACATGTAACCTGGCAGCCAAAGAGAGTGGTCTGGAATGCATATGCATGAACAACGACGACTTCACTGTACTAGTCAGTGGGGGTGGTAGATGCCATTGAGTGAGCATTTGTACTGTGTGGCCATTGCATTCAAAATTACTAAGTAGAGCAACAAATCTTTTTCACATTTCACATTAAGCTTGAACATTCCTCCTTGGAAACTATTGGAATGATTCAGAAGGCCGTAGCTATGGGCAACTGGTGATTGGCAGCTTCATCACAACAACATACTTGCTCATCTATCACACATCTCTTATAGAGTTCTTGGGCAAAATACCAAATCACCCAGGTGACTCAGCCCCCTGCAGCCCTGTGACAAATTTGGCACCCTGTGACTTCTGGCTTTTCCAAACACTAAAATCACCTTTGAAAGGGAAGAGATTTCATACCATCAGTGAGATTCAGGAAAATACTACGGGGCAGCTGATGGAGATTGGGAGAACTGTGTGAGCTCCCAGGGTGTATATACCTTGAAGGGGGCTGAGGCATCATTGTCCTATGTACAATGTTTCTTGTATCTTCTTGAATAAATGTCTCTATTTTTCATATCACATGGCTGGATGCCTTCTGGACAGACCTTGTAAATTGTATGTAGCTGTCAGTAATGCATTGATGTTATTAACATTGCTTAGGACTCCTTAAAGGTAAGATCTTTTTTGTCCAACTTTTAAATGATGAGATTTGGTACTTTAGGATGATTGGCTTAATAAAAGGGAATAACGCATATTCAAATACAAAACAATAGAATTATTGTCTATAGAAATAAATTGTGCAGTGTGGACTCAGAGGGGCAGGGCTTGACACCTGGTGAGCCACACAGAGCGTTACTTGCACCTATGACTCAGGCAATGAGAAACTGAATTTAGGAAATTGTTTCTCTCTCTCTCTCTCTCTCTCTCTCTCTCTCTCTCTCCCCCCTCCCCCCCCCCCCCCTCTCTCTCTTTCTCTCAGCTCTCCTTTGGAGGAGGGAGTGGTTTCAGGAAAAAAATATCCTTAGGAAGCAAAAGAAATTGACTAAAATAAATGAACATGGAATGTCTGTATTGAGACTACATTTTATAGGATGAAAATCTGCTTTGTTGGGTTGAGGGCACTGTACTGCTCTAGTAGGGAAATTGTGTGTTACTTTGGCACAAAAGTGGCTGATGAGACACCATTGACATGTGTACTTCAGAAAAGCTAACAATTGGTTGAGGCAAAAGGAAAATCTAACTGATGAATTCTGAATAGAATATGTTGGCATCTGGCTGCCTGTCACAGAGGAATTTCTTTGTCTAGGAGGACTTCCTTCAGTTGTATAGGTGGCTATTGTATATGTCCCATCTCAAATACTTTTAAGTCAGAGTATATGTGCAAACTCAAGGTCATCATTTAGAAACCTGCTAAAGAATGTGTTCTGGTCTACCCAGTTGTATTTTTATCACCCCATTGTGTTTTGAAATTTTACTTAACTAATTTAACAACTGTTGGTTATTCCATCATTATGTCATCTTTCCACCTTTCTCTTGATTAACCAGGTGAGAAGAGTCTTGTTTAACATAGGAATAACATTTTTGCCTATTGTTGTTATCTAGAAAAATTTATATATATATACACATTTTGCTTGGTGTCACCTAAAAAGCTGTTACCAGTTTGAGTATATAAAACTTGATAAATTTCTTTTATTTTAAAGTAAAAATGCCCATTGACTTATAACCAGTTGTTATGTGCTTGAATTTGGCCAGTCATCGTGAGAAGAGGTAAATTTTGTTGATGTACACATACACATTCTGTAATATTTGGACAGTTTAGGCAGTATAGCTATATCAAAGAAGAAAGCATTTTCAGAAGTTCAAGGATTTTTCTTCTTCTTTTGAGGTAAAGCAATAAGAGAAAACAGTTTAATATCAAATTGTAAAAAGTTAAGAGTTATACCTGATTTGAAACAAGGGTAAGGAATTGCATGAAGCATGTTTAAATATTGATACTAGGTTCTTGTTTCTGTGCTTTCTCAAAGACTGTACTGATAACAAATTGATATAGCAAATATTTTATTGTTTACATAGAAGGTAATTATTTACTATATTAAAAAGTGGCATTATTTCATGTTGTTGAGTCCATACCTTGAAAGGTTTGGGAGGAAGATGTTGCTGTTATGCAAAGAGAAATACGGACTAAGGAACAGGATCTGACAGTGAACCACACAAAATTCCTTACTGTCTTATTAGTAGGACAAAAAACATAAACAGTAAATGCAGCAGCATATAAATAAGGGGTGTACATTATAAAGGATGTTTGAAGGTAGTAAACACCATAGAAATAGCAAAGTAGAGTGGGAAAAGGAATGCCAGGTTTGGAGCAGGTGGGATTTTTAAATAGGGTGGTAAGAGTAGGCCTCATTGAGAAGTTGAAATTTGAACAGATGAAAGGGGACAGGAGGTAGCCCAGGAGATCGGTGGAGGAAGGGCTGTTCGTAGAGGGAACAGCTGGAGCATGGCTGGAAGGCGGAAACATGCCCGGAGTGTTCAAGCAGCAGCCAGTAGGCAAGTATGGCTTATAGAGAGTGAGCAAGCTGGAGAATCATGTACCTGATTATCAGTTCTTCTCATAATTGTCTTGTCCTTTGGAATTTATCACTCTAGAAAATCCCGAGTTACTTTACTTTTGTTTGTTTTGATAGAATAGAAACTTGGATATTTATTAACTTTGAATTTACATTAAATTACATAACATGCTACACTTTTTTTTTTCAAAAAATCCCCAGCATTTTTATCAATATTTTCTCCCAGTTGTGTCAAAATGAGTTTTGGTGGACATGAAACTAGAGAGAATGATGGGCTGGATGTGGAGTTAAAAATACGGAAGTTTTCTCGTCCACCAGCTTTACCTGAGATCAGGAGAAAAGTCTCTTTATTCACAGTAAATAGGTACTAGCTGAGCCTTTGGCGCGAGCCTCAGTGTAGAGCCTGAAGAGCTAGGTTGAGCCAAATGAAAACCCTTCTCTGGTCCTCTGAAGCAGCCTTGAAAACGGTGGAAGAGCTGCTTTACCTATTCCCACTCCTAAAGTCAACCAGAATCTTTAAACTGCAGTATATTTACCCAGAGACAAACCAGTGAAAGGAAGAGAATGGAGAATAAAATACGTATCCCAACAGCTGGAGCTGTGCTTCCATAACCTGGCTGAGGCCTTTCCCAAACATGAGGAGAAATGAGAGGAGGGGAGATAATACATCTTGTCTAGAGGTGACTTAAGCCCTAAAGAAAGGGTAGGGTAACAAAGGAGGAGAGAATGGTGACTGGTTCTCCTTAAAGCATTCACCAAATAATTGCAGAGACTATATACATACTTGTTACAAACTTTTGTGGGGCCCCTTTGGAAACCCCACAACCTTGCCTTGTGGGCTTATAATAAAGATCCTGAAATTTGAACCAAATTGTTTCTTTTTGCAGGGAGAAAGAGTTCAGGGCAGAAAACATTCATGCTAGAATTTCTACCTGAAAATGAATTTGAAACAATGAATTAAGTACCCCCAAAACTGTTGAAAGCGATAGAGGTCTTTGTTGTCCTCGATGTTTACTTACTGCACTGCAAACTATGAACAAACATCCAGGAAACTACAGACAGTTGCATCCACAAATGAAGAAAAACCCTGACCAAGTTAAAACTGCTTCAGTCTCTTTTCTGATCACTAGTAGTAGAACGTAGCATTGTTTGTCCAGAAAAGCATTTATCAAAACCAGCAGGCAGTAGCCATGTCAGCTGTGGGAGATAAGAATGACTTCTACATTCCTTTGCTTTTAATATCACATGAGTACCTTTCATCGGCTGAGTCTAAGTATTATGAAGAATTTTAGTGGCAAAGTATTCTGGGATATGTAGTTTCTAAGCTTCTAGCCCCTATAATACAGGGGAGACTACAGAAGGGAGCCATAATGACTTCAGACTAATAGAGTTTGTCAAAGGCAGACCCATTTTCTAAATGAAGTGCAAACTAAATGGAAATTCTCAAAAGGAAAGGATAAGTCAAATTTGCCAGTGAGAAATTTTAATCCTAAAGACAAAATATTGTAAACTGTATCTATAATTGTGTACATGCATACATTCCTGGTAATACCACTCATTTGAGGGGATGGCTGATTAGAACTAATTTTCAAGGGTCAAGGAGGGGTTCCCATTTATTTTCTACAAACTGTTAAAAGGAAAGAAGCCAGTTGTTTAGCTAACTGATATATTTCACTTTTTATTTTTTAAAAAATGTAGACTGTAAAGGTAGAATTTTCCATCGGAATGCATGCATGTATAGCCACACCATTTACAGACCTCCGCCTGTGAAAAAATATCAGCATGCCTGCTTCAGAGCAACTCCTATTATGGTGTGCTGGTGAAGGCACTGGCTCCTCTGTGCTTTTGGGAACAAATGAGTTTTCTCTTACAAACCGACTCCATCGGTTCCTTTTCCTGGAGAAATTTGCAACTGTACTTAAATTTGTTCAAAATCCTGTACCAAGTATTGCGTGATCTACAGGGCTTCCAACTTTATGCTTTAGAAGAGATTTTAGATTGTGTAATCAGATTGTCAGCTGAGCTTTTTTTCTTAATGTCTATATTTAAATAATTTGTGGGACTGCCAGTCTTCTAGAGCTAATGAATTCTTTCCCATTTGGCAGCAGATAGCTCACTGCCAGCCCCTTCCCATCTGATAAATGTTCCCATAGCAACACTAAGACAATCTGTTTTAGTTTCATTAAATGCCAAAATTATAGCCTTAGAAAATGTATAATGTATTATACCATGTTATAGTACCTAGAGAAATGAATCATGGCTGATTGAATTCATTGTGGTTTTTGGATGAGGTAGAGGGAGCTTGTTTAAATAATCGATAAAAATATTACTTTTTTTGTAAGGGAGAAAAGGAAACCCTTGAAATCTGAGTCATTATTTTGAACTTCACCAAGGATTCCAACTTACTCTTGATGTTAGCAGATCTAAATTTCCCAAGCTCATTTTCTCTGTATTTGTAAACCTGTCCTCTTATTATCTACTTGGATACTTTCACTCACATATTCTAAAGAACAACCTCATTTTTCTGATTTTAAAAATATTTAAAGAACAGATTCACTCTGGTTATACAAAAAGTGGAAATGTCTTTTGATTTATAAAAACCAAAAGTGCACCACCATCTTTTCCTGCAGCTGAGTAGTGTAAAAGTGTTTGTTGCTTGTGAGCGTTGAACCTACCTGCTTTAGGCAACCCATATCAAAGTCTGGCTTCACAGAAATGAACAAGGGATGGGGAAGGTCATTTAGTCATCTCATAAGACATATTTAACTTCTGAAGAATCCACCATAGTTGTCCATAGTTTCCTTTTGCATTTAACATGATTGACTTCCACATAATATATTTATACATAAATTTGGGTATATTATTTTTGACTGGGTTGAAAAATATTAAAGTTTGAAGAGACTAAAGAAGTCATGCTGGCCATGTTCTTGTTTCTTGAGGTTAAAAAAAAACCTTTCTATAACGTTGTGCTGAACATCTGAGGTAATACAATTTTCCATTGACAATTGTACCTCAATAGAGCAGGGTCGGGGGAACCTCTAAAAAAACAAAAGAAAATCTTGAGGTATAGATAATGTTATTCACCTAATGTAAGCCAAGCCTTGTTTGTAAGAATAAGAAGTATTTACTACTAAATGGTCTTTGCCAGTGGGTTTTCTATGGAGAAATAAGTAAAGGTATGTCACAATTTTTTTAGCCATTTCATCATTGCAATTGGCATACAGATTTGCACCTTACCATACTGTTAAGTCACATGGCACATAGTTCAAATTACAGTGTGGAATGTAGCAGACATGCACCAACCGTACTTTTCTGTTCTGCTATTTTACCTCTTCCTTTGCTACTTTCCAAAGATAGTTGTCACTTTATTCTCTCTTGATTTTTATAAAGATGCATACATGAACATTTTTTTCTCTTAGGCTATTTTTCAATAAGAACCATACAGCACATTTTATAGATAGCTCCAATTTTTGTAACTCAAAAATATTGCTTCTAGCAGTGACCCCGTTTCTGTGTACAGATGGTTTTGATGTATATATTTCAGGTATCTGGAGCAATGCTGAAAAAGGCAGTCCTGGTTGATACCTATTTTAGAATTAGCCCTACATCCATAAGTGTATTATTTTTGAAAGATTTCTTTCTGGAATTATGCAGACCTATAATAATACTAAATTTTGTTGAGTGTTTTTTTTTAAGTAGTGACAATACAGCTTATAGTGTAGGAATAATCTTAAGACAAGGACCATTGTGAGGTTTTCTGAGTCTACTTTACTTAACAAAAATGTAGCTGTTCAATTAGATAATTATTGACCATTAATAAACAGAGCTGTCTTTCTGTTGGCATTAGAAAGAAGACCAATCCTGATCCTGTTCTCTGAATTGAAAGTAAACCTGATAAAAACCAAAACAAAACAAAACACATCATAAGACTAAACCTGACTCTTAGAGTGGAATGGTTGGATTGCTGTGAAATCCCTGATCTCTTCCCATGAGGTAGGGTAAATCCAGGTAAAGGCAGAAGCCAGCCACTGTTCTTCTCCTGGGGTGGGAGGAGTAGGCAGGTCAGCTCTCTGGGCCTGGACCAGACTGCCGGGGTTGGTTCCCACTTGACTGACTGTGTGACTTGCTAGCCTTAAGAATTTGAGCCAGTTACCTATAATCTTGGAGCCTCAGTTTCCTTGTCTGCCTAATGGAGGTAGTAATAGGACATATCTTAGTGAATTGTGAGAATTCAATGAGCACAAACCCCAGAGTAAGCTAAACCAACACTCTCAGTGTTTAAAGTTCTTTAACTACTCTGAGCCTTAGGTTTTCCTCATTCATAAAATAGTATCATATAAACAGTGTAAAGATTGCATAAAATGTATGATGTTTATTAAAAGTTCATACCAAATATTACTAAGATGTGAAGTAATTTTTAGCTGATTAAAATGCTTTAACTTGCATTCTCCATTGCATTGAACACTTGAATAAGAAAACTTTTACTCCGTTTAGTAAACTGCAGTTTATTCATAGGACATGCAGGTTTTGATGTAGCTTTGACATTTGGTTATTGAATATTACAGGTGACTGGTTCCCTCAGACATTACTTATTGAACATTTGCTGTGGGAAATCTCAGTAAAGGCTACAGGTGAGGTCACCCAGACCCAGGGAACTCGGATTGGTCGTGTGACTCTTCAGCTTTAACTACTCTCATAATTTCTCAGACTTTTTATTATGATATGGTATATAGACCAAAAGCCCCAAATATTGAAACTGAAAGGAGTGATCCCTAATGCACAGGTACTTTCAAATTCCATTTTTGTTTGAACCTTCAACAATATTTTAAGAATGGAAAAAAATCCATCTCCTTTTAAATACTGCTTTTTAAACCGTTCTTGTCTCAGGCTGCTCCAGCTTTTCTCTTCTCGCTGGGCTTGTGTTTGTGATCCTTCTGAAATAACTGTCTCCACATAATACAATCTCTGTTCACTGCTGATCTTCCCCTGAGCTGCTGCTGCTTCCCCTGGGGAATACAGATGAGGCCAGTGGTCCAGGAGTAGTCAGGAGACACTGAGATGATGGCTGCCATTGTGAAGAGTGCTCTCAGTTGGAATTCTCAGCAATTAGCCAGGCTGCTGGTAGGATCTTTCCTCCCTCCCTCCCTCCTTTCCTTCCTTCCTTCCTTCCTTCCTTCCTTCCTTCCTTCCTTCCTTCCTTCCTTCCTTCCCTCCTTCCTTTTTTTTTCATCTTCTTGGTATTTATGTAGCTTTAATGATTTCACATAATGTTTGTCATCCTGGAGCTTTACCTGCAAAATAAAGACAAAAAAATGAACAAAGGTATTTCACCAGTGTCCTTTCTGTCCCCATCATGTTGTAGTATATCCATATCACATCATTATTAAATGCACAAAAGTTTAAGCACTTGTAGCTCTCAGATACTAAAAATACAACTATCTAGAAACTAGTCATGAAAACTGGGAGCTTTTGCAGCCATCAAGGAACTTTTCTGGTTTCATCAAGTGTTTTCTGAAATAAGAGGCAGAACTATACAATTTTGATTTGAAAAATCAAGAAATCACAATGTCCCAAATCTACAATATGAAAAGAACAGAAAAAAAAGAGTATTGAATAAACTCTGTCCCCCAGAATGGGTTTCAAAGAACTCTGAAATTATCCAGTGGCTTCTCTTCTTACAGACAGGAGTTCACTTCACTCAGCCTTTGAGATCTTATGTTCAGTACACAGACAACTGTTAGGTCTTCTTCAGTGCTAGGTTCCTTGTAGTTTTCTTATTTCTACTAAGGTCTCTTAACATGCCCCCTGTCTCTTAGCCTTGAAACTTTGGAGGCCCTCCTGATTTCTTCTTTTCCCTCATCTCCCATCTCTAGTTGGCCATTAGGGCCCACCATTCCTTTCGGATGTCTTCTTGCATCCCTTTTCTCCTTAACTGCGATGCTTCAGATGCCTTTTTCTTTCTGACAGAATATCTGGAATGTGGCAAGTACAAAGTCCTCGGACAGTTAGGGATGTGTGTGTAGAACTTTCACAATTCAGTCTCCAGTCTTATTAATGTAACTCGCTGTTTATCTCTATACTTTCAGTTTACTTGGAGGCACTCTGTGTAAAGGAATATTGTATCACTTAGTGAGAATGACTGAGTATAGGACCTTGGTTCAGAGGAAAAAACACAAAACCTAAACTGAGAGGCAGAAGCATGGCGCTAGCTGTAACAGCATGCTTTCACAAATCGACCTGATAACTCTGACTCTGTGCCCTAGAAAAAGTAGAAATGAGAACATTGGAGATCGCTTGGGAAAAGTTGAAATTGTGAATGTTAAATCTGTGATTGCTGAGGGGCTATGGTATTTCCTGCCTGTTTTGCCTGTAGTTTGTTTCTTTCTCTTCTAATTCATTTCTTAAAATCTTCTAGATTAATTTTACTAAAATACCATTTTGCGTTCCTCATCTCCCATTTCAAAACTTGTGGTGATTCACCATTGGTTGTGGAAATCAAGTCAAAGGCCTAATGAAGCTGGTTGTAGGCCTCCCACAGTTTGGCCCATGCCCATCTGTCTTCTCTTCTCCTTCATAAACCTTTCAGCACTGGCCAAATTGATTTGTTCTTTGTCTCTGTGGTATATATTCTCTTACCTCAGCCCTTCTCTGAATGTTCTTTAGAATAGGTTTCAAATCTCATTATCTTTCTTTCATCCCTACATCTGTGTTCAGGCCCTGTGGGGTTGGCCTAGGGACCCAGCCCATTTGTAAAAGCCACACTGGTTGAAATGTGGAAGAATTCCATGACATAATCGAATGTCATTACTTCAATTATTAATGATTATTGATATAAAATGTTAATTGATTTAAGCCTGAGGGATTGACCACACACTGGAAAGAACCACTCAAGAACCCATAATTGAAACCATTTCATAATTGCCATCTTTGGTAATCCCTCTTGCTTTAGTAAAACAGGTTTTATGTTTTCATATAAAAACAATAGTCAGATGATAGAGCAGGTACTAGAATCAGACTGCCTCAGTGTGAAACCTCACTCTGACTTCCAGCTGTTTAATCTTGGACAGAGTTTCTGTGTCTCCAAATGGGTCTGATAATGATACCTTCCCCCATGGTAGGGAGGTTGTGAGTATAAGAATAATGCCTGCCACATGGTAAGAGCTCAATAAACATTAGCTGCTGCCATTAGTATTAGTATTGGTATTGGTATTGGTATTGGTATTGGTATTAGTGCTAGTGTTAGTATTGGTATAGTTATTTTCTGGTGAATTTGATATTTTTTACAGCATTTACTTCACCACCACATTTAATTTTCAGTTAAAAGGCATTTCCTGCTTTGAGAATGAAATCTGTTTCAAGTTAAAATAAAAATTCATCTGATATACCCTTAAGTAATAATGAGGCATTTAGTACACTGAAGTAGTTATGTGCTTCCCAAAGTGGGAACTTACAACAAAGAAATCATTTAAGCTTAACAATTCCTTGTATTAGTCATGTAATTATCCCTGCTCTTAGCCTGAGGCCAAATGGATTTGTTCCCAGGAGAAAGAAACTATCTCTCTTAGCTTAACAAAGATTTGAGCATAAAAGCTATCCGCTCTCTGATCCACTGCTGCCTCCCTGATATTGGAATGCCTGCCTATCCCATCCCATGAGAAAGAAGAGCAAGAGAGGCAACAAAAGCAGGAAGAAACCTTTCTCTGTTTTTGAAGCCAATCTGAGGCCTAAGATGCAGAAAGAAATGACCACCTGAGTTCATTCATCCATTCATCACCCCTTCTTTCATTATTCATCTGGCTCACCAGCCACTTATCTTGCATGCACCTAGGGACAGACACTGTGCTAGATATCAACATGCAGAGGGGAAAACTGACATTTACTTCTATGCCTTGAGGTTAGGGAGTTTCATTTCTTCTGGGAATCAGTACTTTCTGAAACAGATGTACATTCGCTGAACTCAGTGCCCAGTGAAACAAATATAATGCATATTTAATTTAAAGTTTATAAAGTGGAAGTACTTGAGCAGTTGGAGAACTTTGCGGAAGTGAAGAAACCCAGTCAGAGCTGGAACCATGCTGACCCTGCAGCTCTGGGTGAGGCCCTGACCAGTGACTGGATTCCAGACTCTGGAGAACATGATGCTCAGTGAAATAAGCCAGGCAGAGAAAGACAAGTACCACATGATTTCACTTATATGCAGAATCTAATGAACAAACTGATCTAACAAGCAAAACAGAGATTGACTCATAGATGGAGAGCAAGATGACAGCTAAGGGGGAGGGATGGGGTTGGGCAGATTGAGGAGAAAGGACTCCTGGACACAGACAACAGTGTGGTGATTGCAGGGGTAAGGGGTGAGGGGAGTGTAAGGGGACTAAATGGTAATGGAAAAAATACAATAAAAAAAAAGAAAAAAGGATAATGAGTAAAACATAAGGGTGAAAATAAACCATTGTGACCTCAAATTAGAACTAAGATCAATAAATTTGTGTAGAGAAATTTAAAAATAAAATAAAATTCAGTCACACTGTATATCTCTGTGATGAGATTGGCATTTAAATGTTACCGCTAGGCCACATGAGATTCAGGTGTGCAGAAGCTACTTGTTGCCCTGCAGCCTGGCTTCAGAGTGTCTGTCCCGTCTGTTGCACCAGCCTGGGAAAAGGACCGTTTCAATTTCCCGTGCACCCGAAGCCACATGCTGCTTGATTGTAGTAGACACTAATGTAAGTTTTGAACCTCTTTGTAAGTTTTCTAGTTATAATTATATTCTTGTGGATGTTACTTTGGTTTGAAAATTTCCTTTCGTTTATTCATTGCTGGAGTCTCTAAGTTTGTACAGTACAGCAAAAGTGAATGGAAGTGCACCAGTCTCTTCCAAAGGAGGAGTGTGAAGGCAGCATTGTCTGCTTTTTCTTACTGATTAGTAGAACCATTTAAAGCTTTTAAAGCTTTCCGGCTGTGAAATAATTTGGAGAAGAGGAAAGAACTGTTTCTTCTCCAAAATTTAGAGGCAGGCAGGCAGCATTTCTGATACAGGTGAAATACATAGGCCAATATGGCACTTCATAAAAATTGAGTTCGTCTCATTGTTTGGTAGATGATTTCCTCTTGTGACTTGCAAATGTTCCTCACTCTTAAAAGTGGCCATAAGCTTGACTTCATAATTTCTGTCAAAGAGCAGCAGGTAAGCCTTGCATTGTCCAATCCATTCTAGTATTAAAAAGTGACTGGGATGGTGACTGGGAGACACTGCAGAAAGCAGAAAGTGGCGCTCTTCAGTGACCTTCCATGATGCTGATTTTCCTGTGGCTTGTCTTTGTTCACCTAAGGCCACCAGCAGGAAGGTCATTATTAAAGTAAAAAGTTTTGCCGTGGCTGTTGTAGCTCAGTGGATTGAGCGGGGGCCTTCGAACCAAAGTGTCACCAGTTCGATTCCCAATCAGGGCACATGCCTGGGTTGCGGGCCAGGTCCCCAGTAGAGGGGTGTGAGAGGCAACCACACATTGATGTTTCATTCCTTCTCTTTCTCCTTCCCTTCCCCCTCTCTAAAAATAAATAAGTACATCTTTTAAAGTAAAAAGTTTCTTTTTGTTAGCTAGATGAGATGTGGGTGCAGGGTGGCTCTTCTAAATCAAGGAGAATGCCTAGTTGAGTGCTAATAGGATTCTCAGTTTGATTTCCTAATTGGAGGCCCTAATTAAGCTCCAACAAGACCCATGTTGATGTTTTGACACCCTCTCTGTTGACCTGGCTCTTTCTTCAGAGATCTTTTAACAGCTAAACAAACAAATATGGGGCACTGACTAGAACTTTATATAACATGTGCCCAAGATGCAATTCCTTTTAGCCACTAATATATGATATCTTCGTAATCAATACATTGCTGTGTGTGTGCTGCTGAAATAAATGTTATTTTTTTAAAGGAAGAAATGTAGTGTCTTATTTCTTGCTGATAGATGAACTTAACAAGGGATGCCCCTTTATTCGGTACAGTATCATGCTTTGTTTGAGTTCTGTGTTGAGAAGAGGCCTGGATTCTTTCTTTCACTTAGTGCCTGCCTCACACAGACTCACGCACAGTGCTCTGCGTGTACATGCCAGGCCCTGCTCCTGCACAAAAATCCTTCAGCAACTGCCCTATACCCTTTGGACAGAATCCAGACTCCTTATGGTCCCAAAATGCCCAGAGGGCTGCTTTGTTCTCTGAACACCCTCTGAGCCTTTCCCCTTACTCTCCATGCCCTAGCCTTACTGGATATTTTATATTTTATGGAATTTGTTAAGCTCCCCTGTAACCCAGATAGGTCTTTTTCACCCTTCGGGTCTCAGCTTAAATGTCACTCCTATGGGAAGTCTCTTCTCATTCACAGAAGTATGCAATCTTCTGCCTTCACACTGTTCCTTTTGCTGAGATTAGTGTACCTAAGTTTACTTTTAATCAAGCATTCATTGGCCTAGTATCTGTGTTCCCTGTAAAAATTTGTTTATTTCTTGCCAGGAAAAGACTGTATTCATCTCTCTTCAGCTCACTCCCCAATGTGTAATATGCTGCCTGCCCCATGGTCCATTGTCCCAAATGTTTGCTGATTGATTTGTAAGGAGAAAAAATTGTGTAGTATTTACTGTGTGATGGAGAAACCTGTTTCTAGTGGGGATTGACTTGAGTTACACTTATGGTTTTTGTTTTCTGTTATATTATCCAGATTAGCAATTGTTTACTTTCTTTAAATTATAAATAACATTTATAAGAGTATAACAGTATTTTAATACTCTGTGATTATAAAGTAAAATATCTTCATTAAACTTATGCTGCATTAGAATATGATCAGTTACACAGTCTGAACTAATAATTTTTATTTTTTCTTTTGAGTTTATTGAGATGACAGTGGTTAATAAAATTATATAAGTTTCAGGTGTACTGTTCTATGAAACATCATCTGTATGTTGTATTGTGTGTTCACCACCCCAAGTCAAGTCTCCTTTCATCACCATTTATTCCTCCTTTCTTGTCTTTTGTCCCTCGCCCCTTCCTTCTTGTAATCACCATACTGTTTTCTGTGTTCATGAGGTCTTTTTTGTGTTTGCTTTGCTTAATCCCCTCATCTCTTCAACCCAGTCCTATGAACTAATCATTTTCAAATATAGCTCAGGAAAAGAAAAACCTTCTTTCAAGCAGCCAACGGCATTGTAAATTTGTAATTTTACTTGTTTTTTAAGATTTTATTTATTTATTTTTAGAGAGACGGTAAGAGAGGGAGGGAAACATCAATGTGTGGTTGCTTCTCACATGGCCCCCACTGGGGACCTGGCCCACAACCCAGGCATGTGCCCTGACCTGGGAATCGAACTGGCAACCCTTTGATTTGCAGCCTATGCTCAATCCACTGAGCTACACCAGCCAGGGCTGTACTTTTATTTTTAAACAGTTGTGCTGGTAATTCTCAGTAGTTCTAATCTTTTCCTTATAAAGCTCCATAATGACCTCTAGTAATACACTGCCTCATTGTACAACAAAGTAACTTATATATTTTTCAATTATTTAATTGCATTTTATATGTGTTTAATCATTATCTGTCCAGTCAGTGCTTATTGAATGGAACAATGAGTAAATTCATGAATTAAAAAATTTAATACTAGGTTTTCAAGTTATATGTATTCAAAAAGAAATGTAAATACTACCTCTGTCTTATAGAAGTATTTAGAAAGTATTTTTAAGGTGCAAATTTTCAGCAATTCAGGCATACTCCAATTCTTCTAGTTGTACTGAAACAATGAAGTTTTACAACATTGTGTTTCATGAATGTTAGGAATTTTGAATATATGTAGAAAATACAAAACCTTGGCTTGGCTACAGTTTAGGAATAAAGTTCTTCCTTGGTATAGAAAAACGAGGGTAAACATTTGCGTAGAACCTCATCAAGACAGAACTTACAGTAATGAGTATTTGGTCAGAACAGTACTGCTCAACCCTCATATTCAAACCCAGGGCCGTGGTGTGCGGGCCAGCGGTGAAGCGGCACTGTGTGCAGGGCTGCCTGGGCTGGCAGCCGTGTTTGATGTCTAATGTTAAAAATGTCACATTATTTTAAAATCTTACTAATTTAATTTTGTGGCATTGTAGTTAGCTATCAAAATTTTAAACTTTGATAGAACTCCTGTTTTTGGACACACTTTTGCTAACCGCCCATGGTATATGGCATAGGAAGCTAGGTCTGGAAAACACACAAATGAAAAATACATAGTAACTCTTGCTAAGGACAGGGATTCTAGGGAGTCTAACTAATGTTTCCCCAAATAATATGTTATATGGCTTGATAGACTCCAAAAATTAAATGAGGAAGAAGCTATAATGAGAATGCCAAGATGGAAGCAATTAACATATTGTAGACTCAGAGAATGCTTCATAGAAAAGATGGTGGTTGAAGGTTGAATACCATTTCAGGGGAAAGGCTGTTGGAGACAGAAGACTCCCCGGAAGAACAGAACCTCTCAAGCAAACTACTGTGTACTTTGTACTCAGGGATGGGACCATGTGGAGGGACTGGACAGAGTATGTTTGGAAATGGGTTTTGGGGGCAGTAATTGCAAGCTTGGTTATGTCCAGTTGAGGAGACCTTTGAACGAATTGGACTTTTTTAGTAGTTCATAGGGACCTAACCACTAAAGATTTTTTTAACTGAAAGAGACTCTAGTAATTATTGAAAATAGTCACCAAAAATTTCTTCCCTTCCTGGCACACTTTAGTAGAATTGCACATTTTGTACCACTCTTTCCCTATTCTTTCTGGTTTAATGGGATCCTATAGCTACTTTGCGAATGGTGTTGGTACTAGAATTGATGGAGCATTTAGTGACCTATGAAAGGTTTTTTGCAGCTCTCGTTCATTTGGTGTATTTGAGATGGTGGTTGCCTCATATGCATAGAGTCCCCCTGCTGACCAGAGATGGATGTATAGTAGAAACGTTGTTTTAAGCTGCATACAGAGATTTGAGAGTTATTTATTACCACACCCCATCCTGATGGATACAGGGATTGTGACAAGTCCTTGCTTTATAACGGCAATCGTGGTAGCATTAAGTTGGATACTTGAAAAGAAGAGAGATCAGGAGTTGAGACCACTTAAGAGGCTGTTGGATTAATCCTGAAAAAATAAATAGTGGTCAGGCAATGGCAGTGGACGTGGGAAGAAGAAATAATGTGTGTGGCATGAAGAAAGAATCAACGAGCTAGTTTAACAAAATAAATTGGGAGCAAGTATAAGAGGAGAGTTGAAGTGTTTACTTCCAGCAGAAATTCTTATTTAACCTCTGAAGCTTTTTCCACTGAAGAGATTACACTAATATATTTCCTTTATGTTTTTGTGTTTTTTTCTTTAAACAAACTTTAAAAAAGTTTTTTTCCAGAGCTTTGGGGAAACCAAATTGATTTGTTGTCTTTATCTGCATTTACTCACAGTTTGTGATAACTACTTAGATTTTCTGTATTTTGCTTTGCTGTCTTATTAATTACTCTACAACTGAATGTCATACATAACGCCTTATTTAGTAATATTTTAACTTTAATAAAAAAAGTTGGTTTCAGTAAATTACTGGGGGAAATTATAGTTCTCAACTACTCTATTAATCTATAGCACTATATTGTATTAGTGATAATAATAGTTACATAAAGAGTTGTATTCTCAAAACAGTTGAATGTTTTCTGTAAATATGTGTTGCCTCAATAAATGAGGCAACTAAAGTAGGAGGTAGCTTAATATAGTGAACGAGACACATGAAAGTCAGAGGTATTAAGTTAATAAAGAGCAAAACCCACCAGTCTTTTGTCTCCACGTTGCCCTTTCATCATATTACATGACTTTGAAGCACAGAGAAAGCTCAAGAGCTAGCAGGGGTTCAAGCACAGAATTTGGACCAACGCAGTGAGACCTCAGGAAGAACTCATTAATCTCTAGAGCAGGCTGCCAAGTATAATATTTTGACCTTTGGATTCTTAATTGCTATAGACCTATTTTGAATCTTCTTACACCCTGTAAAATTTGGATGATCTTAATTCCTCCTGTTTCAGTTTTTGTATAGTGAGGTTCTGGTGAAAGTGTGTACATTGTCATTCTACTCAAAATACCCATATGGGTAGTAAAGGCCAGAGGTCAAGAACACAGACTCTTGAATCAAATGACCTGCTTTCAAGTTCTGGTTCCCACCATATGTAGTGGTGACTTTAGAACCTCTCATAACCTTAGCTACTCACCTCTAAAATGGAGTGAGAGTTATATGTGAGTAACAGGGCCATTGTGAAGTTTAAATGTGGTAATCTATATGAAGACCTTACTTACTGCACTGTTTTGTACTTGCAAACCCAGTCGCCTAGCCATTGTTAGATAATGATCTAATGAGATGGCTGAAATCTCAGCTGATACTGCCACCATCAATCACTTAAGGCAATCATAATTTAATTATAATTTAAACTATAATTTCACAACTGCTCCTGATAATTTGTCAGTGTCCGATAAATGATAAATGAGGAATTAAAATATTAGGATTGGGTTTGCTCTGCTCAGTTCCTAACCACTGGTTAGAGAAAATTGTGTCAGCTGAAGTACAGAGAAACACATAATTGTGTGGACTTTTTAATGCCTAATATTTAGTGTGGAAAACACAAGTAAAGTCAAAACAAGCAAATATTGTTATTGTTTTGATTCTGACACTGAACTTCTAGCAAAAATCATACATTTTAGTTAATGTTTGACTTTCTTTTCCCTGGAGTTCAATGAATACACTATTTCAAAAACTAATCTTTTAGTTATGCATACTAGAGAATAAAACCAGTCACTTTTCCTACTTCTGATTAATACGTGCTTGGTTAGTATATTCAGAGTACATTGGTAATATATCTAAAAATAATACTTTGTAAAATAGGTGGATAATGTAAGAAAGTTTTTGAAACCTAAGTTACATTTTTCAATGAGCATATGTATATTTTTGTCTAGTTACTAGTTAGTGTTGCTATAAGTGTATGATGTGATGGACGTAAAGAAAGGTAGTACCTTACTCATACTAAGCGCTCAACAAAAATTACAATTATCCCTTTTTTCAATTTTATTCATTTTTCCTTAAATATTTATAAAAATACCCATTTTTGGAAATTAGCTTCTTCCTCACTTTTTAAAGTCATTTAATGAATGAATAAGTAGTCTAACTAGAGCAACTGAGTTAAAAATTTAGAAATAATTCTAGATGAAAAAGATCACATTGAGGAACAATAAAATGTTATGGAATGATTGTTATGGAATATTTGTATCCCCATCAAATTCATATTTTGAAGCCCTAATGCCCAATGTGATGGTGTTTGGAAATGATGCCTTTGGGAGGTAATTAAGGGTCTCTGGGTCGATTAGGTCCTGAGGGTGACATGCTTGTGATGGGATTAGTGTCCTTATTCAAAGGAGAAGAGAGAATTTGATTTTGGACTTCCAACCTCCAGAGGTGAAAAATAAATCTCTGTCATGTAAGCCACCCAGTCTAAGTATTTTCTTATGGCAACCCAAGCGGACTAAGGCAGATGGTAAATGGGAATACTTAGCTTGATACAGTTGTTAAACACTGTGCATTTAATTTGAGTCAGATCATTCACAAATCTTACTCACTTTTCCTATTTCTTACTTGTATTTCATTTCTAGCTCAAAGGAAACTTTTTTTCCCCAGCTGCATTTAAAAATTCTGTAAGACCTGATATTTTGATATCACAATGAGATTTAACACAGTGTATTTCAATAATAATTTTGCTTTTGATATACAGTAAGGAAAAGGGTTTTTCTGTTGATGTTTCAGGTGAGAGAGTTGAGGTAAGCATTTTAAGAAGGGGCTGATATTGCCTGCACTGTGCCCCAGACCAGTTAAATTACCAGATTGAGTCTACTTCAGGCAGAAACATGGACCTTCATAGAAGATATCAAGTTACTTAATTGACTACATTTTGGAAATGTTCATCTGCCCTCACAATAACTAGAGACTTGTGACAACTTGGATATAATTCAATTAATTTTCATCTTGTAGTTTTAATGATATAACACTATTTTATGGTATGGGTTGTAATTAGCCACAGAAGAAAAAGAGCATGATATATGGACATGGGATTTGAATCTGTAAATGTGTGTGTGTGTGCGTGTGTGTGTGTGTGTGTGTAGGTATAGGTGAAATATGGCAGAGTACCAAGGAGGAAAAGTGGTGGTTATAGTAAATGAATTGAGTATATTACACTTCTAAAAGGATAGCTCTTGGAAAGAATTCAGATTGGTTCAATTTCAAGTAGCAAAGGTAATAATATCTGTGAATTACCTGTATGCCAACATTCTTGTATTGTATTTCAGTGGACTCAGCTTTTTCTCCTCAGTGTAATAAGAACTCTGTGTCTTTTTTTAGTTAGTGGCCTTTGATATTCTCAGATAAAAGGCATCCTTCTGAATTCTTTGATCATACACTACAGCAAGCCAGGAAACTCTCACTCATGGCATTGTTGAAAAATGCCCATATTCTTCAAATTCATTTTAAATTATTTAATAACACAGTGACTTTTTACATAGTGTAAAGGAAATTAAGCCAGAATTTAATTGCATGCTCTAAAGAATTGAGGAAATAGGAAATTACTGGCCAGAAAAGAAAAACCATGAATTCTAAATCTAGTACTTACCAGTTTTCAACTATTCACTACATTTATTTAGCAACAGAGAGTCCTATGGAAATAGCCTAGACTTTGTGAACAATCAGCTTCAAACCACAGGTATACCACTTAATAGCTATGTGCCCTGCACCAATTATTTACCCCTTTTCAGCTTTAGTCTCCTAATCTGAAAAACAATGGGCATACAGATAGTACCTGTCTCAGAGGGATGTTGTACAAATTAAATGGGATGCTACATGTAAAGCACAATGTATGGCAGATATTAAATACATGGTAGAATGTGCTCTTTCTCTGGTTTTGATACTGATTCCTATACTTCCCAACCAAATGTCTGAATCACTTTCGTTACTTAGTTTTTCCTTTGTAAACAGGTTAGCACTGACCTTTGGGGTTGTTGCAAACATCGTGAATGACATGGGTCATCTAGTGTTTTGCCTGACATGCAGAAACACTTGATAGATGGTAGCTTTGCTGCAGCCCTCCTATGCAATCTTAACTACACTTTGAGGTAATTTTGAATAAATCAGAGAAGATACTCTTAGGATGTTTGTAGAGTGGCAGAGACTAAAACACAGAAGATTCATATATATATATGAATATTCCAGTTTTAAATGTGAATGGAGAACTTGAATCTGAATTCCTTAAACTTGAATTCTCCTAAATTTAGGTTCCTGATACTTACATCTGGACCAGGTTGAAGTTTACTTAGAAAAATTCCTGTCATAAAGGGTTTATCAAATTAAATAAAATATGAAAATAGTTCAAAAGGACATTATTCACATTTAACATAATATTTTTTATGAATTTAAGGTCATATCTTGTAAACAAAATGCTTTTCTGTATATTCATTTAAGCTGGGATGGACCTTCACATATTTTTAATAGTTTGAAGCAATGTGTGAACTTTAGAAAAGTAGTATGTTATTTCTTTTTAAATATTCTATAATTTTTTCACTTATTTACATGGATGTTCCCATAGTTTGGACAAATGGCAAATGTTTTTCAATAACATTTATAGTTAAATGTTAAAAAAGAGAAATGCTTAGCTAATTCAGAAATTTAAATTTCCTAGGACTTTTTAAAAACACCGTCTGTACAGAGTCTGAGCGTATGTTGTACACAGTCCGTGAGACATGACAGCAGTTCGACGTCATCAGTGTAGTGTTTACTGTGGTGCGAAAGATTAAAATAAGGAAGAAAATGCCAGTTTACTGTATAAAATTAGGGGAAGTATCCATAACCCTTTTGTTTGTAAAGATGTGTATTTCTAATGGCTTATGATATAAAATATTTCTAATCTTGGTTCATGGTGAGTAACTTGAGAAAACAGTGCCGACAGCATGGAACCCTGCACAGAATCCCCACTGTTCAGACAGACGTGGCGGCACCTGAAACACTGTGAAAGAGCTTACTTAAGCATTGGTAATCAACCTCAGGGAACACCTGGAAGTAGGTTAGGGTGGACTAAGTAGAATGTTCATTCTTCTATGTAGTGCAAAGTATTTATTGAGCACTTACATTTCTAGGGTCTACAGGCACAGGATTGGCAAATACAGGCTCTCCTTGTTCCAACATACTTTCCTTTATTGTGCTTCACAACATGTTGTATTTCTACTAATTGGAGGCAAGACCTTCCACCAGTAAAAAGAGTGCAACTTGTTTATTGTAGTGGTTTGGAACTGAACCCATAACTTCTACAGAAGTATGCCTGCGTGTAGTCTCTGCCCTTAATAATGTCAAAGTCTACTAGAGGACACCGACATTGAAGCAAATCTGGGTGACTGAATAGACAGTGATGCCACCATCCAAGATAGGATATACTCATATGTGTGGGGACAGATTTGCATGAGAAGACAACAGATTCATCTTAGGCAGGCTAAATGTGGTCATCTCATGTGACACCCGGGCAAAGTTGCTAGTTAGCTGCTGTGTATACATTTCTCTAGAGTTCAGCTGACAGATCTAGGTTAGAGATGCTGCTCTGGAGCTACCATTATATAGGCAGTGGTAAAGTCATGAGGCTGTTAAGGGGATAGTGACAAACCTGGGGATAATGCCTGCATTTAAGGAAATAACCAAAAGAAGAGGAACAGAGATGATTGAGAAATTGTGACTAAAAAAAGTAAGTAGAAAACTACTTATTTTTGTGTCCCTCGAAATTCATATGTTAAAACTCAAATCTCAATGTCATAGTATTTTGAAGTGAAACCTTTGAGAAGTGCTTAGGTCATAAGGGTGAAGGCCTCATGAATGGGATTAGTGCCCTTTTAAAAGAGACATCAAAGCACTCTCTCATCACCTCCGCTATGTGAGGACACAGCAAGAAGACGGCTGTCTATGTGAACCGGGAAACAGGCCCTCTCACCAAATCTTCCAGTGACTTGAATCTATAGGTGCCTTGATCTTAGATATTCCAGACTCTAAAACTGTGAGAAATACATTTCTGTTGTTTGTAAGCCACCTCATCTTTGGTATTCTATTATAGCAGCCTGAAGGGACCGACACGGCTAGTGTTAATAAAAGTTGAGCAGAGAAGGACTCAAGAATGCCTGCTGGTTTTGGCAATTAGAAGTAACTGTCCCTAGGAATGGAGAAGAATGACTGGGGACAAGACAGTCCTGTTCTAGTCAACTGAGAGTGAGTAAGGTTGGAAGGAAGGAAGACACTCAGGGTGCACCACTCTTTGAGGTATCTCAACTGAGAAGAAATGTACCACAGTAGCATGAGAGAGTGACAGGGCCAGAAAGACTGTCTGACCGTGAGAGACTCAAATGTGTATAGGTAAAGGGAAAGGACCAGTAGAAAAGGAGAAGTCAGAAATAAGAGGCAGAGTAAATAATTAATGGTGGAGCATGAACCTTGAGAAATTCAGCATGGAAACACTGATGGACTAATTAGCTTTAGGTAGAAGTAAAGACCTTTTGAGACCAGAGGGAAAGGAAAAAGAACACTGGGTGAGTGATAGGTATTATCAATATTGTCACTCATTTTGAAAGTCTGTGACGTGTGTTTGAACAGTACTTAGCTTTCTCCTTTTTTACTGCCTCAAGTGTTCGGATGACATCACTGCTCTCCTGCCCCTTCTGAGTCAGTAACCAGCTCCTCCTGGTATGTCAGAACCAGGCATAGAGTCATATGTTGGGTTGCAGCATATGCTCATTTAGCAGTGTGTTGTGATTCAGTAGTGAACAAAATAGTCTCTGTTCTCAGGAAGCTGTGTTCTAGTGGAGGAGAAAAGGAACCTGATAGGTAAGTTTTAGAAAAGTACATAAGAGATTGTAACAAGTGCTATAAAGAAGACAAAAGCAGGTTACAGAATGGCACATGTCTGGTAGGGAATGGAAGATGGAAAATCAGGGAAGGTCATTGAGAAGACAATACATCGGCAGGGTTCTGAATAAAACACAAGGAGAGAAGAGCACATGTTTAGGGAAGAATTCTTCAGGCAAAGGGATAGCAAGTGCAAAGACCCTAAGGTGGGAGTTGGTCTCCTGTCCTTGGAAAATCAAGGCTCCTTTGGTTGAGGCAAAGTTTGTTCCCAGGACAAAGGGCAGATGAGGTTAGAAGAGCAGCTGAGGACCAGAACATTTAAGGCCTTTTACTCAATTCAAATGGGATGGTGCAGAAGGGTGTTGAGCAGAAATGTAAAATATTGACCATATTACATCATGAGATTGTATTATTTTTCTCCCCATGTTGTATCTTTTTTTTCTGAATCATAAGCAAATCATCAAAATTGCTGAGTCTTCCATGAAAAATGTGCGATTAGAGAAGGGTGTCTCATAGATAAAGCTCAATCCTTATGTTTACTCATGTTTATTCAGATGAATAGAATGCTAGAAACAGGAAATATTGTTTCTGTTCAATTTAATGATCTATAAAAAAAGTGTGTTTGTGAATGGGTGGAGCACCAGACCTGAAACTAGAGTGTTTTGTACACGAACTGCATACTTTGAGAGCTGCAGACTGAGTGACAGTTAAGGTGTCATTTTTCTGTCTGTAATCCAGTGTATATGGCCTTGTCATGATACATTTGACTTTTACTAAAAGTATCTTTAAAAAAGTCTCAAACTTGAGGCCCTGGCCAGGTAGCCCAGTTGCTTAGAGCATCAACCTGATACACAAAGGCTGTGGGTTCATTCTTCAGTCAGGGAACATTCAAGAATCAACCAACAGATGCATAAATAAGTGGGACAACAAATCAGTGTTTCTCTTTCTCTCTCTATCCCTCCTTCCCTCCCTCCATTCCTCCTTCTCTCCCTTCCTCCTTCCCTCCTTTTCTTTCTTCCTTCCGCTGTCTAAAATCAATTTCAAAAAGTGTCAAACTTGAATTATTTTCTTTCCAAGTAAAAACACAAGTTAGAACACATTTTGTTCATGCTATTTTGAGTCACATAGTTAATGTGTCACATCCAGGAAAGGTAGCACTGAAAAAGGGACAAAGAAGGGCAGGAAGGTGTCTCTGGTACCTAATAGTTCATGATTAAGGTTCTGAGTACCACTGAAGAGAGCTGTTCCGGGCTGCCAGCGTGTGCCTGCCATTAACATGACAGGTAATCTACATGGGGCATGCAGTTTAGTTGTCTGTTGAGATCTGTGACTTAAAAGGGTAGTATTTTGCAAATGAGGACATTAATAAGTCATTAGTGCAGAATTCTGCACTCAGAACTCTGCATGGATATACACTAAAATTTAAATGAATTTGAGAAGTAAGTTTTAAAGAGAAATAGCACGAGTTCCACTTTACTGAAGACAAATGGCTGTCTTCAGAAGTAACCGCCTGAATGAGATTTAGATAAATATCAATTACCTTTTTAAAAAAACTGCTATGTAACTAAATAAATAAATTGCTTAGAATGGGAAATTCCTACTTTTAATCATTCACTTCTAGTCAGAAATCTTTGTTAATCAAATATGAAAGTACTATGTAAAGTTCATTGGAAAAGCAATGCAAATGACATAAAACCTGCAATTATAGAGTGATGTCATTTTGCCAGAAGGCTTAAAAGTACCATAAGGGAAAATGAAATTTTAAAGACTTTAGAGAATTAAATGTATTGTCCTACTTACATTGGTATTTTTTTTTCAAGTAATAGGAACCATTGAGACAGATTTAAACTCAAAGCCAGTGGAAAACAGAATGAAGTTACTTGAAGTCCTTTATTTTATTTGTTCAGTACTTAAAGGGTGAAGACAGACAACAAACAGAAATCCGGCTGTGTGGGTATAGGACCCCTTCTACTGTATAAAAACAGCAGGGCTCTGCTCGGGTCTGCTGTCTGATATTTGCACCTAAGCGCTGTTCACACATTTGCCATATTCTTTGTAGGGATCAAACAAGATATTATTGAGCTCCCATAAGAGGCAAACACAGGGCATAATATTGGCGGCTGTTGGGGACACGGAAAGACTCTCTGTGTCGTCTGAGTACCTTGTCAAGCCTGGGATGTGTGAGCATTACTGCGCACGGAATCATGAGAGCCCTGGGCCTGACCCTGTCACCAGCCAGCCGGCTCTCCTTTCACAGTTCCTCTGAATCTGTTCACTGTTACAAACTACTTAGACTGTTTACCGTGAAAGGTTTCTTTAAAAGTGTTTTTAATGTCAGATTTTTAAATCATTTTACATTATTTTCATATAGTTCATAGAATTTCATTTCATTTCAGTCTCATGTTATATTAAACATGAAATTATTAACCATATATGGTAACATATGTAAGCAACCTTATGCATACGAGCCTATGACCCTGTATGAAGTTGCTCTGTAACCTTATATATAACTGTATAGAATTACGTATGTATTTATTACAAGTATAGAGTAATAGAAGAGCAAGCCTGATAAGATTTCAGAGAACTGAGAGTGCAGAGTGGAGTGTTTTTTCTAGGTACCATTAATATACATGTACTATAAGTTACATAGAGTGTGCAGTGATGAAATATCACATCACACAGTGAGCCAATGAGTAGATGTCTTGCCCTCATTTTTAGAGATTAGAATTTTGACGTTCATTGGGGTTTAGTTACTTGTCCAAAAATTATACACCTAAAGACTAGAACCACCACAGTGCTACTTCTCACAGGAATGGACTGGAGACAAGGCCGGAGAAATGGGATAGGACCAGACCGTATTGAGAGGAAAGGATGTCAAGGTGCTATGACAGAAATTTGGGTTTCTGTCATTTAGTCAAAAGGCAACCATTGATTATTTCTGCCCAGGAAAGTAGCATGGTGTAAGCAATGCTTTAAGATCAGTAAGATCTCAGGACTGACAGGTTTGAGCTATAGTAGACTTCCCAAACTTACACATGCCCACCGTCAACCCATGCAGAGTAGTGGATTGCTCTCGTCCTCATAACACGCGTAGATCAGGAGAAGGAGGAGGGAGAGGGCACAGCATTGCATCAACCAGTTAAAACTAATGTGGAATGAAGACCCTTGGAAAATAAGATCAGCAACAATGAAAAGAGAAAATAGTGCACAGTCAGTAACCTAAGCTGGAGATGGTGGTGGCTCAGTTCTTCTAAAGGGCTTCAGCCTACCTCTGCTCAGGAAGACCTCACCTTTGGTTTGGTTGGGTGGGGAGGAGAGGGTGGCACTGAGGGGGGGTCCACAGCTCTCTGTGGAAATGACACAACTTCCTAAAGGCATACCCAGGTGAGTGGGGACATGTTTATGTGCCTTCTCACACCAGCTGGGCACCGGGCCTGGGAACTGCAGGCCTCAGCCACAGTGACGACTAGCTGTGTAATCACACCTTAGTTGACGTGGTCTTTGTTTGCATTTTAAGGCATAATCTGTCAGATGCTTTGTCCCTTCCCCAACTTTCTTTTTAATTGCCTTGGGATAAAAGTATCATAGGTTCAGAAAGTAATTTAGCAGTCCTGTACTCCAGACCATACCAGAAAATCCCCTCTGTAAGGGGAGTAGGCCTGCTAACTTCTGCTCCATGAAGCCAATATTTATTGAGTCCTCCTTTTATGTAAATACAGGTGTGCATATTAAGACAGATACTTCCTGACAGTTGAGGAAAACTGCAATATAGTAATCAAACAATTCCATATTTTACCAGTTCTATAATGCACACGTTTTATATTCTAATTTCTCTGAAGTTTGCCTGGGTCTCACAGTCACTGGTCAGACAGTAGTCACACAGCAGTCATGACGTAGTTGTCACCGTGCACACGCACTGAGTCTGTCATGGCTGTTTGCACTGTGGTCTCTCTGAGTGATGTGCATTAGTGGAATCACGTGTGTTGGGTTTAATTGCTATGCCCAATGTCATCAAAAGTATCATTGGGCATCGAGACTAAGTGTTACCAGGTAGGCAGGCCCAGAAACTGGACAGTGAAGTACATATACATTTAATATTAGAAAAAAAAATTCTTTCTTGGAGGACTGTCTGATATTTTCTGTTTTCACACAAAGCAAAGGCCATGTGACTGAGAAATAACGATGACCATAATCCGATGAAGCCCATTATGTTTTCTTACCAACACACAAGCAGAGGTTTGCCTGTCATGCACCATGCAAGAAAGGCCAATAGCAGAATCCTGGTGGTAATGCTGGAACACGGCATTAAAAACAGTGCATCATGAACCTCTCAATAGCACAGATGATGATAATTGTGGACAAACACCAGTGACTAATGTGAAAAATGATTCTGATGAGTCAAAGTCAATGGAAAGGTTTCAGGACATATTAATATTTCTCTTATAGAGTATAAAATAAAGGCTTTTAGTGATAAGAAAACATGTCATTGTTTAACTTTCATTTAGTAATACCTAAAATACTGGTGTATCTTATATATTATGTTGTTTTAAGGTCATTGAAGTTGGTAGTGACAGTCACAAAGCATTATGCATTTTAATCCTCAGACAGCCTTGCAAGCTGGAATATTACTATTTCAGTTTTACAGATGAGAACATTAAGTAACTAGACTAATATCTTAGAAAAGTCATAGTGTTAGGAAACTAATAGTTAGATAATGGTAGCTGCCGTTTGAACCAGCTTTCAAGTTGTTTACCCAACATAGGTTGTCCTAAGTGAAGAAGAAGGGAGAAGAAGCTCAATGAATCCTCAAATAACTTAAGAGGAACACCTAGTATTTGCCATCATTTTCCAGACATGGAATTGAGGAAGGTTAAGTAACTTGCCCAAGCTGGTAAAGGACATGAGGATATGACGAAATAACAATAACAACTTAGTGTTTTACACTTGGCTTAAACATCTCTAGTGTGGGTGAGCTCATCCCGCCTGCCATCCCACTGTGAATGGTTTTCTCGTTAGAAACGAATCTTTTCTTATATAGTAGACAAATAGGCTTCCGTATAACTTTCACTCATTTGCCTTTATTCTGTCCCCAAAAACCCAGAAAATAAGCCCGACAGCTCATCTGTCGTACAGAAGCCTCTCAAATTCTCAAGAATAGTTACCGTGTTGCTATTTTGTTTCCTGAACCAGAGAGCCCCAGTTTTTCTTACAAAATGTATTTTCATGACCCAGAATCATGTTGACCATATTCCCTCAGGGTATTCAGTTTTGTTGGTGTGTGTTTTAAAAATTCGGAGTTTGGAGCGAACTGTTGCATTAGGACTTTGAGGAGCGACGTGTCACACATTCAGACTACAGTCATCTGAAACTTATAGGACCTTGTCAAAGAAATGACTGGGAACCCAGGCTCCTCTCATCCGGATTTTGTAAAGGATTTTTATGTCATCTCTCAGAGCACATAACCTGCCTCTCACTGGAATAGAGCAGACTGGAGAAGTGTGTGGCCTAAGACATCTTCTATGAAGGATAGGTTGCCATAAGGTTTGGCCGCTTGTGGCTGTAGGAAATCCTCCCTACAAGGCGGAGATGTGGTGGCTGACATCAAGGGCATCCTGGGTAGCGTAGGCCTCAGAGGGAGACTGCCTGGGTGTGAAATTTACCTGCTCGGGCAAGTTACTTAACCTTCCTCAATTCCGTGTCTGGAAAATGATGGTGAATACTAGGTATTCCTCTTAAGTTATTTGAGGATTCATTGAACTTCAGCATTTAAAATGCTTAGAAATACTGCATGAGCTTGTTTAAGAAGTAAAATATTTCTGTGTGTGCACACACATGTACACACATATGTGTGAGTAGATTTCAAAAATTGAATAATAACTCCAGTATATCCATTTCCTAGTGCTCCCACAATGAAGTTCTGCTAACTGAGTTGCTTCAAACAACAGAAATGCATTGTCTCACAGTTCTGGAGGCTGGAAGTCTGGAATCAAGGTGTTGGCAAAGCCATGCTCTCTTTGAAACCTGTAGGGGAGGATTCTTCCCAGCCTGTTCTACCTCCAGTAGCCTCAGGCCTTCTTTGGCTTGTGGCAGCAGGACTCTCATTTCTGCCTCAGTCTTTATAAGGCCTCTGTGTCTCTGTGTCTGTATTTTCCTCTTCTTATAAGGACACCAGTCATATTGGATTAGGGCCCACACTAATGGAGTGTGACTTCACATGAACCTGATTATATCTGCAAAGACTCTATTGCCAAATAAAGTTACATTCATAACTATCAGTGGTTAGGACTTGAACATATCTTTGGGGGACATTGTTCAACTCATTATCGAGTATTGGACAAGTTCAAAGTAGAGGAAACGTATGTCCCAGAAGCAAGCAGAGGATAGCAATGGGGAATGGGAGATCTGTTTTTGGTGAAAAAGTAATATGGCCCATACCAAATCTTTGGGCTAATACAGGAGGAAACAAGATTTCAGTTCTCTGTGGGGGAAAATCTGGACCCACATCCTTAAAGGTCCTGTGATACCAAATAGGTTACCAAGGTATAAGCAGTAAACCCAAAGTTGTCCCTGAGGATCCTGTTCACTCTTCGAAGTGCTTTTCCTCAAACATGGAACGGAACAACAACATCTTAACAGCTTTGAGGTGTTAATGTAGTTTTAACAGCCTTCATAAGCACAGCATTGTAGATTTTGATTGCTTGGACAATTTCCAAGAAACATTTCATTTATGTAAGATGCATTTGAATTCTCTGGAGGATGAAGATGTGTTTATTTTCTGGTTGAAACACCTAAGAATTAGCTTTGTAAAACCAAGAGGCATTATCTGCTCTTGAGCACTTCACTGCTGGATAAGCATGAGTTTGTTACGTTTGTGAAGTGCTGGAAGGTACTCTGAATAAAAGGTGCATCGTATACAGAGTTTCATTATGATTGTCTGTGTGTCTATACCATCAACATTTCCAGAGGAAGCAGTCTTGAATTCCCAAATATCATTTTGAGAAATGAGCATTTTGACTGCTAGTTAGAAGCAATATGCCTGAAATATTGAACAATTCATCCCTTTTGTATCTCTGTCAGAAAGCCTTTTGTAAATACCATGTTAATGACAACTATGGAAAGAGAAATATGGAAAGTGTACTTAACGTAGAATTTTCTAATCCTTACAGGAATTCGAATCAATTTAAGATTAGATCATCCCCTAAGTGGGTTTTTATGTAGTTGCTTCGTGTCCAGTTTTCCATGCCTTTCTAACACTTGATCTTTGCAGGAAAACTGCTGCCATCTTCAGAGACATGAGTCATGGTACTTAAAATGTTTTCACCATACTTTGGACATCATAGGATATAGTAAGAAAAGAGTAGAGTCTTGGCATTCACAATTTTTACATTCTAAGACTTGACCTTTCGGAGTGTTCATTACACATGTATTAATTTAGCTCATGCACTAGGCTAGAAGACTCCTCAGTGTCTGAATTTCATTTTGGCTTTTTTTCTTTTTTAAGTATTGTGTGTGTTTACCTGTATATCTGTGTGTATGTATTTTGTTAAAAAAGTATGTCCATGCAAAGAGAGCCAATTTCATTGGAATCAGGACATGATGAGGTGATGACTTAGCCAGAAAGAAAGGCTTTAAATAAATTAAAGGGTAGAATGTTATATTCTTTGGCAAATTGTGTCTGCGATATAAATGAATCCGTCATAAATTCTGTGGAGACAAAGTGAATATTAAACTATTTCAATGAATTTTCCAGGTCCTGCCAACATTGCTCAAATGAGAACCTAAACCTTTAGCAAAGTCACTAGAATGGCTACTGAAATGATCTTCAAGGTAAATGGAAATACAAGAATTTCAGCCGTTTTTAAATGCACAGAATGCTGTTTGTGGTTGCCGGGAATACTCCTTGTGATTATTGGCTTTGCACCACTCCCACTAACAACGGGGAGGGAGTGCGCCTGAGCCAGGTCCGCCATTCGGTGGACACGGTGATTGATTTAGGGTAAGCAGGTTACCTGCAGGGAGCCCATCAATCACACTTGTTCCATGGCTCAGTTTTGCTGGAGTTGGTGGGTCCACCTCTCATTTCAGCATCCCAGCAGGATGGGATTTGGAGGATGATCAGTGTGAGGCGTAACTGTAGTAGCAGAAAATAAGACCAATGTGCAGAGAGAAGCTGATGTGGGAGTGAAAGTTAGGGAGGTGTCATTTAAGCCCAGATCCATTTTTGTATGAAGCCAGGGCTTATATTTTACTGCATTATGTGGGGAAATACTATGTTTGGTAATCTTTGTTAATTATAAGACTTCCAAAAACCTTGGAAGCAGATCTTTCATGTAGCTTAAGACTCTAGCAGGGGTGTCCAGTCTGTGGCCTGCAGGCCTCATGCGGGTCAAGGGTGGCTATGAATACAGTCCAACACAAAATTGTAAATTTATTTAAAATAAAATGAGATTTTTTGTGTGTGATTACGTATTGCAATGTATGTAATGTGTGGCCTGAGACAACTCTTCTTCTTCCAGTGTGGCCCAGAGTCGCTGAAAGGTTGGACACCCCGGTCTGTGTGGTACCTTATACCATTGCACCGGCGTTCTAACAAGCATTTAAACTTCCGTGCTGTCTTTGAGGCTGTTATGAATTCTGATTCTCTATGTTTTAAGATAAACATTGAAACTCACGCTTCATTTTAACTACATTATATTTACAAACAGTGGAAGCATCGTGTGCATCAATTAATAATTTAGAAACCTCTGAATATTTAGCTGCTTTAAAAATGAATTTCAATTAAGGGACTTTATAAATGATGGCAATTTTAAACTGTGCTAATAAAAATATGCTACTCGATACCAAAATACTAATTTCTATATAATTTAGTCACATGTAATTTCTTTTAAAATATTGCTACAGTCATTTTTTTCTGACTTAGTCATGCATGTGAAAAGAGGTAAGAAAGCAATGCCGCCTTGTTTTCACTCTGCTGCTAGGACCATCAGGTCCCCATTACCTGGCATTGAAAAAAGAAGGCAGAATATTATTATAAGATACACTAAACTCTTTATCCAGGCTGATGCTAATGATATTTTAACTTTGTAATATTATTGTAATCATTTATAAAGGGAGGCAGCTCCATTCAAGAGAAGCTGAAGAGAGCCTCAATATCATAGTGATAGGGAACTTCCCTTATCTTGAGTTACTAACCTGGGCCAGTGACTGCAACTTGATAAGATTTAATCTCCACAGTCACTGGCCTGGTAGCTGCTGTTGTCCTTATTCTCCACTTTAGGAACCTTAGGCTGAGATAGATACAGTGACTTCCCAGAGGTGACACAGACTATTTCTTGCCTGAATCCTTTTAATGTCTCCTTTTTGGGTGAAGTTCAGACTTCTAACTTGGATGATAAAACTCTCATTCTCTGGCCTTTGTTAATCTTTACAGTGTCATCTCTGTTCATTTCTTACCTAGTCTCCAAGTTTACAGGTCTTTCACATTTTAAATGTCACAAGTTGAGTCTTCCGCTGTGCGCAGTCACCCTGTTCCTGTCCCCACCATTTAGTGACTAACTCCTTTTCAGTCTTTAGGTTTCAGTTTAAGTGCCATATCCTCCAGGTAAGTTCACCAAGTCCACCATGCCCACTGCATTGCTCATTCATTCATTTAACAAGTACAAGGTCTATCTGGAAAAAGTCCATCCATTGTTAATATAATGAGAATGATTTGCACAACATCGATGTAGCCTGGCAGCCAAGGAGAGTGGACTGGAATGTGCATGCAAGAAAAATGATGACTTCACTGTACTAGTCAATGGGGCCGGTAGACACTATTGAGTTAGTATGTGTACTGAGTGGTCATCACACTCAAAATGACTGAATGAGTAGAGCAGTGAGTCTGCATCAAATTTTGCTTTAAGCTTGAACATTCCTCTACAGAAGCTATTCAGATGATTCAGAAGGCTGTGCAGCAATGGGCAACTGGTGATTGGCAGCTTCATCACAACAATATGCCTACTCATGCATCACATCTCATGCAGAGTATTTTGGTGAAACTTCAAATCACCCAGGTAACTTCTGGCTTTCCCAAAACTAAAATCACCCTTGAAATGGAAACAATTTTAGACTACCGATGAGCTTCAGGAAAATACAACAGGGCAGCTGATGGCAATTGGGAGAACTGTGTAAGGTCCCAAGTTGCCTACTTTGTAGGGGACTGAGGAGTCATTGTCTTGTGTACAATGTTTCTTGTATGTTATATCTTCTTCAATAAATGTCTCTACTTTTCGTATTACATGGATGGATACTTTCTGGACAGACCTTGTTGTATACAGTGCCCAGGAACTACCCTAGGCACTAGGAATATAACAGTGAGCAAAGGAGAAAGAAAATCTCTGCCTTCCTTGCCAGTACTTTAGTATTATTTAATTCAGTGTCCCTCATCACGCGCTTGCTTCACGAGAGGATTGATTATGTCTAAGTTGTTCTGTTACATATTTAGAATCTTACCCAATGGAATATTGTAGGACTATTGCAGGCATTTAATATTTATTGAGTTGGGGCACAAATGAGTGACTTCATTTACTGTTTAATTTATAATAGTTGCATAGGAGTATAAGAATGTTCTCTCTAGACCCTTTTATCTTTTCCCACTGTCATCATCATAATACTAGACCTCATTGTCCTATGACTGGATTATTGCAGTGGATCTATAATCGAAAGCAACCTTGCTTTCAACTTTTCTACATCATGGGATTCCCCATAAAGCTGTCAGACTCATCTCTCATTGCTGGGATTGTTCTCCTTCTTCATAAAACATCTCATACTGAAGTGCAAGTCTCTTCAAAATCTGGTGTTGCCTTTCTACTATAATTTATCTCCTGCTCTTTCACGTATACCTTCTAATCCATCCTTTTATTTTTTTTTGCAGTCCACTTACTCTGGTTCATTTCCACCTTTCTACGTAAAGATCCCTTTCTCTTATTTTCAGTTTACTGCAAATTTTATTAACACTGCAAGACCCTTCCCTTTGGCTAAGTCTTCTTTAACGATGTCAGCCAACCTTTGTTTTCATAATTACTGATTTCCTGTAAGACTCTCTATCAGTAGGACTCCTAAAGAAGTTTTAAGCAGCAGAATCTATCTAGCCCCCACTCCTAACCCCCGAACACACACAGAGAAAGAAAGAAGCCTCACATGGGCCTCCAAGGTTAGAATAATAATAATAATAAAAGTAAAGCTTATTGTAATGCTACACTAACTCTTCTCTTGTACCCGGGAGCTCTACAGAACACATCTGAAACCAATGTGTGAGCTCAGTCACACTGGTCTTTGCTTGGTCTTAGTTTTGGCAAGGGCAGGTCAAAGGTGGTCAGGGTGACTTAGCACTGCTGAGAGGAAAATTACTTATTTATGAAATAGAAGGAAAGGATGATACTAGTCCCATATGTTTGGCTTCTTACCACTTCCCAGGAAACATCTGTAGGAAACAGAATAGAGTTTGATTTTATTCTTATCTCTAGTTCTGAGATATTTGAAATGTTAAGGGTCCTCTAGGCTAGACCCGTCCCCTCCCCCCGAAACCTTTTTAGTCATCCACATTTCCCATGTCCAGAGGCAAGAGTGAGTCCATGGTCATAGGTCAGTGTATTGTTGATGAAAGGTCAAATTAGTAGCAGGTAAGCAGTTGGAAGCCCTATCTAGTCCTTATTCCCAAGGACTTGGGATTATTATATTCCAAGTATACCTTAAGACTCTTAATGGAATTGTATTTATATTCCTTTACTTTAAAATTACATATTATTCTTTAATTATTTCATAATGATATAATCTTGTCTTTCTACCAGTTTTCAAGAATGAACTTTTAAATTCTAGAACAACCATCACATAGGAGGTACTTAATAAATACCTGCTAATTAGGACTGAATAAAATATCTTAGTTTATAAAGTTGTCTGTTTTATAGGATTAGTCACATTTTTTCCTCTCTAACATGTGAAATCTCCATGTAAAGTATCAAACCATCATAATATAGTTCAAGTGTCCTTTAGAAATATGTAGTTCAATTTGTTACGTGATTAATAACAGATCTCACATTTTAAATGTATTAAGAACATCAAAAATTTTAATGTAAAATACATTACAAAGGAAATATAGAAGGTGAGAAGAGTTCTAGAAATTTAATGAAGTAGATCTAGAAGGAAATGTAAGTTGAAATTATGTGATTTTATAAAACTTCCCTAGTAAAAATCAATTTAATAACTCACCACATTATGAACATGCTTTTCAATTTTGTATGTTTTGTCAAGGTGAAAGAAAAGAGTTGATTGACAACCCTGATTGGTCTTTTTAGCAATTCAAATATATAAAACAAACATTCATCATTTTTAATTGATGAAAATTAACCTAAATTTGAAGTTATGATTACTAATGAATCACAGGTTATGATAATTAGCAGCTATTTTCTGTTTTCTAAACACCTGCATTAATTTCCCATGATCACCCAGTTTATATGTCATATGTAACATGTTAGCAAAACATGATCTTTGTCTAATTAGGTATTTGTCAAATGCTGAAGAAACAAAAACGTATGACATTATTGTGCACATTTGGAAGCAGGAATCTATGTAAATGGACAAAATATACAAAGACTTTATGGATGCTATGATTCAAATCAGTTTAGGTAACCATGACCCCTAGTTTTATTCTTAGAAATAAATAAAGTTGATGGTTTCTATCACTATGACAACCATTTATCTCCATAAGAGAAGTCTTCAATTAAATGAATATTAGCTCTGAAATGGAAATTTGAGATAATTTATTACAAGTCCTCAAAGTTTTAAATAGATACTCCCTTTGAATACACAAAACAATCTCATACCTTAATATAATTTGAAATTTCAAAATAAAAACATTACTAAAAGTAAATGTGAAGTATTTATAATTTGACATATATTTTTTAGAAAATTATATACTCTCCAGCTTCTGTTAAAAAATTTAGCAGATGGTAAACAGGCAATAAAATGAACTGCCCATAGAAAATATTTATGGGTGACGTAAGCCTTAAACCCACTTTCTTGACTGGTACTCAAAAGTTTCAGAATGGACAGGGTAACACTCTCATGGCAGGAAGCTAATATTTTTTAAAATATTTTGTGTATGTATGTCCTCTCAAGTATTCTGTAAAATTCTTCAGACCAAGTTTCATGCCTTCCATTTCTTTATTGTCTCAATATAATTGAACACAAGTAAAAAGTTGTATTTTTGATGTTATTTATTCATCCTTTTAATATAGCACATTTAGTAAATACTTTATTGATTTTTTTAGAATATATAAATAAATAATTCTGAAATATCTGCTTAATGAAAGATAAGGAAATGATAGAATAAGGAAAACTAGGCAGAATTTAAAAATAAGCTTGCTGCCTTTGTTAGAATTATATTCCAGAAAATACTTTTTCTTAACTGAGTTTTAAATGAATGTGTTCTAACATGTCTGAGTTGTTCATATATTTTTTTTAATAGTTGCTCAGTTAGGAATTAATACATCCATTTCCACATATGCCTCATACAACAAATAAGCTTATATATTTTTACTGAGGAAATGATAGCATTTAATTCATTTAATCTCTCTATTTATTAAATCATTTAAGTATTATTTCATAGAAAGAGTACTTAGTAGCTTTTTTCCCCTACTATTAGGCATAAATATAGGTGAATACTTGAAAGTCAGTGATAGGTAAAAACCCTTCCTAATGTCCCCACTGCCTGTAATTGCCACCAAATTAATGATGTATATGTGGACTCGAGAATTAAATATCATTAACTTGCTTTCCTTGAGTTTAAAAAAATATTAAAAATAACAATATTTTCAATTGTTAAAATTGGAGTAGTATCATGACAAGAATAAGAGATGACTCACATTTTTCCTACTTAGAGTATTTTTCTCAACTGAGTTTTCCAGAAATCTAGTCAGAACCAGCTCTTTAAAAACCCCTTTGGTGCTCACTTCAGCGGCACATACTCTACAATTGGAACGATACAGAGAAGATTAGCATGGCCCCTGCGCAAGGATGACATGCAAATACGTGAAGCATCCCATTATTTTAGGGAAAAAAATTCTTTTGGTGAAATGCCTTATATTTCTCCTATTTACTCTGTCACTTTCAGTTTTAAAACATTACTCTGTACCTTGACACAGCCATGGAACAGCGTGGTCTTGTAAAGGAGCACTACAAGGATAACTGCAATAGAATTACAATAAAAATTATTTATTTAAAAAAAAAGAAAATGAGACTACCTGGAAATTTGGCACGGTGTTGTTCCCCACTGAAAGATTGGTAGTGTCACCAAAGTCACTCAGAGATATTTCCAGTCTTAAAAAGTGAAACTTGTGGAGCATTAGACCTAGTTTATTTGATTTTAGCCTTAATGACTTTCAATATAAGATAGCATTTGAATAAAAAGTGGAAAAAGTACAGCAACTTTTTCTGTGTTTTATTTAGGACTACACTGATTACAGGAACTTAGATCATCTGTCTAAATCTGGCAAAACACTTAGGATGTTTCTAAGGGAGACAACCCCGGAACAGCCGCCTCACCGACTATTTCACACTGCGCCTGTGTGTTCCACGTCCCATAAGCATGTTAAGCTTTTTTTCCTCCCTCATTTTAATTCATTTAGTTAACCAAAACTCACTGAAACAGGTTTATTATGAAGCCCTTGTAGATGAGGCATCTGTGGTCGCCTACAAAGATGAAGTATCTTGTCCTAGTTACACAAGTGGCAAGATGGCCACAGTCGAAAGAAATGTAGTAAAAAAAGAGTAGAGTGTGCCTATAGAAAGGAAAAGGAAGAGGTCAGGAAACACAAATTAGAACAGTCCATGGATTCCATGGATAATAAAGCTGATTCAGGGAGAACAAATAAAATAATGATCAATTAAGAGGCCAGAGCTTATTGATTATGTTCAATCAGGAGGAATACACATACAAACCCAAAAACTAACGTGAAACTGTGAGGTCTCGAGTACAGAGTTTGTGTTCTTAACCAGCACACCGTGCTACCTCTCCCCAAGGAGGAAATAACACATCCAAAAAAAAGCAAAAAGCGAAATGGAAAGAATACTATGGCCACAGCTACCAAACATTTTTTTTAATCCCAAAATACAGGAAGGCCCAGGATAGAAACCATAAGGCACAGCTCTGTAGCCCCCAGATCTAGTTACAGTAGAGTCCATCTTTCAGGGCCCTGAAGGAAGTTCATGGGCATCTGAAACCTAGAATCAGTATTTCAAAATGTAAAGAGAACAGTTCATTCATTTATAAATAAATATATATAAGTGCACAAGTTTTCTAATTTATTTACATTTGGCTGAAATTAAATCAACTCAGTGTTTATCCAATACTCTCAATTGACTGGCGAGGACAGTCAGAATTTTAGTGGACTACATAGTGTAAATAAAGCCACATGTCAGATAACCGATAGTTTCCAGGACTGACCAGACTTGGACACATGAACAGTGGTGACCAAATTTAATTAAATACCACTGTATTATATGTGTCCATTCTTATTATTTATTAATATCACAGAAAAAATCATGACTTAAATAATTCCATGATGTTATAAATTCTTAATGGACAGATGCTTTCTTAAAATCTGGATTGTTGCTGAAATGGAAAAATAGTGATAACAGATGGAAAAACATGCACTCTAATTCAATAATTAAGTTCTTCCATTAAGCAAAATCTTGTAAAGCATCAAGCCATGAAGGGGGGAAAAATCTTCAAAAAATAATTTCAATGACAAGAACACTCATCTTTAGGATAAACAAAAATTAAAGTTTCAGTAATTTATTTTTCTATTGATTGGAATACACTGTGGATATACCAAGGTGCTGTATGTGCTTGGTCCTATAACATAGTTTAAAAACACAGACTAATCTAGCTTCTTTCCAGATTCTGATTAGAAATAAACTGAGATTTAGGGGATTCGTGGTTGCTGTGATTATTATCCTTTCTAACATAGTCTGTTCTTGTTCTTTTAGTTGTCCTGTTACATTTCTCATTGACATGCGCCAACAGACAGTCTGTCTTTGAAAACAGCATTATAAATATCAGTAAATTCTTGAGATCGTGGCTGTTAATCTGCCCTGATGTTGTTATTGTTTTGCGTTTAATTCCATAGCTTTTTTTTCCTATTAAAACCCTTGAAATTTTATGTTTAGCAAGTTTTTACTTGATTTAAAGACTTTTTGTTATTGTTTGTTACTGTCAAACTACAGTTCCCTGGTTAAGAATTTATACTTTGTGTTTTAAAGAGTATTTAACACATTTGACATTTGAAAAATTATATTCACTATGGGGATAATACTAATTATTTTGAAGTGTACCTCTTTAGTGAATTACACCCCTGTTATTTTTTCTTGGTCAGTTTACTTTACAATTGATGAAGATTTCTAGAGATAAGTGAATGCCATAATAAACTCACTTTTATCTCAATAATTGCCTGATTGCAGATGTTTACCCATTCTGCTAATAACCTACACATATTTGTTCTGGCTGGTTTGTACTTGAATTTATCACCCACTAAAGGTTACGTAATCCTGGATTATCACCAGCGGGGAAACAGATAAGTACTTGTGATACCCACTGTGTTTAACCTCTAACAAAACCTCTAAATGCAAAATCTTTCTCTGCAAAATTGCAGATTTTGGAAAAGAAGAAGTTGTGGTAGATAGAGGATTCAAATACCAAGTGTATAAATTGGACAGGTAATCCCCTCATGGTGAGAATTAAAATCTTGGGAAAATGTGGCTCTTGTGGAAAAATACCGGGTTGAAGTAAATGAAGCTGAAAGAAGAGTGGAACTCTAATGGCGGAAATCGCTTGGTGACTCAGTAACGTCTTTTCTAAAAGAAAAATTACAACCTGTTAGATTAGTATGAACTGGAAAAACTTGTAGGAGTTATTCTTTTTCATGCAAGTCTTCCAAGATAATAAAAGCCAGTATTTTGGAGGAACTAAAAGCTCTTTATAGAAAAATAAATAGTGAGGCAAGAATTAAAAGCATTTGACTTCTAAATCATAATATTGGTACAATTTTGAAATGTTGGTCCATTAAAAATCTATTTTTCACTTGTAGTTTATTGTTTGTTTGCTTTTAACAACCACTCCTCTGTCCCTAGGCATTCTAACTTCTATAAGCTTTCTTTAACCTGGAATTCTATGACATAAAATTTTTGCTTAGGAAGAAACTGACCCAATTATGTTTTTTGATGTATTCCTTTTTTATAGGCAAGTAAACAGGACCAACGTGTAAGTCTAAGCATTAATTAAAATCTATTTTAAATAGTTTTATATGAAAGTATATATTTTATATTACATTTTAAAAATATGCCTTCTACTACGGATGACAGTTTTATCGGAGTGCTTTAGAAGCCATCAGTTGTACAGCAGTTATGCTGGTATTTCATCCTAGTAGGTACAATACTGTCTCGTGTTTATAATTCCCATGTAGTAACTTAATTTTCAATGTGAACTTAGAAACAAGAGAATTCTCTTAAAAATAATTGTTGTAATATAGATACACTTGTTTGCAGCTTCACTAAAGTAATTTGGACATGCATACCTAATTACTTGAATAATACAAGCATGGTTGCTGTCTGGAACACTGAGCTCTTCTCGATGGAGAGTCAGTGGCGTTGCTCTAGTGAGGAAATGTGAGGCAAAGGCTTGGTCCCGGCTGTGGTTATCTTTCCAACTTCCTCCTTCCGCTCCCTGAGATTATTTTTTGAAGGGCCTGTTTGTCCTAAACATGCTGGCCATTATCTTTTGTACTTAGCAGTGTGCTGGTTTTAAGGACTCTTAGACTTTCTCTGTGACTAATTCATTGTCCAGCCTGTAGATCACAAGGCCTTACTCAGCTCACTACAAAGAGCCCCTTGTTACTACCCTAGCTGTTTATTGATGTTTCTCTTTGGCAGGACTTCGCTGTAATCTACAGTGAATAAAGTCTTAAACTTGTTTAATGACTCCCTAATTGCTATACTGACCACTAATCTCCAAATAATCCCTCTTTTGTGGTGGGTGACTTTACACACACACACACACACACACACACACACACACACACACACACAGAGGCATACTCGAACCCCCTTAGACTGCGATTTCAAAGCTCAATCACGAGCTCTCCAGCAATGACATTAGAAGGAAAGACTATTCCCTTCCCTAAGAAATAAAGACAGATCCTTTCTGTATGTTATTTTCAGTTTCCTACTTCAAAATTCTGTATTCCCCTTTAGAAGACATAGATCAAAAGTTGTTGACACCACTCATGTGTGACAATCATTTCCCAAAAACATTTTATTTAATACAGTCTACAGTCATCAGGGAAGGGAACCACTATTAAAAGGCAATTATTCAAAAGTAATTCTTTGCTTAGGTACTACTTAGTAGTTGACTGATTAGGCACATTTTGTTTATTTCCTGATAGTAAGAGGGAGAAATGTATGAATGTGTAAGCATCACAGGATGTTGGTCACTCTTGCACCATTTGGTTGTCCTGAGGACGTTAACATAGCCGCTTTCAAAACCAACACATTGATGCCATTTAGGAGGGAAAAAACCGAGGAGATAATGACAACATTGCCACCTTCTCACCAAAATAGTTTCAGCTGCTCAGTGCACCTATTTCTCACTTGTCCTGTGTAAAAACAAATGGAGGACTGCTTCTCGTGGGGAAAAGAGCCGTCATGCTGTGGCACGTCAGGTTGCTAATGGATAGGGATCACAGTATTCCAGGGAGGGAGAAACACCATTTTGTTTCGTTATCTTTGATGTGCCAGTTTCATTAAACACCTTAACTTTATACATTGTTGATGGAAATACATACAGCTCTGTTAATAATCTATTAAGGACATAACATAATGTTTTTTGGAATCTGTAGTCAGATGGAAGGCTGTTTTCATAGAAACTAGGAGTGCTGGTAAACTTCAGTGATGGTCTTTTATTGTGGTTTTATAGTGATGGTTGTGAATTTGTCCTGTGCTGTGGACAGGAAGCCGCTGTCGGGACAGAATGTGGAGAGACAGAATGGTTTCCTACAGGCAACAATGTCAGACAAGGCTGCATTTTATCTCCCTATTTGTTTAATCTGTTTGCAGAACATATCTTGTGAAAAGCTGGGCTAGACTCAAGGGAAGGAAGAGTGAAAATTAGTGGAAGAAATAGCAATAACTTAAGATATGCAGAGGACACCATCTTATGGGAAGGAAGTAGCACTGATTTGAAATGACCTCTGATCAAAGGAACGAAAGTCTCAAAGCAGGACTGCATTTGACATCTGAAAGACAAACTTATGACTGCAAAAGATACACACAACTTTAACATAGAGAATGAAGACACTGAAGTTGTTAATGACTGAACCAAGTTAACAAAATCTTTAATTCAAGTGCAGACTACAGCCAATAAATCAAGAGAAGGCTGCGACTTGAAGGCACAACAATGGGATGATTAGGAAAGAGTGCCAAGAGCAAAGATGTGTAATTGGAGACCAAGGCTGAGATCATCCACACTCTCACATTCCCATTTCTTCAATACTATGTAAGGAGGATTCAAGAGTTGGACAGTGAAGAAGGCTGATAGGAAAAAGTGGGTTCATTTGAAATATGATGTTGGAGGAGAATGCTAAGGATACCCTGGACAACCAGAAAGAAAAACAAACCAGTCCTAGAGCAAATTAAGCCTGAAATAGCAATAAATTTTTAAGATTTATTAAAGTTCATCTTAAATAGCACTAGAGGTAAAAGTGGCAAAACTGAAGCTGTCCTCCTTCAGGACATCATGAAAAAGCAAGATTCTTTGGAAAAGACAGTAATGTTATCAAAAATATTAATAGAAGGGAGCAGGAAAAGAGGAAGACCAAATATGAGATGGATTGACTCTATGCCAGAAGCCATAGGTGCTGAGCAGGGCTGTTGAGGACGGGATGTCACTCCTTCATAGAGTAGCAGGAGTCAGAGTCCACTCATATCGTGTAACAACAATGGGGACCACTTTTATTACCTATGTGTGGTTCTATGTTTTGTGTGCCTTTTGAACATCATAGTTCTATCACTGCTGACCCCCAGTTGGGTACCCCACCTACCAGCAGCATTCCATTGGAAAGGAAATGCAAATAATGGGAAGCAGGGGTGTATGTCTGTGAAGGATGAGCTTGCCTTGCCTTGAAGATATAAAATAACTTGTCACAGCCTGAATGTTCTAGAAGTGCTGTTAAAACCAAGTGGCATTGAAGACAAAAGGCCTAATCTCATGGGGAATTGGATGCTGTGAACGACCAAGCAGATGGCTTGCCTCATTAGGCATAATTTGTTGTACTGTACTTCTCTGTGGATACCAGAGGATGGAGGGTGGGGGCCATGGCATCACATAGAGGTAGCCATTTATCAAGTTCATATTATTGGGTTGGCCAAAACATTCATGTGGTTTTTTTCTGTGAAATAAAAGACACATTTTTCATTTTCACCAGTAACTTTATTGACTTGGACATTTTAAGTATGTTGTCTATCTCCTGCGTGGTAGAACACTGATTATTCTCAATTTGATCGCTTTCAACTTCAACTGGTCTACCCCACTGTGGATCGTGCCCAGTGAGAAATCTCCAGCATGAAACTGTGCAAACCACTTTTGGCCAGTCACAGAACCTCTCCATACACTGCACAGATCTTTTTTTGTATTTCAGTTGTATTTCTACCTTTCATGAAATAATAAAGCATAATATGACAAAAATGTTGCCTATTTCTTCCATCTTCAATATTAAAATGGCTACATAAAAATTCACCAGTTTTGATAAGTTTTTTTAAATGCACACTGATACAACATGTGTCACAGTGCAATCTAACAAAATTGTTTTGAATGAAGTTAAAAACAACTAAGCACTACTAGAGCCATCTTATGGGAAAAAAACAACAACAAATGGGCTTTTTGGCCAACCCATAGGCTCCAGGAACTCTTCTAAGCCTGTTACAATATTTACACATTTAATTCTCAGTAGCCCCTTAAGGTGTAAGGTACTACTAGTCACTGATATATTCATTTCGTGAACCTCTTAGTGTTCAAGAAACAGCCACATCATAGTCATCATTTAGTCACAAAACTTTTAAATTATTAAATATCTATACATATATAAACATATAAAATATAAAAAATATTGTAACATGGTGTTTGACAGCAAAAGTTTTGAATTAGGCAAATCTGAATTTAAACCCTGGATCATCTGTGTTTAAGTGACCTTGTCTAGCCTCTCTTAGCCACGCTGTTATCTTCTCTGTATAATGAGATAATATTTTTTAGGACTTTCAAAGTAGTTAAATAATAAGTACTAAATAAGTGAGTTTTGAAAAGAGACTACAGCTCAAGAATTTTGGTTTGAAAGAGGTGAGAATATTAATAAATAAAAATTCCTAGTGATTTTTCTGTTCTGTTTTACAGGATTTTTTTACATTTCATGATTTATTTTTTAATTTTTAAGATTTATTAAAGTTCATCTTATAAAAAGTGCTTCTTTAAAATTTTTAAAGATTTTATTTATTTAGTTTGAGAGAGAGGGAAAGAAAGAAAGAGAGGGACAGAAACATCAATGAGTGGTTGCCTCTCGTGCACCCCCTACTGGGGGCCTGGCCTGCAACCCAGGCATGTGCCCCGACTGGGAATCGAACTGGCGACCCTTTGGTTTGCAGGTTGGCACTCATTTCACTGAGCCACTCCTGCCAGGGCTATAATTTAAATTTTTTTGATGAACAAATTTTACCTGTGTTTATTTTAGCTGTTAACATATTTATGCATTTTCCTTTTTTTCTTTTAATTGTTCAAGTACAGTTTTCTGGCTATTACTCCCATCCCAGCCCACCCCCCCCACCCCTCCCCACCTCCCTCCCATTTTCACCCCCCTAGTTTTTGTCCATGTGTCCTTTATACTTGTTCCTGTCTATAATTTAAATTTAATTGAATTCTTTTCTTTCTCAGTGGTACATAGTACAGCAATAGCAAAAGTAGGTTTATAGTTGTATGTGAAACAGAGTTTATTCTTATATTATTATGTATTATTGTATGTATTATTTTCCATACAAACAACTACAAACCTACTTTTGCCCACCCTTGTATAATGATGCATTTTATAATTGATGATATTTTAGATTCAATGAGCTACAGTTTATGCAATACATATCAACAGTTCTTTTTTCTTCAGGAGGCAATAACATGTAGTAGTTCTATATTCAGGCTTTATTTGCATACAAATAAAGATTATGTCAAATTTCTGAACCATTCTTTGCCTCATCTCTTATCTACAAAAGGAAATGTCTGTTGTGCACCATTGTTAGTATTAAGTTAGTAAATGTGTATAAATTTCTCAGCACAGTGCAGAATGGTTAAATGCGTAATAATAAAGGCCATTATTGTTATTATCTTTATTTTTCCAGTTAATCTGTGAATTAGTAGACCTGGCTGCCAGAGCCAGGTCTGCCACTAAATAACTTTGGAATCTCTGTCTTACCTTACTGCTTTGCAAGATAATGTTTTGGTTAAGATGACCTCTGAATTTCTTATAGCTCTAAAATCTTGTAATTTTATTATCTAATGCAAGTCTTAAAATAATGGGACCATAAAATTAATTTCTGTGTTTCTTTCAGTTTGTGGGGACATCCATGGACAATTCTTTGACTTGATGAAGCTCTTTGAAGTGGGGGGATCTCCTGCCAACACTCGCTACCTCTTCTTAGGGGACTATGTTGACAGAGGGTACTTCAGTATCGAAGTAAGTCTGCATCACCTCTTTTTAGCTTCTCAGTAATGGATTAACAGTATCCTAGTAAAATAGAAGTGGTGAATACCATTGCCTTAAGGAAATCCCTAGCTGTAACAATGAACTTGAATACACTTAATTCATGGGATATTATATATCCTATTTTCAGTTGATTCACATATGCTTTTTTATAATGTAGAGATGCCAAGGAAATGGCTAAAACTAAGATTTTGGCTTTGGTACCTTTTATGTATTTGCAGCTTTGCAAAAATCACATCATAGTCACATTACAGAATTCTGTTCCCTGTTGAGAAAACTAATCAAAGTTGCTTAAATATGCAGGAATGTGCTTGCATGGTTATGCCTATAATTATGAGAAAATAAGCAATTTTTGTCAATTGAGAGTCAAGTGCAAGTGTTTCTCTGTGTCTGCATCTGTGTGTGTAAATATGTGTGAGTACACCTACAAGTGCTGTGTTTTGTCTTTTGGCACATGTCATCTAACTGGGGTAATTTGTTAAACTCATTAATTGAAACAAAGCAGGTAACTTTTGAGTAGGGGTTCCTCCTCAGACCCCCATATGCTTAAGGTAGGTAGAAATTAACATTCAAACTAAAGGCAAGCATCTTGTTTTAGTCAGATGTTTGTTCTTCCTGGTGCTTAACATGTTGTCATACATAGAAAGGGTTCATTAAAATTTATTGAAAGAAATTGTTGAACCAAAAATAAGTTTTAAAGAAATAGTTTATGCTATAGTTGCTGATATAAGTATTCTCGGGGGAAAAAAGCATTAAAAAGAAAAACAATTTTTCTTATTTAAAGATAAAATTCAAATTTACATAAGTCTCACACCAATGTCAGGGATTTTAGGTTCTAGGTTTTTACATTTTCATCGTAATTTATTTACTAAAGGAATAGTTTAAAATTAAAATTGTATCATTTGTAAGCAGGTTTTGTTTTTAAAAACATCATACTGTATTTTTTAGTTACTCAATTTACCTCATCTCATTGACTATATATATATATATATATATATAAATTTGCCCCAATAGATTAATCCTTTCTTCATTGAAGGACCGCATATTTATTCATGATGATGAGGAACGGAGGGGTGGTGTTGGTATATAAATCCAAAAGGGGAAAGAATGTTTTTGGAATGTGTCCATTTGGTAAACACATATTATCAAGCACATACAATGTATATGCAGTACGGTGGGGACTGTAGAGAGTTTGAAGAAATATATATCCTATAACTAAAAGAAATATAAAAAGCTCTGTAGAATCAAAAGCCTAGAACAGGTAGTCATCTAGGATTCAATTATTATTTAACCTGATTATTAAAAATTTGTAATAAAAGAGGAACAGAAAATAGTTGCCTTTGGAATATAGAAGAGCGGGAGACTGTTGAGAGTTTACCCATGGCTGGAGAAGACGAAGTCAAAGAACAATTAAGATTTAGCTAGGAGGGAAATCAAAGTGAGAAACGTAGAGGAAAACTTCATAAACCTCATAAGTCCCATTCATAGGCTGAGTTGACCAAGTTGGCAGGGAAGTGTGATTGAGCACAAATTTTTAAGACCTTCGTGTTGCATTAGGGCTAGTATTTGCCAAGAGTAACAAAAAGCCTACAAAATGATGGCTTGAGCAAGATAGAAGCTTATTTCTCCCTCCAGTAAACACCCACAGCCTGGCTGGCATGACAAGCATAGTGCCGGGGCCCAGACCCTTTCTGCCTCCTTGCTCTGATGTGCAGTCTCGTTCCAGAGGCCGCCTCGTGACCCAAGACTGCTACCCCAGCTCCAGCCACCATGTCCTCACATTACATTCAAGTAGAAGGAAAAGGGGAAAGAGAAGGACCTATCCTCTCGTTAAAGGATGTTTCCCAGCAGTGACACATTGCTTCGGCGTGGGCCAGATTTGCTGATAATGACCAAAGGTGGTTTCACTGTGTAGCCAGACTTGAGAAAGAGTGCAGAGGCAGGAAACAGCAATGAGAGATAACAGTTTCTGCTGCTTCCCTTAGAGTAGGCTTGTGTGGATATTTTTAAAATTATTTTAGTAACTCTAAAATTCATCTTATTTATTTAATATTTATATGCACCTTTGAAAGACCCTGAGGAGGAATGAAGTAGGTGTTCTTCTTTCCTTGAAGCTCACTCTCTAAGCAAGGGACACCCAAGACTGTCCTGTTGGGAGTGACTATTTTTATTAGCCAAATGATGGAATGTGATGGTGGAAATTTTTTTAATATCATAATATTTATGATTTTTAACAACTTAATTTGTTATCTTTTTACCTAATCAAAGACAACACTATTCCTTGTTAATCTTAGTAGTAAAGATAAAGTACTAAATCAGATGGCTTTTGAGTAACATATGGCACAGATAGACTTCATTATCTCATCAGGTCCGGTTGTGGATAATATTTCTTAATCTTATTTGTCTTTACTTACCTTTTATTTTTTTACTTGGAGAGTTCAGGCTCCTGAGTCTCTGGCCTCAAATCACTTGAAATTTCCTAAACTTCTCCTAATTAGAGCTTTTTTTAGAACTGCTTCTTTAAAGTAAAGAAGTTCAGAAGCAGAAATCACTAACTTGTTTCTCAACAGGTACTTTTTTAGCATACAATTAATCTACATATTTAAACTATGAAGATTGTGATTATTTTGGGTAATATGCATCTTTTAAATTCAAGCAAACGATCAAAGAATGATACCAAATGTTGGTGATATCAAATGTAGGCATCATGGAACGTTTAAAAGTTCTGAGATACTCATATCAGAGTCCCCATCATCAAAATGATCTTTTTAATTAAACAGCAAAAGTCTGATAGTACAGCCCCAGGGACTTGCCACATGCATACAGAAATGACAAAAATGTGATGTGTAAAAGAGGATTCATTTTGACCTTTGAGGGACTTTGGGATTTCTTAGTGATACTGTCATTTTTAAAACAGAACAGACATTTATTTAAAATATACTTACTGAGAATACTTTGGGGCTTTTTATTGTGGATTAAGCAAGCAGACATCGTTTGCATGCTGTAAATGCTATTATTTGCGAGGTACAAACGATTTCATTTTTCCCTTATAGCTCTACAAGGAACATGTAAATGTTTCCCTTGCATGCGTGCAGAAACCTAGGCCAGGGAGAATCACGCACATAGTAAATGGCAGTGCTGGGATTCAAAGTCTGTGCCCTTTCTACTATGCCCCACACCCTGGCTGTGTCTTCGCTGAAAGAACCACAAAAAAAATGGGCACATCAGGAATGCAGAAACGTAAATGCACCCTCACATTCACTCACACATGTGCAAACGTGTACACAGCCCTATTCCCCCAGATATATTCTGAAGGTCACAGCATTCAATATAAAATAATCTCTTTGAGTACAATGCTGTTAGTTTAAGAAAAATCCTAAAACAAGAGCTCAGTTTTTCAGCATGTACTATCCTAACAGGTTTGAAAAGATTCTTCACTCATCTGAATAATTCAGGGCACCACTGCAGGTATTTTCCCTTGGCTCTCCTCTGGGCAAAGAAGAGCACTTAAGTTTAATTTTTACCAAATCAGCTTTGAAAAGCAGGTTCAGATTTCATACAGGCTCTGCCGGGTAGTATTTACAGGCACTAGGTAATGTGCTCCGGGCAGTACATAGAGCTCACTTTATGTACTCGCTCTGTGCCTCTCCCCCCATCGTCTTTTCTTGCCAAGATCAGAAACCATTCCCCACAAAGTTAGCCCAAATAAAACAAGCAAGCTTTTGAGTAGTGATGAAAGAGGTAATTTTGTTTTGGGTAATAATTTGTCTCGCACCAAATACCGTCCTCTTTCTGATGATTGCATTATGCTACCTAATGTCTTTGATCAAGCATATGTGTATATATAGGTCTGTGTCTGAGTATGTTTCCCTGGGAAAGCAGGGAAGAACAGAACTGCAAAGAGAGGCACACACAGCTGTTTCCTTCTGTTCACTTCCTCAGACTCCCTTTCTAGCCCTTGTGCCTGGCATTGCCTTGAGCCTAAAAGCAAGCTGCCCCCGCCCCAACATACAACTGTACTTATATCCAGATCTCAGCCCAAGCCTGAAACATTTAAGCACGAAGAGTTGTGTTTATTAGCTGTGAATTCATAGACCAGAATGAACACAGAAAATCAAGCAGTGTTCCACACTTCTGCCTGACAATAGCAAGCAAATGATACAGCAAGCAATGTTAGGTGGCAGAGTGATGCTCCAGACACAAGGAAGAAAGTGTCTGGCCTCCTCCCTGCAGCTGATCATCTGTTTAGGGCACTGCTGCTCCACAGCTGCTTCTCCACACGCTTGTCAGATCCACTGAATGGTGTCTTGGAGGAGCCGCATTTGACATTGCAGGAGTTTAGATCTTTTCCCAACCGATATACATCCTTCACTTAATTGTCTGATGATTGAGAGGTAGCACTTTTTACTGGAATGTGTCACAGCGCAGATAGTCACTTTAGAGAGCTGACTGATGCATATTTGAAGCCATATATATGTCTTTTACTTGCTTGCTTCCTTTTTTACATTCTTCTTTAGTCCCCCATGCAAGTTTTCAAGAATACTAATCATTAAAAGGTATGAATTGCCAATTAAACTAATAAAGAAAATTATATCCTTAGTGTTGCTTCATAGAGGAAAGCAGATACATTAAATAGAAGAAGACTATCTTTATGATGAAAATTAATAAAAAGGTAGAGGTTGTTCAATCTCTCTATTGAATAACTCAAACTAATTCTAAATTGTAAATATTTGTTTAATTATTTAGAGTAAGACGGGAAAGGCAGTCAAGGTCCAGGTGAAAGTGATTAATGCAGCTAATTTACATCTCACATTCAGAAAGGCCAATGTAACTTGCTTCTGTTCCTACCTTCGCCTTTTGATTCAGTGAAAATTTTACTGTCATCTGATATCACGTAGATGAAAATACCCAATTATTTAGCTGATTTGTATTTCATTGCTTATTGATTGTGAAAATCTTTTTACAAGAGACTTTCCTTTTTAAAAATAATATCAGGTTATGGTTTTGTTTAAGGTCTTTGGCTCTCTAGAATGTTAGAACCTTAGATGGCAAAATAATTGCCAGCAAGACAGTGTTGTGCTTGGCAGCCCTCTCCCACCAGATGTTGAGGGTGAAGGCTGGCAGGTCTCCACTCTCCCATCCACCCTGCCCCTTCATTTACCATGCCACTTCTTCCATATTGGCTGCATTTGTGGTTTTATTCAGTGTTTGGGAAGATATTTCATTCTTGCCACAGGGGAAAAGGAAATAAAATGTGAAAACAGGATTCTTATTTTAAGCCAAGATTTTGGAAATTTCTTTCTCTCCCTTCTTTCTTTCTTCCATCCCTTCTTCCTTTCTTCCTTTCTTTTCTCCCTCCCTCCCTCCCTCCCTCCCTCCCTCCCTTCCTTCCTTCCTTCCTTCCTTCCTTCCTTCCTTCCTTCCTTCCTTCCTTCCTTCCTTCCTCTTCTTTCTTTCCCTTTCTCTCCTTTTCTTTCTCTTTTCTTTCCTTCCTTTCTTCTTCTTACTTACCCCCCTCTGTCTATTTTTTCTTCCTTCCTCCCCTCTCTTCCTCACTCTCTCTCCCTCCCTCTCTCTCTTTCTGCTTTCTTTATTTCTGTCTTCCTTCTCATTTATAGATTTATAGCAAAAGCTAATATTTCCTAAACTTCTATGTACTCAGTATTTCACATCCATTAAATAATAAGGGGCATTCACTGTGTATTGAATCACTTAAAAAGTAAGTAAGTATGATAGAATATCATAGACTATTTGTGTATCACTCTTTGAGGTTTCAGTTATGGAGGAGGCCTAGTAATTAAAACTAAAGGTGGTAAAGTCACATGCGAATATGAAACAGGATCTGTAACCGATGGTGAAAAGGAAATATGGGTCCTAATTTGTGATTCCTATAGTAGTATTTGAATGGGATAAAAATTTACATTTTAGATTTTAGTTGGGGAGATGATAGCTTTGCTTTAAAATAAATTGTTACTGGCAAAACTAATCTAAATAGTTCAATATTTTGATTATATTTCCAAAAGAATTGATGGGGGGAGTACAAGAGAGGCCTCTTCTGTATGTCGAAATGTAAGTGGATCTGGGTAGTAGTTGCATGGGAGCATACATACATAAACATTTAATTATACATTGAAAATACGTAAACTTCATTGCATATAAGTTATACTTTAGTAAAAACTAAAGATAAAGTCAGGGAACATGTATAACTGAGCCATGGACAAGGACAACAGAGGGGAGGATTGAACGTGGAAGGGGTGAGTAGGAGAGAGCCATGGGGGAAAACTGGGGACAAGTGTAATGGAACAACAATAAAAAAGGAAAAGCTTCCTAAAAAGTTACTATAATATAGCCAAAACATGTATTCTTTCCCTCAACATAGAAATAGCAATTTCAACAAGTAAATATTCAATATAATTTTTAAAGACTTTACAATATGATCATTTCTACTTGAAATTAGACATTAAAAGTTAAAACCAATTTGGAAATGTGTATATATATTTATGTATATTCATATGTGTAAGTATATAAAGTACAACCTTATAAACTTTAAATTGGAAATAGTTCTCATTAATATTCATAATGGTTTATAAATATCTTCTCTGAAATGTGAGACAAGTTTGAGTAATACAAACTCTTTTTTGAAAACACATTAAATGCACCTATAAAACCTGATACACAGTAACCAGAGACTCATTGAGCCACATGACTACCCACTGAGATAACAGGGAACTGTCACACGTATCAGCAGATCGTGACGCTTCAAGTATCACTGGAATAAGCCACTTGTTCAACTCTCACATGAACTTTAACTGCCAGCTATACTCAGAAAAGGGTAATTGGAAAATTAAAGTTACACACATACACAATTTGATGTCAGCCCCTTATTTTCATTTACTTTAATCACAATTACATAGTTGGAGACAATATCTTGCTTGAAGATATTATATCTTTTCAAAAGCACAATAATACGTACTCTTTCTGATAGTATTTTCTCCAAAACTTAGGCTCTATATGCAAACATAATTATTTCCACTCAGTAAATTGTCAGACATGATTACTCTTCACAGGTAGCACAGCAAAGGATTTGCCAGTAGTTTTTTTCACTGAACATTATTCAGCAAACTTATTATATTTGGAAAAATCTTTATTAAAATATAAATATTATATGGTTTTTGGTTTCAGATTACAGTAACCACAAGCAGACTTGTCTTAATATTTTTGTGGTTCTCTATCTTCTTAGCTTCACTTTTAGAACATAAACTTAATGAGGGTAAAAAAAAGCATGCTTGTTTTCAAAGAGTGGTTTTCTCTTCCCTGTGGGTTCTTAATGGCTGTCAGTTGAGGATAATGAAATTGATATTAATATTTGAGTATCTGGTTATTTTAATGCACATTTCAGGTAGACGGTGTCAACGTAGCTTTACTCCGGACTGGCTAATTCATAGTTGGCTGTCACTTTGACACAAACTGAAATACCCAAGTAGCTAAATTTGAGCATTTTAAGGTACATGTATGAAATATTTCCCCTAGCTATTAGCAGTATTTATAGTGAGAGTCCTTGGCCTTCCTTTAAGCCTTCCTTTTAATTATATGTACATATAAAACCAACAAACAAAAAGCTTATGGCTTTATATACCAACAGCAATGGCATAAAAACAAGGTAATGGAAGTAAAGAGGACACTATCAGAGTCAGCCTGAGCTTGTCTGTATTTGTTTCCAAATTTTGTCTTGCTTTTCCTTTCCAATTTTTCCACCTGTTCCTGGTTTTAAAAAAAATAATGATTAGCTTTATAGAGAGATGTCTTTATTTTATTTATTGATTGCTAATCAGATTTCTGTCATACTTTTACACCAGTGTATTTTCATTTTCTAGTGTATTTTCCTTCAGGCTTCTTCCAACACACTGTGCATAGTCTGTGGTTTTCTTGAAATATATAGATTCCCAGTGCCTGTATGTATTTTATGTATATATAAGCCTTGGCTTTTTACCAAAGTAATTTTTTCTGCTTGATTTTCAGTGTTTTTCCTTAACAAATCTAGCCTTTGGGGAGGTTTGGTCACAGTGGCACTTTTGATTGATGCCTTCCTGATATGTAAGCAATGGGATGCTTAAGTATGATACAGTATTTATTTTTATATTCTCATTTTTTCCTCAGTGTGTGCTGTATTTGTGGGCCTTGAAAATTCTTTACCCCAAAACACTGTTTTTACTCCGTGGAAATCATGAATGTAGACATCTAACAGAGTATTTCACATTTAAACAAGAATGTAAGTATTTTTTAGTCCTCTTCCTTTAACAAGATAAGTGCTGAATAATCATTTTAATGCATGTTAAGAGCACATTACAGTATGATGAATTGCTTCAAAGTGAAAAATCTTTAAAAAACACACTATTTGTGTCATTGTGTCTACGCATGGATAGTTAAGAGAACTTAGAATTTCTTTTTAATTGTAAATTCTCTATAAAGTTATCTAAAACTTTGAGTTAATATTTGATGTAATTTATCCTAAAAAAACAGTGATTAAATTATCTTTTAAAAATAGCTAGAATGCACCTGTGTGTGGCTCAGTTGGCTGGAGCATTGTCCCATACACCAAAAAGTTGAGGGTTCAATTCCCGGTTAGGGCACATACCTAGGTTGTAGGTTCGATCCCCAGTAGGGGCTCATATGGGAGGCAGCTAATCAAGGTTTCTGTCTCACATCACTGTCTGCCTGCCTCCCTCTTTTTCTCTCTCTCTTTCTACCCCTTCTTCTCTCTAAAATCAATAAACATGTTAAGAAGAAATAGCAAGAATGATACTATTTGGGATAATGACCCTCCCCTTTAATCTCAACTCACTCAAGAAAACCAAATGGAGGGCAGATTCAACCTTGTGCCCCTATTTTTGGGTGCAGCACATTTACTAGCGTCCAGTGGATTTTACAGAATTAAAGATGACTTTTTTCTTTAGATATAAATACTAGGAATGACTAGTACTTCCTATACATTTTATGAAGTCCTCCTCTCAATTTTCCCCATTGTCCAGTGAAACTTAAAATTGTCGGTGTCATTTAATCCTATACTCAATGGGGCATGGTGACTTATTTTAAAACATTAGATATAAGTCAGTCAGAGAAACGCAGTGCACAGTGACACAGAAAAACAGCTTTACAGAATTTCTTGCCCTCCGGTCTCTATAAGATCATTTAGGAAAATCAGCCAGTTTTATGTCCATCTTTCTGTTGGTCTCCTACTTGTTTGTGTATATTTTTTTGACATCCATCTGCAGATAAATAACAAGGAAATATACCAAAGTTCTGCTTTACAAAAAGTTACTAAAAACTGGAAGATATGCATAAACAACAAAATTTTTAAAAACCAGTAAATTGAAATGTTAACATATAACTCTTTAAAAAGTCTTATTTAATACATTTGGAGCTTTGCAGTGTATAGTTACATGCTAACATGATTCTCGCATGAAAACATTTTTTTTAAAAACCTGTTCCATGAAATGATTCTAGCTATGAAATCATGAGAGTAAATATTTTTCTTAAATCATGTTTTAAAAGGTAAAATCAAGTATTCAGAACGTGTCTATGACGCCTGTATGGACGCCTTTGACTGCCTGCCTCTGGCCGCCCTGATGAACCAGCAGTTCCTGTGTGTGCATGGTGGTCTGTCCCCAGAGATTAACACTTTAGATGACATCAGAAAAGTAAGTTCTGTTGTTTTCTGAGTGTAATCATTCTGTGTGCTTCAGTCATAGAGAAGACAGTGATTTCCCTCCCTTTATCACTCACTTTATCCTTTTGAACTAAAATGATTTAAGTGGTCATGAATCTCTTTTCTGTAGTAACTTTTTTCTAGGAAGAAAGATACATTTATCCTTGGAAGAGTTTTCATCTCTAAAGCCCCATCTTACCATTTTACCTGTGTCATTAGATGTGTAAAATACTTGATTGCTAAAAAAAATACACCTTTTTATTTCCCTTTAGTTTGCTTCCAACAGAACATGGTATATTTTAATTAGAAAATGTGTTTTCCTGGCTGGTGTAGCTCAGTGGATTGAGCGCGGGCTGGGAACCAAAGTGTCCCAGGTTCAATTCCCAGCCAGGGTACATGCCTGGGTTGCAGTCCATAACCCCCAGCAACCGCACATTGATGTTTCTCTCTCTTTCTCTCTATCTCCTTCCCTTCCCTCTCTAAAAATAAATAAATAAAATCTTTAAAAATTAAAAAAAAAAGAAAATGTGTTTTGCTCTTGGGGAAATACCACAACTTGACCTGTAAAATATGTTGATACTATTTTTTTAAAATCTATTTGTTATAGTTTAAAACTTTAACAAAGGCAATGAGAATATTCTATTGATTGTATTGAATGTGTACATAAAAAAGAGTCAGTTTTATTTAAGAGGCATTTTCTACTTAATTTAGCATTGGCTGTTCCTATCATTTTAGCCAACAAAAAGATGAGTTAGATGGAGTGTGGAAGTATGTTTCATATGAGAGAATATAATAATATGGGATAGTTTTATGTAGTGGAAGAGACAATCTTTTCTTTCTTTCATTATGCTCAAAATTCTTTTAAAAGTTCATTGGTTTAAAAGAAAAACTATTTTAGGGAAGTGAAACATTCAGATTTTACCTTAATACTGTTTCACTAAGATCCAAGTCTTCAAGTATAAAAATAACACTGTATTTACTTTTATATTAGAAAGAAAATACATGATTTTTATTTTTAAAATCAAATAAAAGGACATTAAATGAACGTGTATCATCTGCCTTGTGTGCTGGAGTCCTTTTTATCAGACATACCTCTTCTTCTGGTGTCTGTAGCAGGCCAAGCACTGATATTTGCACTGTATTTAATCTACTGTGGAGACAGGGCGCTACAGTGTGGTCATGGAGTTCAGGTACAGCCTGGTTCACTTTCTGCATGAATGTAAAAGATTTATTCTTCTACGATTTGGTGAACTCTTGAAATAAATAACTAAACTTCTTCTCATAAATTAAATAGACTTTTAATATGTCACCTGCTGTGCTCAGGACTGGTGTGTTTCAGATATTATGTTCAATTTTTGTATATGTCATTAAACTCTAGACTTAGCCATAAAATGATTTTGAGGTTTGCATTTTGCCATGTGTCAATAAGATTTTCCACTACACTTTATTTAATGAATTTTTTAGTTACTTATTCTTACTGTAGACAGTATTAATTTTAGAAAGTACTTTTTAACTTTTCAGAAGAAATTCTGTATTCTGGTTGCCTTACCAAACCTTCAGCTTGGCAGTCACATTAATCAGAATGCCCCCACTCCCCTGCTGTTTACCCCTAATAATAACTTCCTGTTTCTCAGAAGGAAATTCTGTATTTTTATGGACAAGTATTATTTTTCTAGGATGAATTGTTCTAAAGGCATAAATTATTCAAATCTCTTAAGTCTAAGTTTGCAATGCATATTTTATGGAAAACATAATGGTTAAAATATAGAGTGTCTCATCTTGAAGGTTTTCACTGGGTGTTTAAAATGTGAAATATTGCTTTATTCTCTTAGATGTTAGTTTTAAAAATGGAATGTAGCAAAACCATGATTTATATCACATTTTATAGGATAAAAAGATAATTTGGTTGGCTGTTAGCCTTATATATTCACCTGTCCACCTATTCCTATGGGGTTTTTTTTAATGTTAAAGTATTAACTATGTAGAATATCAATTTTGGGTTTTCATAGCTATTTTATGCATTTCTTTTCAAGAGACTATAATATCTGCTAACTTTACTAAAGATCCTTTAATAGCAATTTAAATTGGGATAAAATAAAGGAAAGCGGCAGTGTAATAAAATTGTTAGTGAAATGCCATTGGCGGTCGTATTGCTTATACCTTCTAAATTCATCATTTAAAATTGAAATATGACTTTGCTAAACATTTGTAGCTGGAAAATGGATTTTATATGAGGGCCTCAGGTAAAACTATGAAGCTTAGAACTGTGAGCTAAAGAATAACTAGCTAAAGTTGGGGTTATTTTACTCTGCTTAACATTATTCTTATTTTGTAACTAGTGAGGTAAATGAGAGTAGGCTTGTGCTTTAATTAAACCCCAAGGTAGCCCCTCATGAGTGACTATCCAAAATGTGCCACTCTTAAGATGAAAGCTGTCTGTTCTCAAAATCATATTGTTAAACATAAACACCATAAGTTGTTCTCATCCACATTTCTAAATCACAGTTCAATGGAAGCAGTAAAAGAAATGTTTCCAAAGATAAAATAAAATAAAAGCTCCTCCCCAAGAAATGAAACACGTGAACCAATAATGACTAAAACACTTGGATAAATAAAATAAATTAGGGGAGAAAGGGAAATAAAAGGGAGAATAGGAGAAAGGGGAAAAAAGGAGTAAAGAGTTAGGAATTAAAGAGGCAAGAGGGAGGTAAAGGGTGAGATGAGGGCAGACAATAAATGAGCTCACCAGGAGGAAGGAGGCAGGCAGACTGAGAAGAGGACGAGTAGAGGAATGGGCGAGAACCATGGAGAAGGGGCAGCTGACAGGAAGAGAGGCAGAGAGGGCAGTTCAGAGTTCATGCTGCTCTGTGCCTGGGGAGAGGAAGTCGGATATGGCAAAATTCTGGTTTCTTCTATTTTCAGAATTCCAAGTTTCCAAAGATTAGTATTTTGCTCTCTATCTTCTATTTTTCTTAGTTAGACCGATTCAAAGAACCACCTGCTTATGGACCTATGTGCGACATCCTGTGGTCAGACCCCCTGGAAGACTTTGGCAATGAGAAGACTCAGGAACACTTCACTCACAACACAGTCAGGGGATGTTCGTACTTCTACAGGTGAGGACGGAGCACCTGCCTTCCAGAGCACATTTGGTCCATAAATCTTGTAATTTATCAGTCCATGTGTTTGATTTATTTATGATGTTTGTGTAACTTCTCTAGAAAACAAGGATAAATGAAAAGTTCACTTCAAAAGCCTGGTTCAAATGAGTTCTTAGCACCTGCAAAATGAAAATATAATAAATAGGTAAGAAATATATCTATATAAATATACAGATATAATATCTGTGAACAGAAAAGGCGTAAAAGAAGTATTCAGGACCTGGCTGGTGTGACTCAGTTAGCTGGAGCATCTCCCATAGACCAAGGGGTCTCAGGTTCAGTTTGTGGTCAGGACGCATACCCAAGTTGCCTGTTCTTTCCCCTGTCCGGGCACATAGGAGAAGGCAACCAGCCAGTGTTTCTGTCTCATATCAGTATTTCTCTCTTTTTCTTTCCTGCTTCTCTCTGTGATAGCAATGAAAAAAATGTCCTCAGGTGAGAATACAAAAAAAAAAAAAAGAGCCATGTGGTATCAAGAAGACGAAGTAGCTAAAAACATAGTAAGTAGGATTCAGTAGAAAACTGGTTTTGTTTCAAGAACTATATAAAAAAATTCAACATCAGCCCTGATTTTTTAATTTAATTATGTAATAACTTTAAAAATATTTTACCAGTTCTTATAACTTAAATAAGAAAAATAATTTTTAATTGCTAATTAAAGTATATTCAAGTTATTCTAAAATTTTCTTAATTTTATCAGAGTTCTTGGATAAATTAAAATTAGCAGCAACTTAATATATAGGTACAATAAGTAAATTAATTTATAGTAATTGTTATGTCTTTATGTTTGCCAGTGTATGGGGTTTGCCCACTCCATAACATTTCAGAGCATAAACCAGCAACGCTGTCGGGTGTTGTTTGTCCTCATGACTTACCTAGCATCTCGTGTCAGTTTCAGCCTCCCGCATTCCTACCCTCGGTTTCACTAGGTTCCGTTTTCATCAGACTTACGATTTATGCAAAAGGGGCAAAGAGGTCTAGGAGAATTTTAAATTGTAGAGTACATAGTCTTTAAAAAAAAAACCAGAACCCTTAAAAGCAAAAATTAATATTCACTGGGGTTTATGCCCAATCCCAGCCCTGCCAGCTAAGCGAATGGCAAGGCAAATTCTGCCCTGTGTGTTGAGCCACGGGCCCTTCTGCCTCTAAAGCGAGCAGCACCACCCTCCTCGCCAACATCGGTCAGACTTCATGCAATGGCAGAACATTTTGTTTCAGACACCAAGTTTTCCTTAGGGGGGAAAGTAATTTTCTTTTCATCTGTTGATGTGATTGGGAAATTGAAGTTTGTGAACAGAAAGTCGTGTACACTGTAAAGCATCAATCAAAGAGTAATTTTTGGATAGAAATATTAGTAAAGAGATTTGTTTTAACCTTATGTATCAGAAAGTTTCCAAAACAAAGAAGATGAAGTTACTTTGTTTTGGAAATTTGGACATCAAGTCTAATGAGTCTGTTTTGACTGAAATGAAGCATGGTATATAGTATTTCTGTGAAGCCTAAGGTTTCTTTTCAGTAATTAATTAATTTGGGAGTAATCTTTTATTAAAGATGTTCAAATATTGTAGTGAAAAGTTAAGTATTATTGAAATATATCAAAGCCAAGTGCTCAATTATCTCCAATCTTGTGTTGAGCCCCTAAGTATACCGTAAGTATTTAAATTACCTATTTGATACCACTGAGCTGTGCTTCAATAATACAATATCAAACAAAATCTAAGCCTCTTGATTTTGATATTAAGCTATATTGCATTAATCTTTCTTTAATCCTTGGCCTAACTTCTTCTATTAGCTTTCTGAGTCAGCTTTTCAAATAAATCATACTCTAAATAAAGTCATCTACTGCACTTAAATAAACTTACGGTATTTTTGTTTTCTGACTACAGACACAGATGTGTTTACATCAGAGATAAAGGCCATCAGCTAGACAGAGGATTATGCATGTTTTCTCACTTTTATTCTCAACAAAATGATTATTTAACTCCTCTCATTAGAGATTGTTAATAGATCTTTAGCCAAGACAAAGGTTGACTATCTAAATCTAGGGCCTATAGCCTGACTAATAGCAAAGCAGTCTGGATTACATTTTATCTAACATGGAGAAAAATGACTCTTTTATTCTAGAGCTTGTTGACCCTTTTCATTTGGCACCATCATGAAGGCATCAAGCATCTTTTATAGTCTCAGCTTATAACGCTGACCTAGAGGAGCACAGGGGAACAAAAAAAAAAAAAACAGGAAAGAAACTTGGTGACAATTACCTGTTGAGTTATTGGCCCTGATTTTGATCCACAATTCCCAGCTATATTTTTACATGTTTATATTACATTTGCATATCTAATCTGCCATGCCACCCTAATCATGGTTTAACACATTGCCTGGACCATGATTTAAATAAAATGGAGTTTGCAGAAAAATGCATCAGTAGAATTTATTAATGCTGTTCATGAGTTATAGAAAACAGGCAATGTGACAGAGAGGAAAGAATTCATAAGAACATAATTTTTGCCCAAGTGCTACTATTATCTTTATAACCCTGGACAAGAGTTTATGTATTCAAATGCCTAAAGTTTTGAGGCAAGTAATTTAGATACTTAAGCAGGCCAACTGTTAGATTGTAAAGATTAAGAGGATTATGACAAACTGGAGGTAAAATTTTCATTTCCATAGAGTCCAAACAAAACTGTTGGCCGGATTAGGTGCTTGGGTTGTCAGTTTTTATGTCTGTCTTGGATGAATCATGTAAACTTGCTTCAAAAGGAGTGAGTTAAATTAGTCATCTGAAGTTCTGAGATTTGAAGAATATCTTAACAGTCATTTTAAAAGTGTTTTTGAAGTTGCAAATGACAGCTCACTAGAATAACTACTGGTGGTGGTCAGTTAATCACAAATCAGCCGCCTTTAACACTCTTATTCACCCCTTCCACCCTGAGGTCCTCTGGTTCCTCCTTTTTCACAAATCCTGGCTCTCCTCTAACTTACCAGGCAGACCCTTGCCTCTTCTGCAGCCTCTTTCTTTGTCTTCCTCTAGCTTTTGACATTGTTTTCTTCACATTGCCCCAGGAACCTCAACTATTGCCTTAGGTTCACTGTACACTAGAACCTCTGTGGTTTAATTACAACATCTATATCTAGCCCCTTCATCGATCTTTCCTGAGCCTGAATTCTTTCTAGTTGTCTGCTGGAATGTTTTTACCTAAGATGTTCCATTGTCACCTTAACCTAAACTCATCTTGCCTTAAAAAGCTTATTATTTACTTCCCCATTTGCTTAATCTCCACTAGAGAGTCCTTTTGTTTGTTTTTCTGTTTCTATTAACAGTTCATTCTTCTAGGTATGTAGACTAGCAACTGTCTTTTTCTTCTTGCATTGAAATCACTACCAGTCATCACATCTTATTGAACCTTTTTAATAAATCTGGACCATACTGCCTTTCCTCCCTCCCACTCCAAATTCAAAACCTTCCTTTTTAGTCTGTTGAAATCACACCTTATTGTACAATACCACCCCCCTCAATTCATTCCCTCCCATACATGGGTATCTTTTTGAAAAGAATTCCTTCACTCATTTGGTTTTTTAACATTACCTGAGTACATGTTATGTATGTGCCTTCTGTGAGGTTTTGTAAATACTGAGAGTCCCTGCCTTCCAGGGGAATGACAGTCTAGTGCCAGAGTTTGATCAGCAGAAATTGATAAGTAAAATGCAAGGTGGGTTAGCATTGTGATAAATGTGGAGGTCCTCACACATACACACACACACACACACACAGAGCTAGGGGCCCTAATCCAAACGGGATGGATCAAAATTTAAGGGACTGCTCGTGGTGGAAGTGTTGTTACACTTAAATTTTAAAAGACAAGTAGAACATATCCATCCAGATATACTGGGAAGGTTAGGCTCTCACAATCAGAGAAACTGATATTCATGAACATTTGAGGGGAGATAACTCTAGGAATTCTAGAAAGATCACTACCTGAATGGCCTCACTTTACTTCAGTATACACTGAAGTTGGACATTCATATAACTAACCTATTCTATCCCTATTTCAGTATCCACTAGAAACCTGTACATGTGTATACCAAAACACCAGATTGTTCATAGAAGCAGTGTTTGTAATAGCCAAAAGAATGGAAACAACCCAAATGCCCATTTAGTAAAAGGAACAATAAATTGTAGTATATTTAAATAATTAAATACAGCAATGAGAATGAGTTGAACAAAACTGTACATAACATGTGTGTCACATATAGAATGAGAGTGGACAAAACCAGATACTAAAGAGTACATACCGGATGATCCCATGGAACTGAAATAAGAGTTCAAGGTCAGAGAAGATAACTAGAACATTAAAAACCAGGATGGCGGTTCCCCTTAGTGAGGAGGTGATAGTGACTCAGACGAGATACGAAGAGTTGCTGAGGTTCGGGAAGCCATCTGTGCCTTGATCTGAGTGCTAGTTGCAAAAGTGTTCACTTTGTGAAAGGTCACCAACTGGTAATCTTCTGATTTGTGCCATTGTCTGTACAGATGTTACTCTTCAATAAAAAGTTCGCCTTAAGTACAAATTACCCCCCACCCTTCAGGTGGCCAGCAGCCAGGTGCAAGTGAGGACGTAAGCTCTGGTGAAGTTCTGACTGAAAGAGGTGGAGCCCTTCAAGACTTGATCCCTAGTGGTAAAAGGAAATTAGCTGGAGAACCATGGGGCAAAAAAAACACAGCAAGTCCTAGGAAGAGAGGCCTAACAGTATTTGGGCAACACCAGGACACCCCAGGGCTGAGTACCCGTTGCCAGGCCCCAGGAAGTGGAGGACGAGGTGGACAGTTAGGGAAAGTCCTCTGTAGTACTGGGCTGTGATGGGGCAGGGCGGAGGCTTCCTCCCATCCCCTTGACCAGGCTGCCTGCCTCTGCTTTGCAGAAGCTGACAAAGGAAAAAAAACCTTTTGCTTCTCTCATCTGCTTAACTGCCTCTGTTGAGGATACTCCAGAAATTAACTGTGAGCTCCAGTTTGCTGGCAAATGGCCATTAAGTATACAGGATATGAAGACAAAACTGCTCATCTCTTAAGGCATTCACTGTTGCTGGAGAGCAGGTATAGACACATAATTTACACTACAGCATGACAAGTGATACATTACATTCATATATTGTGGAAACATGGTGGATACAGCAGTTGTGTACACCTCGGGGTAAAGTGGGTTTGAAAGGAATAGTTCACAAGTGATAATGTAGCTAAGGCTTGGCAGAAGAGTAGACTGTTCTACAAGGAAAAAAAGTGTGTAAGGGCATAAAAGCATAAAAAGGCATTTTAATAATGCCTTCTGGCTATAGCTTGGAAATCTGGGAGATGGAAATCTAAGTCTAAAATACAATTTAATATTGCAGTAGAAGGGGCAATGGGGAAATGACTGGTGATGAAAGGTGACTGGACTTCAGGTGGTGAACACACAATACAATACAAAGATAACATGTTGTAGAATTGTATACCTGAAACCTATATAGTTTTAATAACCAACGTCACCCCAGTAAATTTTTAAAAATTAAAAAATAAATGATAAATAATTTACTCTTGCAAGAACCAGAAATAGCATAAACAGACTATATCTAACAATAGTTATTTTGTCTAGTGCCAAGCCCTTTTTCTACCTTGTCTCACATTTTTTTCTTTCTACTGTCGTCTTTCTTCATGCTCAGCCCACTTCCTGTCCCCTCCCTCTCTTGTTCATATTCTAACCACTTCCTACCTAGTAGTCCCCATACGTGATTTCCTTAAGATCTAACATAAGTCACAACCAACAAGTGTAACATCTGCTATTAGAATCTGGGGTTGCTGACTCACCATTCTAGACTGCATTTTTTCTTTCACGCCATGGTGGTGGGGAGAAAATTAGGAGTTGTAAAATGCCTACTATTATGTGTCAGGCACTGGACTAGAAAATTTACACATATTGCTAACTCATTTAATCTTTATCTCAAGTCTATGAAATAAATGATACTGTCTGAAGTTTTACAAATGAGGTGATTTATTTTTATGAGGTTAAGCAAAGATACTAAACAATTTTCCAGAGTTTACATAGGAAATAGAAATAAGAAGCCAGATCTAAGTATTCCCACTATTCCATGGATATATTCACCTCCCTTTCTACTCAGACAAGATGCATTCTCTAGTACTTAAGGAATAATTATGATAAAAAAAAACCATTTTCAGAGAAGGTAACTTATTCCCCAAACATGGTAGTGATACTGGTAAATGAGTATCACAGAGCTGAGAGCATCACTGGTCTTCACTGCTCCTTGCAGCTGATCTGACTTAAGATATGGTTAGGCCACTGAGTTAAACAAAATCATTGCAGGGTCACTGCATACACCCTGTGGCTGACAAAGGTGCCCATGGAGGGGTGTGAGTGGGGCTCCGATCTAGCCAGCCCTCTGCCCAGAAGGCCATGGGCTCAGACTTGGGCTGATCAGTCTGGAGGAAGAGGGGCCCTTTCTCCTTGGTGGGCACAGATCATGCAAGTTTCACCTTATTAATGCAATGAAGAAAGAAAAAAATCTGCCATGAAAAATATTTTTCAAAAAGATTTCCTCAGACCCATGTGCTTTTTTTTTCTTGCTTTTATTATTTCCCAAAATTATTTTATCTTAAACGTATTTTATTCTTAAGTAGGTTTTTTACTTTTAAAAAATGTTTTACTTTTCTATCTACATTATAAATACTATCAGTCCAGAAACCACACTGAACATTTATCATACCACCCATCCCTGTGCATAATACAATCTTCTAACAAGTACAACAGATTCACCAGTGAGCCTTTGGTAAATTATCAGTGAATAAATGATTTACATCGCTGTCTGTGGTGGTGAGGTGTTGTGAAGTCTGCTTTTTCTGCCATTCTAAATATATCTTTTTTAATGCTGATCAGCTTGAACACTTTTTGGTTTTCATCATTTCCATCAAAAACCATAAAAATATTGTAAGCCTTCCCCCCTAATATTATTAAAAACTTTAATGTATCCTAGACAGCTAGCTTATCAATAATAGGAATCTAATTGGTAGTCAAGTATTTCCTATAATTTATTTTGAAAACCATTTGTAATTCTTAGAAAGTTTGAGCATTTGCTTGCATGTCCTTTTAAATTTCTAAAGATTTTCCTCAAAATGTGTTTTCTCCAAGAAAGAATGCAAGTGTTCCTTCCTTAATGCTTAACATAGCAGAATGCTACTAAGTTAACTTTATTTTCTTCAGATTTTAATTAGAAATTAGGTATATATTTCCATGGAAGAAAACTTAAATGCATAAAGGTATCAAATGTAGCATGAAGAAAATATATTAAAATTGTGTTTTCATGAGACAAGCACAAGTTCTTCCAAAAGGAAAAAATAAAATAAAATACAATAAAATAAAGAGCACAAAGCCATTTTCCCACAGACAAAAAAATAACAAACCTAGACAAACAACCACTGTCATCCGTGCACACGTGCTAAAGACTTTTTTACTTCAGATCCCACTTTTGCCAGAGAACTGAACCTTTTTATAATCAATATTTCTGCAGCGGTGTTCCATCTAAATGGTATTCTCTTTCTGTTGCTCAGCTAATTCTCTCAAAATCTGTAGCATAGAAACGATTTCAACTTCTCTTTTGTAATAAATTATTTGAGTGACATATGTTAAATATTTTCCGGGCCCTGGCTGGCGTAGCTCAGTGGATTGAGCATGGGCTGGGAACCAAAGTGTCCCAGGTTCGATTCCCAGCCAGGGTACATTCCTGGGTTGCAGGCCATAACCCCCAGCAACCACACATTGATGTTTCTCTCTCTCTCTCTCTCTCTCTCTCTCCCTCCCTCCCTTCTCTCTCTAAAATAAATAAATAAAATCTTTAAAAAAAAAATATTTTCCCAAAGAGCTATTTTTATAATTGCTGAATTGGCTTCTATAGAATATGTAGTTTAGGTTTGTAGATATCTGTAGTTTGTTAATATTAAAACAAGCATGGATTTGCTGTCGTTTGATTTGAAATATCTAAAATTTAATCATTTTATAGCATATATTTAGCTCATTAAAAATTCTTAGAGCACAAAGTGATTGCAGAGGGTATTCAAGTTTAGTTTGTAATTTGAATTTTATTTTAAATGAAGCTGTCATCTTTAGTTTGAAGACTTTCCTAACAGATGTTATCTTAATTGAATTTTGATATTTTTATTAAGTCAAGGTAAAGATCAAAGGTAAAGTTCTGTTGATCATATGTAAGATATGCATTTTAAAACCCTGTGAATTCCATACTTCTATTTAGATTTTGAATAACACAGCCAAATAATATAACCTTGCATAAGTTGATAACTTGATTTCTTAGAAGACTAACTCTCCCACTTCCTAACTTAGTCCTCTCTGTATAGCACTCAGGGGGCCTGCACAAGTATCCAAACACTTATAGTGCTGTACTTGATGGCCAAGATGGAGGTGTAGGTAGATACACTTTGCCTCCTTGCACAACCAAAAGAAGGACAACAACAAATTTAAAAACAAAAAACAACCAGAGCTGCCAGAAAATAGAACTATGTGGAAGTCCGACAACCAAGGAGTTAAAGAAGAAATGTTCATCCAAATTGGTAGGAGGCGCAGCCAGGGTAGAGAGGACTCACTGCAAGGCAGCGGCTGGAGAACTAGTGTAGGCAAGGCACAGCTGGTGGAATGGCAGTCCCACATTCGCGTCCAGATAAATCAGGAGGAACAACTGGGGAGCAAGACAGACCACACAACCCAGGGTACCAATGTAGGGAAAAGAAGGCCTCAAAACCTCTGACTGAAAAATGCTGTGTGGGTTGTGGCAGCAGGAGAAATTCCCAGCCTCACAGGAGAGTTCACTGGAGAGATCCACAGGGTCTTAGAATGTACACAAGCCCACCCACCTGGGAATCAGCACCAGAAGGGCCCCATTTGCTTGTGGGAAGTGGGGGAAGTTACTGAAAGCTGCTGAGAGCTCAGCATTGTTCCCCCTCGGACTCCTCCCCGACATACATTGCCACAACGCACCAACAGGGGTTGCCTCGCCCTGGTGAACACCTAAGGGTTCGCCCCTCACTATGTAACAGGTGCACCAAGACAAAAAAAAAGTATGGTCCAAATGAAAACAGATCAATGCTCAGGAAAAAATACAATTAATTGATGAAGAGATAACCAGCCTATCAGATGCAGAGGTCGAAACACTGGTAATCAGGGTGCTCACAGAATTGGTTGAGTATGGTCACAAAATGGAGGAAAACGTGAAGGTTATGAAGAGCAAAATAAAGGAAAGTGTATAGGAAACCAACAGTGATGAGAGGGAAACTGGGACTCAGATCAACAGTGTTGACCAGAAGGGAGAAACAAACATTCAACCAGAACATAATGAAGAAACAAGAACTCAAAAACAAAATTGAGGAGAGGTTTAGGAACCTCCAAGACATCTTTAAATGTTCCAACATCCAAATCATAAGGGTACCAGAAGGAGAAGAGGAAGAGCAAGAAATTGGAAACTTGTTTGAAAAAATAATGAAGGAGAACTTCTTCAATCTGCCAAAGGAAATAGACTTCCAGGAAGTCCAGGAAGCTCAGAGAGTCCCAAAGAAGTTGGACCCAAGGAAGCACACAACAAGGAACATTATTATTACATTATCCAAGATTAAAGATAAGGAGAGAATCCTAAAAGCAGCAAGAGAAAAGGAGACAGTTACCTACAAAGGAGTTCTCATATGACCATCATCTGATTTCTCCAAATAAATCTTACAGGCAAGAAGGGGCTGGAAAGAAGTATTCCAAGTCATTAAAGGAAGGACCTACATCCAAGATTACTCTATCCAGCAAAGCTTTCATTTAGAATGGAAGGGCAGATAAAGCATTTCCCAGATAAGGTCAAGTTAAAGGAGTTCATCATCCCCAAGCCCTTAATATATGAAAAGTTAAAGGGACTTACCTAAGAAAAAGAAGATGATCAAAACTATGAACAGTAAAATGACAAACTCACAACTATCAGCAGCTGAATCTGAAAAAAAAAAAATACTAAGCAAACAACTACAACAGGAACAGAATCACAGAAATAGAGATCATATGTGGGGTTATCAGTGGGGACGGGGAGAGGGGAGATTGGGGGAAAAGGTACAGGGAATAAGAAGCATAAATGGTAGGAACAAAATAGATGGGGAGGTTAAGAATAGTGTAGGAAATGGAGAAGCCAAAAAATGTTATATGTACAACCCATGAACATGAACTAAGGGGGCAGGGAATGCTGGTGTGAGGAGGGGTGCAGGCAGAGGGGAATAAAGGGGAGAAAAAAATGGGACAAGTGTAACAGCATAATCGATAAAATTTACTTTAAAAAATAGTGCTGTACTTGAGAAAATTGAGGTTTACATTTTGAATTCCATCCTTATGTTATATTTATGGTTCTGTCCACTTTGTGTTTAAAGGTAGACTTGATAATATCGATTTTTCTCTACAAGTGGACACTTTTCTAGTGTTGTTACATAAGAGCCCGCGATCTTTCCCAATTCATGCAGCGCCAGCCCTTTCTCATTATGTAAAAAGTACAGCTGTAGGTGCTTTTTTTCTGCCACAGGGGAAAACCTGTCCTTAGGGAGCCAAGAGGCTTGCTTCATGAACGATGTATGTGTGATTATGCTGGATCGAATCACACAGGTCTGGGTGTAACAGGTAAATTTGCTTCCTTTGATGGTTTCATAACAGATGCTTCTCTTTTCTTTTTGTCTCTGGCAGTTACCCCGCTGTTTGTGAATTCTTACAGCACAATAACTTGTTATCTATACTCCGAGCCCATGAAGCCCAGGATGCAGGGTGAGCAGTTCTGTGGGTTTATGAAAACCATACATTGTCCCTTTGTCACAGCTCCCTCACTGCTTAGGCTGTGGAGGTTCCCTTTGCCAGGCTCTTTCCCTGAAGGAATTCAACCTTAAAATTGTCTTTTGATGACAGAGGTGGTCAGGGTTCTGGGGACTGAGTGACTACAGATATGTGTGATGTCCCCTTTCGAGTTCTTCCCTTTTTCGCTTGAACAGGTAAAATTGTCAGCTGGCTTTCTGAAACACTGGAAGGGCATCTCCTCCTGTTTCAATTGTTGCTCTTATCACTGCCCCTGAAGTGTGTAAATCACCAGCCTTGACTGGCAATGTGAATGAGAATTACACATAAATATTTAACAGATATTACATGTTGTACTTTTGTTTAAAGAATATCATTCCTGATCCCTGTAGAGTTTTAATGGACCAAAATAGAGACATTTAAATGGTGGGGAAAATTTTACATTCTAACTGATAAATATACAACATGGTTTTGTAATATCTGGTAAACTTTAAAATGTAGACCAATTTTAAGGGTTTAGAAAACTGAGAAATACTAGATATTCACTTTGGTGGTGCATTAAATCAGTGTTATGGAGAAATAGGTACAATTAAGTTGAAGTTTGGAAGTCCATTATCCTTCTAGGTAGGCCCCACTGAAAACACTGTTTTCCTTCAAACGCTTAAACTCATCCCTTCATGTTCTGAATTTTCTGAAACAGAGGAACAGTTACTTTATAACCTGTGTGCTAAAATGGGAGTGCAGATAACTGCCTTCTAAAGTCAGCCCGTGTCTGCGATGATCCTGAATCGAGGCAGATCCTATGTTCCTTTCAAAGTTAGCTGTTTTTCTTCTCTTTTTTTATTGAATTTATTGAGGTGATTCTGCTTCAGGTATAAACGCATCCAATATTATGTGCCCACTGCTGTCGTTGCCAGTGTTTGGAGTGACCTGTTGGTATGCCTGGCCACGTGGATCCTCCACCAGTTGTTTTCGCTTCTCCGGCAGTGGTGTCACCGTGCCTTTTTGGCTGACTGTCCCAGCTGTGAATTTGAGGCAGATTTATCTTTAATCTCTCTGTGAACCTGAAATCATCTGCTTATTTGAAAACATGTTAAGTGCATCAGTTAAAATCAACAACTCTTTAAAATGAGCAGTTGATTGATTCATTGGGGACAATTGATATTATGTCATCCATTCTCTTTATTTTTATTTGTTGTCAAGTAGGTATAGCCAGCCATGGTTTATGAAGTCAAGGTACTAGGATTAAGAGTGTTTCTATCTTTCTCATTCTGTTTACCCCCAAGAAAACTCAGTCCCCTAAGCAGAATAAATATTTCTAAAATGTAAACCAAAAGTAATTTTATTTTATTTTTAATAGTTCATTTTTATGGTATTATTCCATCACCATTTATCCCTCTTACACCCTCCTCTACGTCCACCCACTCCCTCCTCCCAAACCAAAAGTAATTTTAGACTGAAATAAAGAGTAATAAGCATTTATTTGAGCAAAAGGAGCTACAGCCCTGGAGACACAGATTCAGGTAGCAACCTAAATTGTGTTCCACTGAGAAAATGGGGTGGCCTTCTTTTATAGCAAAATTACCTACCCAGGTTCTCAATTAGGTCTGTTTTATGTAAATGAGGTATTGAAATTGTGCAGTTCAGATTGGATAGGGGAGGTCTCAGTCCTTGGTAAAGACAAAATCAGGTTTTCCTTGCAATTGTCGACACAGATGTCATAAACAAGCAAAGCGCAGCTTGGGAAGCCAAGAGTTCCATCTGAGAATCTTCCCGGTATCTGTGAGAAGTCTCTGTCAGCAAATGACCAGTAGGATCTTATTATTCATAAAATTTGGGCCCTCAGTTGACCATGGGGAATCCATCTCAGCAGATAAACTCCTTCTCGGTATTCACATCAAATTAATCTTCTCAAGGTCCACAAGAATATTTCAAAAGATTTTTAAGGGAATATTTTCTTCTGGGAAAAGTAGTATCCAAGATGTTTGTAAAATTATAAATTTTAAGGTGGCCAATTATCTATCTTAAGGTACTATTTGAAGCACATCTAGAACCTGGCTAAGTTAGGCATGCCAGAAATAACTGACACCGAGTACCAGGAATGATAACATTTTGTTACGTGCTATAGAGGAATGTTTCTAAACTGATATTCCTGAAATCTATAACATAGAAGTCATGAAATACATTTTAACCTTGGTGGCAAAAGCCAGTCTCCTGGATCTTCTGGTTATTTAAAGACTAGAGTTTTATTTTTGTCTTAGTAGAAGAAAAAGAAACTGAATTTTTGCTCTGTTTCCAAAGATCTTGCAGATGTTCTGTTTCATTACTGATTGGCTAAATATCGCCCTGCTGAAACAATAATCTTTGGCCTGCAGATACCACAAGAAATTGATAATAAATAAACTCTAAAGTAGAAACAGTTTCAATTCATAAAATCCATAAATTTAATCCATAAAATTCAAACTTTATTTGAAAAGCAAATTACTTAGTCTAGGCAAAAAGGGGAAATATAACTGTAACAACACACTAGATAAATAATCAGCCTGCTTATTAGTGGGAAAGATTTATATATTGCTTTGCTTATTTAGTTTTCTTATGTCGAAAATACTGGCAAGCTTGTGAAAAAACTGGTAGGTAGAGAACAAAAAGTAACTTCTGTCTAGACTTAGGAAAAACCTGTTTGGACATTTTACATATGATTGCATGTTTTTATTGGCATCTCTGAAGTGAACTGATGCCCTTGTATAACAGACTTTACAGAGGAAATTTTGTTTACTATTATGTAATCAAATTCTATCTGAACAATAAAACTGAATTTTAATTTTGTATTTCTGAATTGATAATTCCATATCACCGTTTTTTCCTGTGAGCCATGCTTGAACTTGTACTTCCTGTTTTTAGGTATCGCATGTACAGGAAGAGCCAAACAACAGGCTTCCCTTCTCTAATTACGATTTTCTCCGCACCAAATTACTTAGATGTGTACAATAACAAAGGTGAGTTGTTTTAAATCTCTTGCGGACTTCCGTAATATGTGTAATAATTTTAAGCTTTTTAATTTTAGTTTGGTTTTAGTTAATAGTTTAACCATTTTTCCTTTACTTTTTCATTTATTGTTTTGATGCAAATTTTTTATCTCCAGAGGTGAAGATTCAGTTGGTGAGGCCCAGATTCACTTATGTTTTACCTCTTCTCCAGGCACTTCTAAGGTATAGCGGGGTCAACAGCTACTGCTCTGGTAAATTATAGGGCTTTAAAAGAATTTATAATTAGCAGTAATCCAAAATCATGTCCCTTAAGAAGGATGTGGATTTAAATAAGAGTAGTGTGATCGTGCATGTAAAGAATCAAGAAAAAATAAGCATAAATGATCTATGGCTTGAAATTCAGATTCAAATTGTATATTGAGAACCTACCATGAGTCAGATCCTATGCTAGGAAAGTAATTATTCATTTTTTTAATTATATAAAACTTCAAAGTAGGTATCACCAGCTTCTCCACCCCACTCCCTTTTATTATGCACAGTGAGTGTCTGGGTGCTGGTGTTGCCCAGGGTCACTCAGTTCAGCAGTGATGAGCTGGGCTCCAGCCCAGGTCTTCTGGTTTGGCAGTCTGCACTTCCTCTCTGAAATGCCACACCTGTGTGCATGAATGAGACCAGGAAACAAGAGGGTATTATTTACTGACTGCAAGGAAGAAAGGAGGGGCAAGGGCCACATAACCCTCTTTCATCAAGGTAATCTCTTCATTCAGAAATGTTGAGAAGTGTCACAGGTATGGCGGAAAGGGTGATAAAATGTGAAAAGCCATTAACTCTAGCTGGCATTGATCTGGATAATACTCAGGTGGCATATCTGAGTGTGGCTCTCTGCGATTAAGAAAAATGGAGACAGCAAGAGAAGAAGCAATTAAATGTTTGTGAAGTGAGATATAACCCAGGAGAAGCAGAAAAAGGCAGCCTCACTTCTGAACCAGTCAGAACTTCTAGAAGGAGCCATTCCCATGCCTGAGTGAGTTGTGACAGGTGCTTCCTGTCACCAGCTGGAGTCCAGATGCCTGAGGGGGGCCTTAGCCACTTTGATAACTAAGCGCCTGCTCTGTGTCCTCAGCCCTTACGAATAGGTAGTTGTCTTTGTTTTTGTCTCGTACTCCCCATTCCCTGTGGGAAGTAGGCCTCCCTGTTTGCCTGTGCCCTGATTACCTGCTTAGCACTTCCTACCTCCTCCTGCTCAGGGCTGGCCCCTGGCCCCCATACCTTCACGGCCTGTCAGGGATCCTGCTCCAAAAGGGCAAACTGCATGTTATTACAGTGCTGCCACATACCTTCCTGATCCTTGCCTCTCCCTAGACGCCTCTGCTGTGTCCTACAGAGAGAGCTTGACTCTCACCTTCTCCCACGTAGCCCAGAGAGTAACTAACCCCTGCTGGACAGAGTGTGCTGCAGCCAAGCAATCCCTTCCTCAGCTGTGTTTATCAGTGACATGCAGTTTCTGTCACAACCATGAATGATGCTGGGGGCGAGGGACAGATGTCCCCCCTTTCTAGTTGCCCAGTTCCTACAACAGAGACACTACCATAGTACTCTGTGGCAAGAAGCATGCAAAGTAAAAGAGAACATGTTCTCAGCATGCCAAGGGCTTATAAGCCAGGTGACAAAGTAAGACATTTGGGTGATTGAATAAAAATATAAAGCACTATTAGATTAAGTATAAAGTAAGAGAGCCAAATGCTAAGTACATTCAACAAGGGGTAATTCTCTAGAATTGTCAGAAAAGACCTTTTTAAGGTAAAAAATGATCTGTGTACTAACAGAAGGAATTCATCTACCCCACATTAACAGAGCTAATCACTAGACACTGAGAATTGCAGCGGCCAAAGATTGGCCGTGTTATTGATCAGTGGTGCTATCCAAGAGAACAGAAAGCTAATGCTCTAAACACCTGACCCCTGGATAGTATGGAGGTTACAGATTACAGAGGACACAATCACAATGCTCTGTGATTTGGGGGTTCAGAGTCATACTGGAAGCTTATTGGTTGGAGGCGAGGAAAGGGTAATAAATCATTTTTTCAGGGCTCGATGGGTCTTTTCCGGGGTCCAGTCTCGGGAATGTGGCCAGTGGGTTGTTCCACCTTAGAGCTCAGGAGCTGAAAATTTGACTGAGGTCAAAATTTTATCTTTAGCCTGCCAGAGGTCCAGATCTTGTGACCACCAGTCAGATCCCAGCTACTGTCCTCAGAGGTTGTTGATTATCCTGGGGAAAGGCTAGTCTCTGAGGGGTATGTGTATATAGAGAGCGATGGGATTTCTAGAGTTTCGATACAAAGCTAAATTTAATCAAAGTCATAAGGACCCTCAGTTTCAGTTCCTTCTCTTTTCCCTCAAGACATTAACAAAAAAATTAACATTTGTTTAGAAAGAGGAAAAATATAAAGCCAAGTCTAGTGTTTTTTAAACTTTTTTTAAGCAGCAACCATTTTTCCCCAAATTCTCAATCTTGAAGGCTTTTGTATAAAACCAATAAGCACGAATTCCCTTTGACAGGGTGAGGATTCCTTGTCTTGGACCAGAGAGTCCCCTCATGGTGCCCCCAGCGAGTGCAATACCTCGGGAGGTCCCCTTGCCTGTCACGTCCCGCCTCAACCCTGTTATTTACCAAAAGTACATAAAATGTGGCCACTGAGGTTTTTATTGTTTTATGTTACTAAAGAAACTTTTTTTTCTATTAAACCTGGTGAAGGGAATGCCCAAACAAGTAATTTTCTTGACGGAGGTCAATGACTAAGTAACACGTACTATACTTAACAGGTGTTTTAACAACTGAAAAGTCAGTTAAAAAAAGTAGAAGAAAATTGGGAATTTAGTTCATAAGAACAGACTTAGATCCTATCCTTTCCTTTCTTTCATCATCATGCTAGGTATTCTAGTTTTGCTTGAGACCAATAGCTATTTACCACATAAGCTGTACGTTGCTTCTATGGCTCTGATTTAACAAGGTAAGAAATGAAGAAAGGAACAGCCCTCGGTGCATTGCCAGCTGTGCAGTTCTGGAGGTCTCTCACTGTATCCTCCTGCCTTCCGGGTAGGTTGCAGTCTTTCAGAAAGTGGACAGAAGCATTTCATTTGGGGAACTTTTTCATAAAAGAAAAAATTCTCCTCAGGGGAAAAAATAAACTGATAAGAAGAAAGATATATTCTTCAGTTTGAGCATAATTTCAAAACGCTTTTGTGTGAAGTTTCAGAAACACTCACTTTAAAGCTGATGTGCTAACACTGTATAGTTTGTGGGAGTGGGACCAGTTCATCACTGTGGGAATGAGGATTACTGTTTTGAATAAAATAAACATTAACAGGAGTTTTAAAGTTCAGGGCAACAAAACTGGGTTGCAAGCACCTTCAAAACACAGTTAATGGAAAGATAGCAGTGGGAAGTCTGTGAGTCATTTGATTCTTAGATGTAGATGATCATAGAGGCCTCTGGAATTATAACCTAATAGTTACAGTATGATTTTATTTTTTTCCCTGTTTTTTTTTTAAGATTTTGTTTATTTTTAGAGAGGGGGGAAGGGAGGGAGAAAGGGGGGAGTGAAACATCAGTGCGTGGCTGCCTTTTATGAATGTGTGACCCCCCCCACCACCCCCCCAGCCACTGGGGACCTGGCCCGCAACCCAGCCATTTGCTCTGACTGGGAACAGAACTGGCAACACTTTGGTTTGCAGACCCGCACTCAATCCACGAGCTACACCAGTCCGGGCATGATTTGATTTTTAAAGTTTCTGTAAGTTAACTAATAGCCCTCTAGCAAAACAAAGGGATGTGAATAATGGGTGCATTCTGCCATCTTAAAACCAATAATAATTGTGTGATCAGCTTCATGTTTAAATGTCCAATAGCTCTGATTTGTTGCTCATATTTGCTGACAATTTAAAGCCAGCTTCCAGAAAGTTTTTACTGTAAGTGTCCCATCCATGGGTGTGGCCCACACTAATTCACACAGTTCGCATCCTTCCCACCCATCTCCTTCTCACCCATCTCCCTGTTCCTGACTCCTCACTCTGACAACTCCTGCTTACTCCTGCAAGGTTCCAGGACAGAGGATAAGATTTGAATCGCAGCTCCACCATTAAACAACTAAGTCATCCAGTTTTATTGGCATACAGTGACATCTCTGTGAAATGAGAAAAGAAATTGTCAATAATAGGTGAAACTGCCTTGAAAATAATGGTGTGCAGTACTAAAATATCATCATTGCTATTGCTACCAGTTTGGGTCATTCAGGCCCCCGCTGTGGGGACCTGGTCTCCAGGAAGGACCCTCTGGCCTTCTAAGGGTTCTTTCTTCATTTGGTGTCGCTGAGCCAAAGAGTGTTCAGTAGCACAGGCTGTATTCGATAGCCAGAGGTTGGAGGAGTGGGAGTCAAAGTCACAGATCAACTTCTCATTCTAGAAACGTCGAGGAGGACTTTTAAGGGGACAATATATAATGAGGGGGAAGCATACACATTAGTTTTGGGGGAATGAGCTGGTATCTTCCCAGAATTAGGGTCCCACCCCTTCCTGCCCTTAGTGGTCCACTTAGATGTGTCAGGGCACCCAAGGGTGAGTCAGTTAGCATGCTAATGTATTATAAACGAGGCATAATAAGATTCAGGGTATATGGAGTTCAGGGTCTCCTGGAGGTCAGATTCAGTGCCATCTTGGTTCACACTGGCTCTGGTCAGTTTTGTAATTCTGTCCCTCTTCCATCCTTTGTGTTTCTCCTGTAACTGAAATATAAAGATAAGTACACGTGGTTTTAAACAGCCTGAGGCCTACAGCCATGGTGACACTCCTATGCCACGTGTCAGTGTGGCGTGTCACAGGAGCTCCTAGCAGAATATTCCTCCCGCTCACCCTCTGAGTTATCATTTCACTCTGTGGGCTGAGCTACCGTTATGACCAGTCTCTCTGCTTCTCTCTGGCTAATTTACTTCAGCCAGATTATTCTGTTCACAGCCCTGAACAGCTTTTGACTTTCTCTTTTCCACGCCTTGGCCCACACACTGTTTCCATCTGGAGTGCTCGTCTCACTCTTCTCCCCCAGCCTAAAAGGGCAGACCCGCCTCAGTCTGTGCCGCCACAGAGACCTCTGATGGTCCTTCCATGAATGCCTGCAGTACCAGTCATTGCCCTTGGGCTTATCATTTAATTTTTTCTATTAGCTTTTCCTACAGTTAACATTCCTATAAATTCCTAATCAGATTAAAACTCATTTGAAGCAGGGGCTTTTTGATACACATGGTAAATCCAAGTAGCATGCTTTAAACATGGTAGTCAGTCAGTACAGGCATTGATGGAAGCATTTTCTTTCTGGAAAGTGATAGCAAGACAGTGCCCCACAGTGCTCTATCAGTACTGATTCACAGAGCTTTACCTCACTTGAAATTACTGCCGTAACCAGGGAAGATACCCTTTCCAAACTGGAGTTAAACATTGGCAGAGCAATTTGCACATTTAAATTGTTTTTATCCTGTGAACCTGTAGCCCTGAGGGAAAAACCATTTCATAATTACCAAAATATGCCAAACAGAAAATTCAGTAATGAAACATTTCTTCTCCCCTCTCCTTCTTTCCCACCTTCTCTGTCTTAATAATTTTCTACCTGGAAAGGTGACTTTTAACCTGATCCACTCACCAGTGGGACCCACCTTTATTGAAAACTTGCTGTCTACCCAGCACCATGTTAGGTGCTGGGGGTGTGAAATAAACACGACAGACACAGCCTTTCTGGCTGGGATTTATAATGCGGTATGGGATAGATGTCAAGTAAATAATTCCACCAATAATTATTTAAATATATTTGGGAATACTCCAATGAAAAGAGTGGTATGAAGTGAGGGTAGAAATTAGTGTTTAGGGACAAAAAGAAGTTTAACTGAGGAAGTATCACTTAAGCAATGGTAAAGTAAAATCTTTCAGCATCGAGAAATACAGTGACAAAGCTGCATTCTGCTTTAAACTGTAGTTTGGCTGAAAACTGTAATGACCCTCCTAGAAAGTGTGTTTTAAACCTTGATGTAAATAGTTAAACCCTTTTTTTTCTGTGATATACCCTGTGCGTCAAGGAAATCTAAAGTAAGTTGTAGCCAGTTCCTATGCGGTTCCAGTTTGCTGTAGTTCAGAGTTGTCGTGTGGGTTGCTGAGTGGATGGGTGAGCAGACATACAACAGACGCAGAGAAAACACACACCTGGGCTATAACTCAGTTCCAGGAGAAGGCACTGATAGTAAAACTAAGTAATTTAGTCAGTTTATTAAATGAAGTATATTTTGGATTTTAGAGGAAAATCTAAATGGCAAACAAATTGATTTAGCGATCATAACCAAAGATTAAAAGGACAGTAAAGAAAAAATCAGTATAAAGGTAGGTTAAGGAAGAGAGAGGAGGTAGAAAATCAGGTTCCAAGGATGGACAGGAAGAACATTATTTGCTAAAATTCTGAGATACGAATGTCTACCCTTTTTGATAGGGAAAAAATGTATTTTGATGTTTTAGACTTCTACACTTGGCAACATGATAGAATTACTTATCAAAAGCATTTTAGTCTTATCAAAACCTGACATTTTCAAATATTTTTAAACATCCTCAAATATTTTCTAATCGAAAAGTGGGTGCTTCAGGAAAATACCATTTATAAACAGAAAGATAATTTATTGCTTGACAGGAAGATACCGTTGGAAGGGAGGATTGCATTGCTGGTAGAGTGAACTAAGGTAACAGCCTTCTTGGCAGTCATGATGTAAACACGGAGGAGCAAATGCAGCATGTCTGCGGTCAGCTGGCTTCATAATGATCTTTACACCTAGGAAAATCTACCAAGAAATGGTATAGAGTATAAGAACTTATGAAGGAGCAAAGCAGCAACTATGAATAAAACTCTTAGTCTTTACCTTTTTATCAATATGAGGTGGTAGAAAAGAAATTTATGTAAACATGTAAGACTAAAGAGAACTTGAGATTAGGAAACTTGGATTAGTTTTCAGAGAAATCCCCTCTGAGATGAATGGATAAAATTAATTGCAGAGAGGCATCAGTGGCATCTTATTTCACTGCCTTTTGTATTCAGGACTCTTCCCTATGTGGCATTGATCTGTAGTTGTAATTTCCTACACCATTGTCACTGTCATCGTTAGCTTGAGTGATGTAGCTTGGTATATATTTTTTAAAGTCTTAGGTTGATAATAATATGTTCAGTAAATGTAAATGCAGGGTGGAGCAGAAGTAGATTTCAGTTGTTCATATGGAAAATAATACAATAGTAAACAGTGTTTCACGTACTCAAAGCTACGAATCTACTTTTGCTCCACCCTGTATTGTCCTTTAGTTGGGATAGCATGTTATACAAATGTTATTTATTTTGTTCCTATAAATAACACATAACAATAACAATAATAACTAACTATTGAGCACTTAGGATTATCAGACATTACTCTGTGTTTCCATAAATAAGTGCATTTTATCTATCAAAAATTGTATGAATGACATTATAGTCTTGATTTTATTGATGAAAAACTGGGGCACAAAGGGGTCACGTACTTTCCCCAAGGTTCACACAAGCTAGTGAGGTGGGAATTATAAAATGGCAAACTATTAAAAATAAGTAGCCCTCCTTTCTTGTCCTAGCTGGTATGGTTCAGTGGATTGAGTGCCAGCCTGCAAACCAAAGCATCATCAGTTTGATTCCCAGTCAGGGCATATGCCTGGGTTATGGGCCAGGTCTCCAGTAGCGGGCACATGAGAGGCAACCACACACTGATGTTTTTCTCTCTCTCGTTCTCCCTCCCTTCCCCTCTTTCTAAAAATAAATAAATAAAATCATTAAAAAATAAGTAGCCCTTCCTTCCTGAGGAATTTGAAACTGAGTTATGGTATTTTACATTGTTCAGGTGCCAAATATTTTATCTGATTGTATATATTGTGCATATTAATCACATATTTTATTTGATCTTCTTCAAAAATGACCGGACAGGTATTATTATCCCTGTTTTACAAGTTTAGAAGGTAAAACTCAAATAAGGAGAAATATTTGCCCAAGTTCACATAGTTACTGACAGAACCAATATTATTTTTACTTTTATCTATTTTGGAGACACTTTTAGAATTTTAAAACAGAGTTTAGCCTCTGAAGTGACATATTACCTTTGTCCTAAATTCCCTCATGCTCCCCTCAGACTTCTCTTTATATGAGGTTAGTTACATTTTTAGTGTCCTGACAAGTTCTGTGTTTCATATTTTTGAATTTTTTTTTGCTTCCCTCTTCTTTGCCTGCTTGCCTTCTTTCTTTCCTTCCTATCTTTCTTTGTCTTGTCCTTCCTTTCTCTATTTCCCATCCTTAGATCATCTCCTCACCCAACACTGCTGAATGGTAACCATGTGCCAGATATGGTACAAAGCCCTATGAGAGAACAATAGAAAGACATCTGTACCTTCTTCATCTCTTCCACCATCTTCCTACCACTTTACCAAAAGTTCTATATTTCAGTAATGACCTGGTTCAGAATTGACTAACGTACTAATAAGAGAAGCATGTAACACATGCACACACAATCATCATATGGGCTCATATTATTTTATAAATATATCTGGCACTGTCTCTTTTATTCATGTAAGATAATATTAACCAAATTTTATGTAGGAAACTTGTAACAAAGTTAAAGAAGGTGTCAATATTAGTGGTGCTGTGAAGCATAGGTATGCAAGGTAAGGGGATTGGGGTGATGGCTAGATGTAGACATAAAAGAATGATATATGGTAACGTGTGCATCTTGATAAATACAAAATCAGTAGCTTCAAGGGAATTAGATATGCCTACTGTCTGTGTCCATTAATAAAATAGTTCATGTGGGTTGAAATCCAGTCTTTACATGGAAGTTACTGAGAATAGGTTGTAAGGCATTATGTTAAGTGCTGAATCATTGAGACATTAAATTTCTTAATAAACCCATACTGAAGAATATCATTACGACAGAATCACCTGAAAATTGAAGACATAAAATCCATCTTCATAAATGACACGAGCTATAGAGAAAAAGTGAGTTATAAGTGTAGTCCTTATCAAATACCTCCTCGTGAGTCAGTAAGTTTTGCTTAACCTACATATCTAATAATCGTTTAAAAAGGATACTTTTGAAAACATACTTTGCCTGGCAAGGAAAGGACATTCACAGGGCAGGAATAAACGAAAGGAAACAAGAGTTAAAAGTCAGATTTTGAAATGGAAGGAATCTTAAAGGTTTTGTTCATAGATGATATAATATGTACTATAAAGACTGTGTATGTGTGTAAAAATATGTATATATTCTCACATAATCTTAAGTAAAAGTTTTACCCTAAAAGATCATTTTTAGGAGAAAACATAGATATTCTTTTTAAGAAATGATAGCACCTCGCCCAGAATCAAAGCCCTTCCTTGCAGTGTACCAACATGACCCTCAGTTCTTGCCAAAATGCATTATGGATACATAGGTCCTACCTCAAACGCTTACCTACCAAGTGATCATCCCTCCTCCTGTGATGGTAGGTTTTGCCAAAGAACACACTGAGGCTAGTTTCTCTGCTAGGGTATTTGCAGGTCAAAGAATTGAAAAGAAAAAGCATATGGGTCTATTAAGCATTTTTTCTGTTTTTGCATAGACTATAATGATTTAGGAGTGCCCCCATTTGCTTTTCTCTCATCTGAGTATATTTTCTGACCTGGTGCCCCATCTTTTGAAGATGGGAATGGATGGTCAGTTAGAACTAAGGAGATAAAAAATGTTAGTAGAAGGGCAAGAAAAGGAATAAAATTTGTCATTTCAATTCTTTTGACTTCTCCTCTCCCCTATTTTAAAACAGCTGTGGAGTGTTGAGAATGCCTGAGGTATGTTGGGTGTGTTATAGTTAATAAAGGCTTTCAGAAAAGGAGCTTTGTGTTCCCCTTGACATCCGACTGGAATGTGCTGAGCTCGTGATTTGGGGAGCTAGTCAGTGCATCTTGCTAGCAATATTTTGACAGCTTCCCTTAAATTAGAAGCTTTCTTTGGGTCTTTCTATGTTTGTCACCTATTGCCCTGTCACCAGCTTCCCTGATGATAGCAACTGTAAAGAAAATGTTGAGAAATGTTATTAACTTCTTATGAAATGTGGGGTTGTGTGTCCATTAAAATTTCCAATTTTAAAGTAGGCAAGTCCCCTTTAACTTATGTATTTAGATGTGACCCAACCATTAGTGCATGGCTCAGTAGACTGAGGAATGGAATCAGATCTAGCTTCTGTTCCTTGGGTGTCACTACATCCTGGGCCCTCCTTGTGTCATTAGAAACAATGGAGGTTCAGTGGCCCTTCCCTGTTCCCAAGTAGGACCAGGCCCTTGGTCACTGATTTTGTATCTTCTACATAAGCATGTCTGACATGCTTGCAAAAGGTCCTACAGGTACAATAAGATGATTGGACTGAGTAAAGGCATAACTTTGAGACCATAATTTTGGTCTCAGAGAAAAATTAGCACTCAGGCCTCCAGATTCATGAGGATTAGTATTCTTTTCATTATACCACATTTTCTTCTGAAAATTTGTTCTTTATGCCTGCACATACAACAGAAGACGGCACAGAAACAAACTGTTTCTGTGCCATCTAGTCTGCTCTAAATTATGATTACTAATGTGAGGTCTGAATACATGTCACAGTCCCTCTCCGGGCCTCTGACACAATCGTTAAATGACACTGGGTCATGTGGATAGAGTTCCTTGATAGGGGACTTTGTTCCTTTTTCCTCTCTCTGTTTCTCAGACAAGGTCTCAGGAGGTGGTCTCTAGTGATTCTTGAAGTACAACCATCTGTATTATTTATATTGCACTGGAGATCAATGTCTTGCAAGTACTTCAGAGAAGAGCACGTTGTTAGGGCTCCAGTGGAGGGTTGTGATCCCAGTGACGGTCAAAGGCAGGTGGCCGGGGCGCAAGATGTGGGAGGGGACAGATGAAATGTTACCTGTGAATTTTGTGGCTGTAGATACTTGGAACTGTTTTGGTTTAATTTTTTTCATCTATTTTTGTAACATATTTGTTATACAAAACATCAAAATTCATGAGCAACTTATCAGTTAGGTTATTTGAGAAGTATTTTTGCAGGAATATTTTATGTTGCTGAAGAAAAAAGAATGCGTATTGTTACAGTTGTATTTTTAAGCTATAGTAAAATAGTAAAAAAAAATTCTATTAATACCCTCTAAAATTACTGAGAATATTAACCAGTCATTACACTAACAATGAGGTCTTATTCCAGAGTTCATCAATGGCATCAGATCTAGAAGAAATCATAAGTTATTTAGACAAGTCCACATAGTTGGATGAGGTCATTGAGATCTAGAGACATTTAGTGACCATGGGTCTCATGAGTGACTAATGACAGATCCATTTAGCAGTCCCAGTACTTGGCCTTCCAGTCCAGTGCTCTTTTTAGAAAAAGAATAAATGTAGAGGGAGAATCTGTGTCCAAAATTTGGTAGGCATTGAATGATTTATGTCATTAGGGCAGAAGTATCATGGAATGCTGGAAAGATAAGGGACTTTAGATTCCGGCCCACACTGACGTTTGCTGCTTCTCAAGCATGACCTTGGGCAAATAACCTCTCTGTTTGCTTATTTTTAAATGTAAATTATAAGAACCACTTTTGAGGGATATTGTGAAGATATGTGATTGTTTGTAGAGGACCAAACATAGTGCCTGGTATATAGCAGATGCTTAGTAAATGTAGCTGTTGTTAAAATTTATTATTTCTGCTGTTAATGAAAATAAAATCTGACACAGTATTGGCTTTATTAGTAGGCATTCAGATAAACTGTATTGAGCAATGTCAAATGAATAAATGCTTTATCTCACCAGCTGCCAAACAAGCATTTTAGCTGCTGCACAACCCTTACCTTCACTTGTGAATTTGTGTCCTATTTTATTTGTCTCAAATTTGTATGTTGGCAAAAGCTAAAATGTCTTTAATTATGAATATCATATTGAAAGTTAAATTAGTATAACAGCTAGGGCTAGAATTCATACAAATTTATGAGAGACAAAAGGGAAAGGTGGAAAGGCAATGAATTTGGTGTCAGTAAAAGCTGAGTTTAAATATGAGTAAGATCAGCTCTGGCTGGTGTGGCTCAGTGGATTGAGTGCTGGCCTACAAGCTAATGGGTTGCAGGTTCAATTCCCAGTCAGGGCACGTGCTTGGGTTGTATGCCAGGTCCCCAGTAGTGGGTGTGTGAGAGGTAACCGCACATTGATGTTTCTCTCCCTCTCTTTCTCCCTTCTTTCCACCCCTCTCTAAAACTAAACAAATAATCTTTTAAATAAATAAATAGAAGTGAGATTTTCTAGTTGCATGGTCGCATGGCCTTGAGCAAGTCACTTCACTTCTCAGCCTCAGTCCCTCAGTCTGTAACATAAGGGCAGTCACACCTGCTTCTCAGATTTGTAGGGAGGATTAAATTACTTATTATATAAAGCCTCTCCCGTTCCTGCAGGGCATTACAACACTTAATTTCCTTCCTTTTGCTCCACTAACCTTATGCTAATAAAAACTGGGAGAAACTTAGACAACAAATTACTCTTCAGAAAGACCCGTTAGAATGGTAAACCGTGTTTGGAAGGTCTGAGGCGTCACTCCTGCTGTGAACATGCTGCAGACCTTCCAGAGCAGCGCAGGCCTTTTACCATGGAGCCGGTGCTGGGCGGCACTTAGCAAAGGTGGGAAGTTCTTTACCTCTCCCATCTGGTGGATGAGAAGCACTGGTACAGTCGCTTGCCATGTTGTTTTCACCTTACATGTTTTAATACAATGTGAGTGTGTCCTTAGGCCAAATGACATATGGCATAAGTGTGAAGGAGAATGGGTTTACAGAAATCCATGCAGAACTCAGAACTCCATGGGAAGAAGAGAATGACTCCCTTTAGGTCAGTGTTAACTGCACTGTCTGCAGTTCTTGTCCCCAAGGTGTCTGTAATTCTGTTTCCTACAATTCCCCATCGGTCAGGCAGAAACATGATTCAAAGCAAAGACCTGATTTTTCTGCAAGCTGCTAAAACCCTCAACATATTTTTAGTCTGTAATACAATATATGTAGTATCCAAATCCTAGAAAACTATGTACCCTCTCCATATTCTGCACTGATCAAACCTGCCAAGAAGATTAAATTAGTCCCGGACCACAGCTGAACTGCAGCATTGCCATGGTGGCATGTTGCCAGAATAGGGCTGAGCAGGATGAGGAAGATACTCAGGAAACCATCTCATATGAGAAAGGGTCAAACAGGGGGCTTGGGAGACAGGAGATAGGGCATAGGTCTGCCCCAGGGTGACTGTTATCAGGAGACCTCCCGCCCAAGGCTGACCCTCAGCTGCAAGGATTACCTGGCCCTGGTGTTCCATGCACAGTGGCACCCAGTTGCCTCTGTGGCCTTAGAAACCTCAAGGGCAGGATTTCAGGTGGCCCAGATTGGGGCCAGGCCATTGGTAGAGGCAAACATCTCTGGAGAGGCTCGTCAGCCTTGCACAACGATGTTTGGGGCAGGGAAATCTGGGGGCCTTCGTGCCCTGTAGGAGCAGCATCCCTGACTTCTCCATTAGATGCCAGAAACTACCAAAAAGTCTGAGATGCTTTTGGGAGGGTTACAAACTACCCTGGATGAAAACCTCTGCTCTAAGGAAAATGAGCATCATCATGTTAAAAACAAATTTCCACCAACACCACAAGGAAGGAATCCACCATGAGAGGCAGCAGAAACAGCAGGCCGGACATTTCAGATGTTGAAATTATCAGAATATAAAATAACTTTTATATGTCTAAGGAAATAAAAGATTCTTAAAAATATAAAAAAGGGGATTAGGAAGAATTTTACTGAAAACCATTGTAGGGGAAAGGAACTACCCTGAGCATCATGCTGAAATGGTGGTATGTGCCCCACAAAGAAATGGAAAATCCGCCGTAAGTTCTTGTCCTTAAAGAAAGAGAGGGGCTTTGGGCATCTGCATACGCACATAGGATAGCTGTGGCCAAAACTGAGTGATAAATGCAGTAGAGGAGTGTAAGTCAAGGGCTTTTGGAATTCACCAGAAGAATTCAGAAAATACTTCACTGAGGGGATAGTGTTGGGACCAGACACCGAAGAATGGGAAGAATTTGGATATTCAGAGGTTTCTGAGAAAATATTCCATGTGGAAGAGCAAATGTAGGGTTATGACACAATGTTATGTTCAGATATCATTAAGAAGTGATATTAGTACAGATCTTAATATAAAAGCTCAAACCCAGTAAACTTTCAGTTGCTTTTCAAAAATAGATTTTAAGGGCTACCTTTGTTTTGTTATTTGTAACCACTTGCTACAACATGCCCTTATATAAAAGTTGGTCTAAAAATTAAAAAGTAATGAAATAATTTTTCTGTATTTCAGATCCCTAAACAAAAGCAGGAAAAAAAAATCTTGTGACATTATCTAGGATGTGTTCAATAATCTCCACTAATAAAATGCTGGTTATGCCATGATAGGGTAATCAAAATAAAATGTTGTCAAAGTTCAGTCCTGACAATTCCTCACATCTTAAAATTGTCTATTCATAGAAAAAAAATGACCCCATTAAAATAGGTAGCTTTTCCTTCATTGAAAGTACTCACTGGGACCTACTAGTCCCGTATGAGGGTTACTAGGGAATGAATTTCTAAACCTGGGTAGAAGTGAGACGCCGAGGATCTCTGTGTGAGGCTGTGTGCAACCTCTAGACACCCAGAGAGCAGAGTGAGGACAGACAGATTCGCTTTCCTAAAGTATGGATGATTCATCCTTTTCAGAAATCAAGGATGGAGCCAGTCACCAGCATAGTATTTTTTGCATAATTCAACCCAGACATTTACTTTATCAAGTCAAGAACACAACCTAATTTAAACTGTTTTGTATACATATCGTGAGTTCTACTTTTAAGAAAGTGTGTCTTTGTATAGAATAAATTCTGTACGAATACTTGACACTATTAAATTATGTCAAAAAAAAACTAGGACAGTTTTACTAGTGTCATCAGATATTAACTAAGATCAGAATGTTCTTGGATTCAATTAAACGTTTTATTAACTATTTTATATGAATATTTGCCAAATTACAATACCATTTCATATTTAGTATTTATGTATCATACAGTTACATATTACATCGACTGAAGTTTTAACTCCATAAGTACTGTAACCATTCATGATTAATTAAACTATTTGCCTTGGTGTTGAACTCAAGTCAAACAGTTGAATTTTCTTGATCAACCAAACCCATGTGGAAAAGCAGAAATATGCACTTGTGAATCTAACATTCTTCTTTTTGTTATTTTCAGCTGCAGTATTAAAGTATGAGAACAACGTCATGAATATCAGGCAGTTCAACTGTTCTCCTCATCCATACTGGCTTCCAAATTTCATGGATGTGTTCACTTGGTCTTTGCCATTTGTTGGGGAGAAAGGTGTGTTGTGGAATCCCGAAGTACTGTTAATGCAATGGTGGAGGAAGGAGAGGAGATGGGGCCGTTTTACCATGAAGCACTTTAACCCACCCCAGCAATTCTCAACCACTGTGCCACACACAGCACACACAGTGGGTGCCACAGGGATGTTTAAAACATGCAGTGCCTGACTGTGTAGTCGGGGGCACGGGCCTCTTTTCTTCATTCTGTCGAATAAAAATATGACAACAGCCAACAGAATAATAGCCATCTGGTGCGAATGAGTCAGAATTATAGCTGTTTTTTGTCAGGTCGGCAAAAAATACATTTCTTGTGTGCTACAGAATTTTAGTAATTAGTTTATATTGCCTTAGATGAAAAAGGTTGAAAATCACTGGCCTATCCAATAAAACTCACAAATTATACCATGAGAGGCATGATTTGAAAGTGTCAGTAAATATCCTATTAACAGAATACAGTGAATGAATTAAGGGACAATAAAAGAAATATGGAATATTAGTAGAATTAATATAATCACAGAATAATAAAACTCAAAAATAACAGACATAGTTTTAATTGGCTTCAAGTCATAATAACTGCCTTTTTAAAAAATGTCTTTGTATTCTAATTTAAAAATGCTATTTTATTTTGCAAACTACTCGTCAAATTAAAACATTGAGATAGCAGTGCTCTCCTCACATTTCTATGTTAGGAGTAACCACTGTATAACAGTGATTAGTGACTACAGTATTTTGAAGGACTACATTTACAACAACAAAATAGTTTATTAAAAACATAGTGGCCATGACTATGTTACAAGATGAGATAAACTTAAAAAGTTGTCTATTAATTGCCCCAGAAGAACTGTCCTGCCTTCCTTCCTTCCCCTTTTGTTTTGTGCTTATATTTTGACCTAAACCTCACCAAAAGTTTGAGAAAGGGCCCGCAGACAGCGGGCTTGCGCTTTTGCTTCAGGAGGCCTTACAGTGATGGACCACCAGTCCTCATGCGTCTTCACACCCAAGGCACGGGAAGGTGAACGGCATCGTGATAAAGACTGTGTTTGCACACATTTCAGAAAATGATGTCCTTTGAGAGGGTTACAGAAAAAAGCTACACATATTGCTGAAATATTTGTTTATTTATATTAATATATGCAATACTTATTTTCCTACAGTATTTGGTTTTTTGTTTAAATGCATTTCTTTAAAATGACTAGGAAGTTATGAATTGTCAGCAAAGAAGTCTTTCCTTTGTGCACCAAAATATATCTGGCATGAATTGTAATAGTCTCTGGTAAACATATCCAGTGCTATACCGCATCACCATTTTGTGGCGCTGACCAGATCACAGACACTAGTGTCACACATATGTTCCCTGGAGACACAGCCAGTGCAAATCTGACAGTGGGCACCCTTTGAATACCCTTGAATTGAGTTGTTTCCATTAGTTATTCAGAGTTTGGACACCTATGATAAAAGAACATAGTAATATAATTGTGCACATAATTCACTTTTCATAATTAAACTGAAGCTCTGGATTAATGTTGGCTCCACTAAAGTTTTGCTTTTTATGATATATCTTCAATTCCAGAAGAACTTGATTTAAAAAGTAGCTCTGGAAGAAATGGTAGACAAGCACTTTTCACCTTCATGGCAGAACCCAACCTGATTTCTAAAAATGTTAAATGTAAATAATATGCACATTTGTGTAAAAGTGATGCAGTACTAATTTTTGTGTACAACACTTTTACAGGATGTATTTACTCAACTAAATTTCTTATTAAACTTACCTAATCTTTATTTTTAACATATTTTTGATAATAAAATATAAGAATATCAACATTAAAATATTCTGTTTTTAAATTAATATTCTCAAAACGACTTGAAATATACCGATCAATCAAAAAATTTATTAAACACCGATCACATGCCTGTCACTCTACTGGGTTCTCTAGAGAATTAAAAACATAAAAAATAAATTTAAAAAGAGATCCCACATGTACTTAGACCCTGCTGAACAGAAGTCTGTAATCTGATTTAAATCTAGATCTCATTGTGCAGATAAATATTCAGCCCTGGCTGGTGTGGTTCAGCACACTGAGCGCCAGCCTGTGAACCAAAGGGTTGTCAGTTCGATTCCCAGTCAGGGCACTTGCCTGGGTTGCAAGTTAGGTCCCCAGTGGGGGGCATGTGAGAGGCAACCACATATTGATGTTTCTCTTCCTCTTTGTCCATTTTCCTCACTAAAAATAAATAAAATCTTTTTTTTTTTCTCACTCTTATATTTTTTTTATTTTTATTTATTTATTTTTAGAGAGGGAAAGGAGGGAGATGGAGAGAGAGAGAGAAACATCAATGTGCGGTTGCTGGGGGTTATGGCCTGCAACCCAGGCATGTACCCTGGCTGGGAATCGAACCTGGGACACTTTAGTTCCCAGCCCGCGCTCAATCCACTGAGCTACGCCAGCCAGGGCTAATAAAATCTTTTAGAAAATAAAAATATTTGTTAAAAAAAGAAAATTCAAAAGTATCCTCCTTCATAGATTTATAGTATATTCATTTTCTCCATAGATTCACATCATATATATTCACATCCACATATTTATCTATTGTCTATTGACCTATAGTTCATAAACCTTACCATTAGATTTTGTACACGTGAGGTAATAATTTTATAAACATAGAGTCTACATAGAATCATAAAGCCTCTTAATGCTTATGACCTAGATTTTATAGAAACCGCTTTGCAGGAGAGTCTATACACAAACCAGGTAAGAAGTGTTATTGCTGAGCTTGCTTATTAAAAATTTCAAAGTAATAATTAAGGTTACAATAGAAAATCTGGACATTTTTTGTTTTGCTTTTTTCTCTTTAGTGACTGAGATGCTGGTAAATGTTCTTAACATCTGCTCAGATGATGAACTGGGGTCAGAAGAAGATGGATTTGATGGTAAGAGGCTTGAACCTTTGTGCAAATTTGCCAGATTAATTACATGGTGTCTCATATCTAACCCTATGAATGAATTTCTAAGATTTGGATTTTTTTAGTTATATGATTGAGATGAAGGATTATCATTTCTGTTTGCTTTGAAAAAATATAAGAAACAAAAACCATGAGAAAATTTTCCCATTACCCTAAAAACATTAAGTAGTGAACTGTTTTAATAACCATTTTTCAATATCTCACATTACTAAGTAACTTTTTTGGACTCCTTGATTTAAGAAAATGTGATTTTTTCTTTTTTCACAGATGTTATCGTTTACTGGGTAACTTTTAATTAAATGTGCCCTTTAAGTGAGGTTGCCCCCGTCACTTATTCAAATTTTGATGTCTATGATGAAAGAAGATATTTACATTGATATGTTGGTATTTATGTCAATCCCAGTATTTTCTATATCTCTAATAAGTAATAAAGAAGCTATTAGGTTTTTCAAATTATTGTTGTTTTTTAAGATGCTATTCATATTCAGTTACTGTAGAAAAGTATGCTTGTTTTGTAAAAGACAAAGATTGATGAGGTTAAAGATGAAGAGAAAAATTACTCTGGTCCTTATAAAGGTACCCAGAAATGAATGGAAAGTGGCAGGAATGTACTTCGTGGAGGAAAGTGCGAGAGCACACTTTATGTCTGTGGACGCTTAGTGAGCACCTGTCCTGTGTGGTGCACTCAGGGGACTCTGAGATTCCTGTGACCTGATGAATTTGCAGTCTGGTTAGACTGACTAATATATAAACAGCTGATACCAATAAAATGAGACAATTTGTAAAATAAAGGGTGAAGGTAGCAGGGGAAACAGATACTGTGGCACGTTTAAATTGATAAAAATCTTTACCTTTAAAAATTGTGCCTAAGTGAAAAGAGAAGAGAAAGTGGCCCTTTCTGAAAGTTGTATCTGAACAGCATGATTTAATATTCACTTGGGTTAATATGAGTTACATCTCTAAGTGCAAAATACCTAATGCTGCAGGCAAAAGTAAAATCAAAGTGTGTACTCACTCGTATAAATTTAGTCTGTATACTCAGGTAAATTTAAAGTAGTACAGTTATCCTTAACATCTCACAATTTTACTCCTTCTGTAACTTTTCCTGTCTCCATGTACTACTCTCTAGTCATATATCACATTGCAAGGGGGTGTACAATGTAAGGAAGGAGAGAGAATGAATATATATGTGTGTGTGTATATACACACACACATACTTTTACTAGGTTAGAATTATGTAATAAAAACTTAAGTAAATATATTTATATATTTTGGAGTCTTTAGGAGATCAGTGGATATTTTGTGCTTTACCAGATTCTAGATGTTCCATGTGTTATAGTCACAGTTTGCTGCTCTTCACTTTTCCATGGACACTGATGTCATTTTAACAGATAAGATAATATTTTCATGATGGCAGAAACTTTTTTCCTAAAGGAGGATACCAACCTGATGAAATCTAAATCTTAACATCAACCAACCTGCTTCAATGCGTGCCTTTCCCTGTCTTCCTTTTATTCCTCAAAAGAAAGTTCAGTGAACATTAATACAGTGATACTCCTTGGTTAACAAATCTCTGTTGTAATTAAGTTCATTGGGCAATAATTATAATGTAGAAAATATAATCAATATGTATCATATTCTGTAGAATAAGTAGACCTACATGGGTTTGTAATTATACATTAATCCATTTGCTCAGTAAATATATATTGAGCACTGACTATGTGCCAGGTATTGTAGCCAAAAGTGCCTGCGCATTTCAACAGTACAGGTGTTCCCACACAGTTAAATATTACCAAGACTGATTGTTTACTTCATTTAAAGTGAGCTGTTATTACCCACTTTCTCATCCACTTACATGAAAGGACACATTTTGTGACTTACTCTGCTTTAAAATAATCAGTTCAATCAGTGTGCTCTGCTCATCAGCACTTGCTTTTTAGCCTGTTATTTCCAATTATAGAAGTGAACATCCTTTTCAAGACATTTGGAAGAATTTTCTCTCTCTGAGCAGACCACTGAAATCTCACTCTGCCACATTTATTTTTTTTTCATTTCTTGACTGGATTATATTACTTTTATTTTTTATTTTTGGTTATTGCAGGATTATTTTTTATTGTATTTCCTCCATTACCGTTTATCCCCTTTATACCACTCCACCCCAGCCCCGCAGACTACACTGTGGTCCACAGCCAAGAGTGCTTTATCCTTCTTGCTCAACCCCTCCACCCCCTCACCTCCCGCGCCCATTCTGTAATCCTGCTCTCCACCACATTTAAATCTTATGTCAGTCCTTCAGAGAAAAAAACTACGGCCTCTAAATACGATCTTTTAGCTCATATCTCATATATATGTCCTCTTGGGGGAATAAAAAAGAAAGCAAAAATATTAACTAAAAGTACATTTAACTTAAGATATATTACATTTCGGAGTACACAACCATCAATGTCCTTTAGTACTTTCTTTAATATGACACAAAAGCTGTAGAAAGGTGCTTAAAGAACAACTTGTAAAACTTCCCAGAACTCTTTGGCTCTCTCTGGAACTGCAGTTTGTTGAAGTTTCTTTTCCTTTTTTTGGTGATATTATTTTCAACCTTAGGATAAAGTTTCCAGTCCTCCTATGCCCCTCGTGCATGCAGTCTACAAAGTCTGTCTCTCGGGGGGCTGGCTCTGTGCTCAGCTTATCGGGCTGCTGGGCTTACTGGCTAACAGAGGTAAAAACAGAAATCAGGACAGCAAAGGGCTTAATTACAGCTCTTCCTTAAATTTCTTTTTATTTATTCTAAGGGTAGCTGGATAGGGGGATTTCTCTGTGAGTCATTTGTCTAGCCCTTCTCAATGTTTTGCTGCATATTCAGTGTCAACTGAAAAGTCAAATGTAGTAAGATGTCTTTACACTCCACGACTGTCTTTTTTTTCTTAGCTTGAATTCTTAGTGTCTGTAAAATCTGTAGAAAATAGGGGTGCTTCTGATTTCCTTGAGGAATGAAAGGAATGGGATTAATTTTGCTTCTTTCCCCTAAGGTTCTGTCAGTTCCCTTTTACCATTTAAAGATGGGGACAGTGGCTACCACGTGGTAGCTATCATTCTGTCATCTGTATGTATTAACTCTACTCATTTTACCTTTGGACCAAAATATTTTATAAAAATATAATTATTAACTGTCATTCATATATATGTATAATACACATATAGATGTGAAGGTCCCTGTATTTAGTATACATATATATGTATGTGTATTATACATATATATGTATAATGAATTTAGTAAGAGATTTGTATTATCTCTAATCCTCAAACAACCTGTTAATGTGGATACTATGATTATCCCTATTTTACATACGAAGTGGTTAGGACTTGGTGAAGTGAAGTCCAAGGTCACATAGCTAGTGAGATAAGAGAGCCTGGATTCAAACTAATGTGTGCCTTATTCTCAGACTCTTGAACTCTTCACCAACTGTGATTACAGTGCTTGAAATCTTTTTCTTTGAAACAGCATGATTCCTTTTTTAAACAAAACAACATACATAACTAAATATATTTTAGTTTGTTCTGTTAAATATACTGTAAAATAAATAAATAGATATTTTACATTATCATTTGGCCATGAAAGTCTTGTAAGCGGCAAGTGTAACAGAGTCATTCTATTCCTTTAACCACAATTTACTCTGAGAAGTCATGTTGCATGGTGTTAAAAATTTTGGTGCCTGAGCAAAAAAGTCTTCTGGCTTTTACCTAGCTTTCTGCTGGGTGGAAATCATGTCCTGAACCTCTCCCGCTCAGCTTCTGCCTTACAAAATAAAGGGATTTGATAGTCTGTCCAGAAAACATTTGCTGTTTTCAATTGGTCTGCGGTTCTTTTATGTCGAAAATAAAATACAAAACTTCTATTATCTTTTAAAGTCTTGAAGCACTTTAATGCCAATGCATGTCTTTTGAGCATCTAATTTATATGTATTGGGGTCTTTGTTTCCTGTTTCCACTTCTGATTTTGGACGATGATATGATAATCTGGTTTCAATTTGGGGTTGGTATTCGCCAGAACGTTTAGAGAGGGAAGAAATCCAAGTGCATGTCTCCCATTTGGTAGTTGATTGTCATTAATGAAGAAGACTTATTTCAGACCAAGGATGAGTAAAGGCCTTACCCCAAGGTCGGTCGGGGGTGAGGGGTGGGCGGTGGGAGCTGACAGATATCAGGCAGTTTGCATCACAAAGCCTTCTTTAACGCGTTTTACTGTACTGAGGAAGTCGGGAGTCCCAGTAAACATTGGAGACCTAATGACAGTTCTGTGAGTTAGAAATATTTATTTGGAACTCTCTTTTAGGCCCTAAAGTCTTAAGACTCCAAGGTCACTTTTTTTATATGTATATACAAATTATGTGTGAGACTGATATGTAAGTCTGGCTAAAGACTTGTGGAGGTGAAACTGAAATCCTTTGGCATAAGAAAGAAAAAAATAATAAATATATTTCCAGCCAAATATAGTTTCAGGCTGTACTGGAAAGACTAATATTAGATTAAAATTTATGTCTCTTTCTTTCATCTAAAGAGTAAACCACATGGTGAAACTCTCATCCTTCATCCACATTTTTGTCTTATCCTAATGTTAACCACAGGCAAGGCACCAAATACGGGGTCAGAGCAGCTCCTTGCATACCTCTAAGAAACCATCAAAATTGTATACAAGAAAATTATCTCTCATCATCTGCTTTGAATTACTAGATGATTCTTCACATCTAATATCACGGGTTCCAGAGTATCTCTCCACTTCTTTCTGTCTAGCTTTAAAAAGTTATGCAGAACTTTTAGAAGTTCAGATTTGGGAATCGGTGGAAGTAACACAGCATCTTATTGGTCCTTGAGGAATACTTCTATAAAGAGGGTTTGGTTATATCATTTTCTAACAAAACTGTATTTATTTACCACGTTGAATGTTCAAGATGAATTTCATCTTAAAACTCCTCTACTTGGCGCATCCGGCAGCACACATACTGAGCCATTCACATAGAGTTCTTGTGGCCTTTGTTGTTATTTCCAAGTGAATTATTTCAGCATTCTATATTTCAGGTTCCCAATCTGAAAAAGAAAAGGTTGCATGTCCTATAATGACAGTTGGGGAGAAAATAGCAAATTTTAATGTAAAAATAAAAGTATATAGACATACCAGAAAGCATGGCGGTAGGACTCTTGTTTTGTCCACACCCAGGTGTAACCCCCAGTTGGTAAGCAGGGGAGTACCCTAATAAAAGCAGTATTTGAGAAAAAGCAAATGCTTCTTCTAAGCTTAGAAAAATGTTTAGAAAAAGAACCAAGGATAAGCAGGCTATAATTTAGGACCTTAATAAAGTATCTGAGAGTTGTGGTGATTAGGTCCGAACAGTGATGATGTTAAGAATAAATTAAAAAGGGAGCTCTTCTGAAGAGCCATCCCAGCCAGGACTTACCAAGTTACAGCATCAGTGGGGCTAAGGAAACAGAGGTTGATTTGGATGGTTCATCCTAGGTGCCTCAGAGGATGAGAACATTTATGGAAAGACTCGTCACTTTCAGGAGAAAGATGAGTTCAGTCACAGATAAGAGTTTGTGTGAAAGTGACATACATAATTCTGGAAATGTCCAAGACGATTTGGAAATGGAGTCGTGGAAATGGGGAACAAAATCTAGGCTTGTGACAGAGATTTGGAGTTAAAAGCTGCAATTAAATCTATTAAGAATGAAACAGGCCTCCAAAGTTGCTTATGCGGAAGGAAATATCAGAAAATTGAGGACTGATCCTTAAGGTTAAGTCTTCTTGGTGAAGTTGGAGAAGAAAGATAAACAACTGAAGGAGAACAGTGTGATCAGGGAGAGCACAAGAAGTAGGACTGGTGTAGCAAGTTCAGGCGGCAGCTATTTGAAAATATATGTGCCAAGTGCAGGAAAAGACTGAGATAGAAGCCTGGCAAGAAAATGAAATACTAGGCTATAACTTTGGTTGTCAGATATCAGATTATTGAAAAGAGGTAACTAGCAATATTTATTTTATTTTTATAGTTGCTAAAAAAGAAAATTGAAGTCATTTAAAAAGGCCAAAAAAATAAAATTTAGAGTATTTCAGTTTTACTCTTATGTTATATTTCTGTGTAAAATACGTGTGGGATATCTTCTCTGTGTAGTCAAAGGCAAACAAACACGTGGTCTCTGCCTTTATTGAGCTGAGACTGTGGTACAAGAAAGAGCCCACTTGAACTCTGCGGGTCTTACAGAGGATCGAGAGGGTCGGGGCGAGGCTGTGAATCGGGATGAAATATTTCATAACTAAAGGAGGACACTGAATGCATCATTTTTGTCCTCTTCAACCACTGACAAGGAAAAGAAAAGCACTTTTATGTGTCTCATTGCTGTGGGAAGCATGCCCATGCCAGAAATTCATATAATTTGCCCAGGAAATTATATACAAAGATGGGTATCACTTTACCAGTTTTACATTGTCTTATCTTTTTATAATAACTGAATTTTCATGATATAATTCAAGAAAGTAAAAAGAAGACATTAGTAAAAAGATTATTCAGTATTTTGTCAAAGGCTTTATAATTTGCTCTCCAGCTCTTGTTAACTAACTTCCAGTTTCATGCTGATTTCTTTCAATTATTTAATATTTTAGTGTGTAATTTAGAAGCTAAATCACTTTTTGATACTGTAAATGCACTGTTTGTACTCTGTACTCTTTATAGTACAGATAACTGCTTTTTTTCATCATGGTTTTATGCCATAAAAAAGAAACAAATTTGATTATCCAGTGTATCATTAAAACTGAAACATGTCTAAAATGCATAGGCATTTACTAGCGAGTAGAGTATACATTTCCATCATATTTATGGCTTTTGATGGTTTGTTTGAAGCCTTGACAAGCAAAAAGGTGCCTGGTGTTAACCATCATATTGTAATCAGTATCATCAAATTTGGCTTATCATGTTTGATAACAATAATTAAAATCCCTTTAAGTTGCTAATTGAAATGATACAGTAACATAGACATTCAGAGTACTACTTTATCCTCATATTGTACCGCCATGATTTTGCACAAATGTGTTTTTTTATTACCTGGCATAATTCTCACATTGCATATAAATGCAGACCTCGTAGAACAAACTGTAAGTTAAAAAACAGCCATATCCCTGTTACAGCTAGTTGGTTTATAATGGGATAATGTTCACCATTGGCTAGAATATTATGCTCGCAGTAAAATAATGCTCTAGAGAATACTTCACATTTATATTTCCTGAGACACATGTGCTATGCACATATACAATATTTTTACTCAGTTTTAAAAACCATTGATACTTGTAGCACATGAGCCTTCCATCAACGCATGGTGACATTGGCCAACTTACACTAAACATTAGCTATTGTATATCTGAGCATACACTTCAATTAAATGTATTTGTGCAATTTATTTAAGAAGGAAATTTATGTTACATAATAAGAGAAATAAGCATGCACTCTATAAACCTTAATGTACAAGGTCTGTCCAGAAGGTATCCAGCCATGTAATACAAAAATAGAGACAATTGAAGATGCAAGATACAAGAAACACTGTACATAGGACAATGATACCTTAGTCCCCTTCAAAGTTGGTACCTTGGGACCTCACAAAGTCCTCCCAGTCGCTCTCAGCTGCCACATCATATTTTCCTGAATCTCATCTATGGTCTGAAATCTCTTCCCTTTCAAAGGAAATTTTAGTTTTGGGAAAAGTCAGAAGTTAACAGGTCGCAAATCTGAGCCATAGTGGGGCTGAGTCCCTGACTGATTTGATGTTTCAGCAAAAAACTCTACACAAAACAGTGATATGTAAGGAGGTGCATTGTCATGATGAGTGCCAGCCACCAGTGTCCCACAGCTGTAGCCTTCTTAATCATCTGAATAGTTTCCGCAGAGGAATGTTCAAGCTTAATGCACAATTTGATGCAGACTTGTTGCTGTACTCACGCAGTCAGTTTGAATGCAATGACCACACAGTACACATGCTCATTCAATGGCATCTACCACCCCCACTGACTAGTACAGTGAAATCATCATTGTTCACACACGTGCATTCCAGGCCACTTAGCTGCCAGGTTACATTGTTGTTTCACAAATTGTTCTCATTATATTAACAGTGGCTGGAATTTTTGGACAGATCTCGTATTCTTTATTTGAAAGGCATTGAAGTACAGACTTTTTTCTTTAATAAGGGCAGAGATTTTGTGGATATGTACATGTGTGTACCTTAGAAAATCATCACTACTCACCAGCAAGGTCGAGGTTACTGTGAAAAGGCCTTCTTCACTGAGAGAACTATAGTAGCTAGTGTCAGCTTACCGAAAACTAATGCCTTGAGAAAAGAAGATACATTTTTCCTGTGTCTTTGGCAGAGCTTTTGTGATTCTTCCTTATGCTAATGCATTTTATAGGTCCAGGTTCCCAACCTGAAAGTTGTACTTATATGAGAATAAATAATAATTGATTAAATAGCTTTAGGCAGATTTAGTGTTACGAGTCCAAAGTTTATAAAGCATCCTTTTTAGTGGAATGGTTTGATCTCTGATGGCAGATTTGAAGGTATACAAAAAAGTTTAATAAATACTCAGAAAAATCAAAATTTTTAAATATTTTTATGATGTAATGTATTTTGACTCTTTTAAAAATGTTTTATTATTTTTCTTTTTTGTCATTACTCTTAGTTCGTGAGAAGCTATAAAACTTTTCTCCTAGTTTTTCCTGGAACTTTATAGAAATTTTGATTCAGTTTGGTCAGCCTGTCTTTTGAGGAAAAAAAATTCACATTTTTTTCCTCAAAGCAAAACCAGCATCATTCTGGCTGCTAGCATTCTCCCTGGTGAGTTTGCCATTACCAGGCTCCCGCCTGTGGCCTGATTGGCACAAAACACAAATGAGACCCCATTTAGGTAGCTTGGTAGTAATGAAAACCACACAATCAATCTTTTAATTTATAGTAAGAAATGTAACTGTTAGCAGAACTGGAATACTCTTTTCTGCACAAGCATTTTCTTGTTCTTAATAATAGCAAACATTTTTGAGTACTTATCATGTATCGAAGGTCTGTGCCTTAGCAGGTAGCACAGTACCTGGCATGTGTGCTTGTTGAGAAGGAATGAACGCATTACTTGCTTCTTGCTTCTGCCCATGTGTGTAATCAATCACTCAGACAGCTGTCACAGTCGTGAATGCTGGCTCTGGTCACCATTTTCTCGCAGGTGACCATAGGCAAAGTTTACCCTTTCTGTTCCTTAGAATCATCCTAAGTGGTGTTCAGGTCTCTCGACCTGGAAACCATCCTGCCTCTTTAAGTTGCCCGTGCACTGAACATTGATCAGAACCTAATGCTCATTTCCCTGTTTTTCCTTCATGGACAGAACCTTGCTGCCTCCCCCATGGACTGACAAAACACACAGCCTAGGTCTTGTATAGCGACATAAGACTTTTGAGTGACTTTATTTCTGATAAGCTCAATACATGCCAGTGCCTTAGCCACCTTCTGCTGTTGGATGAAGGAGTTGCATTAATTCTTTAATTCTTCTTTTTTATTGTGCTATTAAATGGCACTCATTTAACTTTGTATCTTGGGTATAGAATACATGGGACTATCAAACAGTATTCTACTATGTATTTGTTCATTTTTCCCTTTGGTTTTTATATTTTTAGAGATAACATTAAAATATTTTAGTATTTGGTCAATTTATAAATATGAGTACAGAATTAAGTTCTAGTCTGAATGCATTTTTCTAGCACTTATCATGCAGGTACAAGTAGGTACTTAATAAATAGCTTTTTAACTGTTATAGCCTTATCTCTATCCAGAATAATTCGCTATAAATTACACATTCAGGTATTATGATTGTTTCTCAATTAGACAAAAAATCTGCATTATTCACTTCACATTTGTTATGTCATTCCATTTTGCTTTTCTCTTGTCAATTTATAAAACTGATGTGTTTTTATCATGAAAAGAGGTCCATTAAAGTAGGATTTTACATGCTATTTGTTTCCTCTTTGATGAATATAATAAACTGAAAAAGCCTGTGTGAGGCATAGGCTGACGATGTGATAATTTCTTGAAAAATCAACAGAAGCTTCCTATCTATGCGAAAGTCTTTAATTTCCCCCCAGCTTAGAATTATACTTATAGTCAATTTCTGCGACTCGACTGAGAAGTCATTAATGGATAGAACAGAGTCTCAAAGAACAAAAGTCCATGGAATCAATTAGAGCTTGTAAACAAAAGTAACTTTTAACTAAAAAGAAAGATAATCAAATAATGACTGATACTTAACACTTGTAAGTAGTCTGTGCATTTTTGAGACTTCCTATCCAAAGAATTAATGTTTCATGACAAGAGAAGTGGGGGAAAACATAGTATAGGCTATATTAGCCTTCCTTAAAGTCCATTACACAAGAGAGACATTATAGTACATATGTATGGTCAGGGAAAGAAAAGACAAAAAAAGACAAGGTTTAGGGATTATATAGCACGTGGTTTGTCCCTGTAGTTTTATACGGGCCAGTTTGGAATACACATTCTCAAATGTGCATATGTGTTTTGAAGGATCTTCTGTTGCTTTCAAAATGGGATATAAGACAGAATAGCCTTATGCCAAACATCACACCACTGCAGGTTTTATTACATGCTGAGATTTTAGTTGAGCTGAAAAACATATGGAAGAAATTCAGAATAGTATGTACTTTGGAGTGAGTGGCCATCATGTCCCTGTTTTACCACTTGTGGACGTAGAGTATAGTAGAGTTAGGATCAAAATTACAAAGGTACTCCAAGTTTTAGGTTGTAATATTCAAAAAGATTAATTTTTACAGGGATTTTTAAAATTTTGTTATGCTGAAGGTGTTTTCCTCTGCCTAATAGAATAACCTACATGAGCATACATGCAGCCGTTTTGTGTGGGGCAGCCCCTAACAATATCTTTGGGCTAAATTTTAATCAGCACTGACCCTAAGTGGATGAGCAATGTAGGTTTCCCAGGTTATGCTAGTCAAGAAGGTCTTCCAACAACTATCAACTCTAGAAACTGAGCCATCTAATTCTTAATAAAGCAGCAGTCTTCATGCCAGGATATCCAAACACATTTTTTTTTTTTTACATTCTCAGCTCCAGTGAGTCCTCTCGCCTGAAAGCAATCATGGGAACTAACCTGAGTTGGAGGCTATGGGCCTCATCACAGCTCCTCCTTACCCCCTCAGCTTTTTCAGTTGCCCACTCCCATTTTAATAGAAGGCACAGGTCTCCCTAGACATAATTACTCTGAACATGGCTGTGAGATGCTTCGTACTAGAGTACTAAACAGAAACACATTAGAAAAACTCTGAGTCTAGGAAGTCGTCTTCATCACGGTAGTGTAAGCTCCCTCTCATCCCTATCATTAAGGGATGTATTCCAATAAAATTTTATATGCTTTTATAATATTTGTAGACATGTGTAATATATCAGCACTATGTAGTTCAATCATATACTACTAATAATTGTGATAATGATTACAAAGGAATTTTTGAACACTTAGGGCCTTATTGTGTCAGGAAATTTTTAAAAATACACTTAGTTTAAATTTCTCAACATTCTTTCATAAAAATACAGTATAACGATAAAAGTATTTTAAAGTAGAAATATATGATTCACTAGCATAAAACCGGGAAATTGAAATGGAAATATAATTTCACAGAAAATGAACTAACATAAGATTTCTAAATACCAATTAATGTCTTGTTTATGGACTTTTGTCTTTTAATGGACGATGGGATGAAATTGCTAAGATACTTATATGCCATTGTTTTTAAAAAGTGTAATCTTAAAATGACTGTTCACAATATTATATATATATTCTTTACAAGTATTTACACGCTGGGGGTGGCAGTCGTGCTTTTGGAGGACATTCTTCCTGGATGCATGGGTAACGAAGGTGAAGGCTAGCTTGGACAGTCTCGTATCAGAGTGGGCACAGTCACTCAGTGCTTCCGGCATCGTCCCTGAATCCAGGACACAAGTGCCTGGTGGTCTAGGACAATTGGTGAAGCTCTCGCCACACTCATAGCTGAGGGCAAAACTGGGTGGACCTCTAAGTTACTTTTGGATAACATCACTTTGTTGGGCTATAAAACCTCAATATTTGTTATTGGTAAAGTAGGTTAGGGGAAGAAAAGACAAAATATGTAAGGTTTGGGGATTGCCACAGGGTTTGGTCCCGTAGTTTTTTTATAGGGGAAAATTTGGAACAGGCATTTGCCCAAATAAGATAGTCTGTATACTCAAAATTTCACCATCAGCTAAGCTTTTTAGAGGCATCTGAAGTCGTGTTCTGTCTTTGCATTCTGTCTTGTATTTCAAAGGTGCTGATTTTGGATTGAACCAATTTTTGTCTTTAATGTAACACCATAAAAGATATTTCTTATCTCATTACCTTATGCTTTGTTCTATCAATAGCCTGCATTCAAATTCAGTAATTGCTCTTTTCACAAAAAAAAATTTTTTTGAGGCATGTTTATACTGCTTAGTAATAATAATCCATGATAGAATTTTACTTTCAAATAGAATAGGTTTTCTACAGAGGTAACCTTGGTTAACTTTTAACAAATGTGGAAAAGTGATGAGTTTTCTGTGATATTTTCTTAGAGTCAGAAATAAAAGTTAAAAGAAGTTTGAAGCTTATATTTTGCTGATAGGCTTTAAATTTCTTTCCTTTGAAAAAGTGTAAAATGTTAGTGTATATGCACACTTGAATGTTTTATTGTAAAACATATGGTGAGGGTACACTTGTATTAGCTAAGAGTCCTTGAAAGAAGGAAGCATAACAGACATTTGAGGCCAATATAATAATGGAAAGGGAAAACTACTTTTCCCATTAAAGAGAAAACAACTCAATAACAAATTTTAAAAGCTTTTTCACATTCTAAGAATATATTTGAGTATGAAATTTGTATATATCTGATCATCTTCAATTCTTATCATTGTAAAAAGGTATTGAAACCCATCGGAATCTACTGGATTGGGAGTATAAAATACCTGATCAGTCCCATTTTCTCCCGGGGCTGATTGCAGAAGGTCAGGGGGCAACGGCACTGCCCCAGAGGACGTTTTTCTGCCTTGCCTCCTTCAGCAAGGTCATACATCCCCCACATAATGCAAAGAATGGGAGAGATGGAGAGCCATCTCTTAGGGCCTTCCCAAAGCTGCTGTCTTTTCCCTCAAAACTAAGCTCTTCCAAGTATAGTTTTATTTTTTGGTGTTTTATTACAAGGTGTTTCAAACATACAGGAATGTTGAAAGAATTTTATAGTTGATACCCATCACTTTCTACTGTTAACATTTGACTATATTTGCTTTGCCACATGACTCTCTTCCTACCTAATTATTTTAAGTTTTTCTTTTTGGTGGGGGGTGGGGGAGTGACAAAGTAAGTTCGTTTTATCTCCAGTGACAAAGGTCAGTTTATTTCCACTATGTGTATGCTAACATCTAAACTCCTATTTCCACACACTGCTGTGCTAAACCCTTTCCAGTTCAACCCCAGGCACCTCCCGCTTCTCTCCTCTCCCAGCCTCACCCAAGGTGCCCAGACTCCACCCACGTCAGACTTCTCCTCCCTCATCTGAACCTAACATGGAGCACCGAGGCCTCCGAGTTAGAGGATTCTCCTTCTATGGAGAACCCTCATTTCCTCTACTCTTCATTCTTCAAGATCCTTCAACCATCATTATTTCAGTAAACATTTTTCTCATGCCCTCAAGCAGTACCTCTTCCAGAGGTGTGCTGGTGAATGTTTAACAACCTGTTTACCAGGGGGAAGTGGCCCTGGTTTGTGGCATTTGCAGATTTCCATGGTATAGATTATTCCTTTCTCAGCAGCTGATTTCAGGCTCCCAAAATGAAGTTCCTGAGCGTGGAGTTCAGAAGGCATTCACTCAGTATACTCCCACTGGCTGACAGCAGCAGCCCCCTGCAGTTGCACTCTAATGTTGGCACAGTCCATTGTCACCATTCACATGCTCTCCTAAAGCAGAGACTGTGCTTTGTTCTTGTTTCTGTTGGTAGCAGTTGGCACATGGCAGGCCACGTATGATAGGATGCACAAGAACACTTGAGTGAATGGTTTGGGTAATAAATTGTGTGCTACATAGTACTTTCCATGCACCCTTCATTTAGTTAAAACAGGAATTTATAGCAGCAGCTCAAGGGGTGGGAACTGTGAGCAAGGACAGAGCCAGCACCTGTAATGGGCAGCAGATGTCCATGTGGTAAGAACCTCTCTTCACCTGACACTGGGCCCCTCGTGGCTGTGGTGCTGCTACGGTTTTTGAGTTCCCTTCAGAGGCTGAAATCACCCTGTGAGGATGTAACACTCACTCAGCAGGCCACTTGGCACAGATGCCTTCACACAACCACATGAGAAGTCAGCAAGGTGCTAAGGTCAGGAAGGACACGTATTAAAAGCACATCTTGTCTGTACATTAGCCTCAATTTTTTTAGGAAAATTGAGTATGCAGGGTTGTCTAGATTTTAGAAATAGTACCATAGTGCCCCAGGCATAAAAGAATATTAGAACTTAAAAGTTAAAGAGTGACAAAAGTTAAAAAAAGAAGAGATAATTATTTGAATGGCAATACAAATGAAATTTTACTTAAAATTATTAACTTTTTAAACATAGAAAATGCTGCCTTTCAGTTTTGGACTTCCAAGTTAAAGTAAGTGATTATATTTTAATGATAAAAAATAGCTACCACAGTTTTCCATGTAAAAGGTCTTTTATGTGTCTTCATTATTTAATATACTGAATTTTAATTTGAACTGCTGTTCTACATTTTCACCACATAAACAGCAAGTACCGAGAGTGTTGAATATGACATTGTATTTTCATGTTGCAGCTAGCAAAATTCTAAAAAGCATGCTATTTACCTTGCTCTTTCTGTTGAATTGTGGACTATGAGGATTTGCATTGGAACATCAATAGTTGAAAAAGAGTTTTCATGAATTCTGGCAAATAACCAAAACCAGGAATAAATATATAAAGCCTTTATATCTGAACTTAAATTTATCCATGAAAAAGAGTTTTCATGAATTCTGGCAAATAACCAAAACCAGTACTAAATATATAAAGCCTTTATATCTGAACTTAAATTTATCCTGCTCTTGTTCAGCTCCTTTGAGTTCAATTATATATCAATTCAGATGTGTTACTTGAATATTTTAAATGTTTGTAGTGTTATAAATGTGTGGTATTAGCTTAATTCTGATTTTGGTTATTTGGAAAATGTTGACTGTAAGCCTAGGATATTTGAGACATTGGTTTTTGATGGTCTTTCTTACTGTTTATGATTAGGTTATTTGAATCTTTTAGTAAATATGCTCTAATTTTATAAAAGGAGTATTGAGGAACCTAGACAGAGTTAGCGTTTCCCCATAAGAACAACGCCACTGTCTGCAGAGCGCTGCTGCTGCTGGGAGCACAGCCGTGACGGCGTTAAGTAGGGTGTCTGCCTTGTGCTCTCTCATGGGTCATCTGATGTGGAAAGAAATAAGGGATGATAAACTGGCTCTGTCAGAGTGTTCATTTTACATTTAAAATTTCATATTTATTTGAGCAGTTTCTGAACATTGGCTAATACTGAGCTCAAAAGAACAACTCTACATAATTTATTTCACTTCCAATTTAGTGCCTTGCTTTTTTTCCCCTCTGGTTATGTTTTTTACAAGTCCTGTGTTGAAAATTTTCTGGGAGATTATCTTTCTGACAAATTCTGTATATTTATATATTTTATTTCATATTCCCCTTCTCATTTTTCTAAAACATACACAGTTTCTATCTAGACACTTAACGACTCCTTCTCACTGCTTTTCTTGTTGTGCTTCTAAATATAGTCACGATGTTGGGAACTTTCCCACACTTTCCGTTCTTCATGTCTGTCGGGTGGATTTTACGATCTGGCTGTCCTGCTTGCTGCAGAGGGACAGAATCCCTCCCCTCCCTTAGCACGTCATGACCTCTGAGCGCACTGGGTCAGTCGGGCTGGATAACATTAAACATAGAGTAGTAAAGTACAATGTTAGACTGAATGCAGCATTTATCTGAAAATGTATATATGTATATATAGGAAAAACATCTTAAGGAGAGTAATTTCCATCCCAGTTTTTTTTTTCTTTAACAAATGTCTTTTAGTAGTCTCTTCATCATAAATTATGAAAAATACAAGCACAGAAACTTCAGACTTTTAGATGGTGTTCAGGACAGAATTTATTGTATGAAGAGTCTTAATTAGAAAACATACATTATAAAAATTTCTAAAAACACAGAGTCAAGCTTGAGGCAGGCAATCCTACACACCCACCCCATCCTCCATTCCAATGTTCTGGCCAGTAGAGTATCATTCTAGCAACCAATAGTGAAGGAGAATCCATGGTTCCACTGGATCACCAGAGAGCCTAGACTGGAGAATGCCTTTTTCCCATTTGGATTTAAACTTACTCTACTCATTTGCAGGCAGAAGAGCAGGCAGAAATAGTAAGTACTGCCAAACAGCCATGTTGAGAGATAATTACCACATTGTGGTTGCCACAAAAGAGAAAGAAATTAGGAAAAATACAAGCTGTTTGAGGGCTTTCAGGTCAGAGGAGAGGTGAGAGGAAGGCAGCTCACTGGCACACACCTGGGGGACACCCATGGGCAGATGAGATGGGTCCATATTAGCATCACTCTGACAAATTAACCCACTCATGAGAAGAAAACCACCCATTATGTTCTTATTTCCTTGGGGTGGAGAAAAGCAGAGGCCTTTCCTCCAGGCATTTATAAATTGTATGAAAATGTTGGTGTGAGTTTTCTTTCTTATAGAAATCTTACAGTGGTGATTAATTGTTTGACCCTTATCAAACAATGCAAAAGACT